>NC_091821.1:71792925-72101675 GCF_038994185.2 Dermacentor albipictus | reverse complement strand
AAAGATGCCGTGTATCCATATGTGTATCTATGCTATCTGTATTTTGCTTTGCTTCCTATACATAATCTTGTTATTGGTTCAATTCAATATTCATACTAGAGAAGGTTGATACATTTACTTCGGGGGGGGGGGGGCATTATAACATTTACGAGGTGTATATAGGACGTCTTTCTCGGGTTATTACGGCATGTTTAACACTGCTAATGAACAAGAACAAAAGAATGCGCTTTTACTTTTGCAAGCAGAGGACGGCAGAGAACTAACTCATGGTGTGAATAAAATAAGGAAATTGCGGGCGTAAAATGGAGTGAGGAGACGGAAGACAGGTGTAGTTGGAAACCATGCAGTAGAAGTAGTAGAAATAAAAATGCTTTATTGCTAGCGTGAGGTAGTCCAGTAGAAATGGTCGGACCCTCAGACCAGGGCACCGCTGGCCTCCGCTGTCCGCCTGACCCGGTGTATTAGGGTCAATTGGCCCTCCACTTCCGGGCTAGACAAGGGTGCCTCCCACTTCTCCGTTGCTTTGACGTGTGTTGTAAGTTCCCGCATGGTGCGTACATCTGCTGGGAATTTAGTGCATCCGAATGTGATGTGGATGAGTGTACGGCGCTCTCCACACCAGTGGCATCCCGACTGTGGCTATCTGGCTGGTAACGTGGCGTTCATACTGCTGAGGTGTGGAAACAGTCTTTCTCAATAGTTTCAATCTTTCTCCAGTCGTGTGCGTCTCTCCCATTCAGATGTTTGTGAGGGGGCGCATAGGTTTTTCGAGTGATTCTTTGATGAGCAAGAATTTCACGCGGTCGTCCTATTATGATTTGCGGTTGGACCTCCAGAGGCATTTTCAGAGCCCGCCCTATCACCCACTTAGCTCGGGCTATAAAGTTAGCTCTCTCGTTACCTTCCAGGGCCTCGTGACCGGGGTATCACACGACCGTGTAGTGGTGGGTCATTTGATTTGGTGGGAGGTATAGGCTGGACACCTCTCTTGAATCTGAGAAAATCACTGTGTTCTTCTGCTCTCTCTCTCTCCCTTGCGAATTGCCATCGCGTTCGCGAAGGTTTCCGCCACGAACCTGAGTTTTTCGTACAGGCATCCCTAGGCTTATAGCGCCTAGGGATGCCTGTACGACTGTTTACGGGGTGACCACCACAAAACACGCTCCCGAGTCTCGTTCGTGGAATTCTGACCCCATGTATCATCCTAAGGAATGACTGAGGCGACAGCAGGGTGTGCAGAACAAGAAGAACGCTCGTATAATGCATGTGCTGTACTTCTATTTTCCGTAAACGCGCACTGCGCATGTCCATATCATCTGTAGACGAGGCGCACGTGCCCGATACAGACGTGATGTAGGCTGGTGACAATAATGTCTCACCAACTATAGCTTGCCAGCACAATGTTGGCAAGTTATATAACACAATTGTTAAATCTTGTGGCTTTCAGATAACGCGATAAATTTTTGCTGGAATTAATATAATTAGAGCAACGGTGGATATGACGAAATGTACAATCAACGTCAATACGCCATTTAAATTAAAAAAAAGATTAGTAATTGATTTTAGTTTCTTTAGCGCACATGTTCCAATTGGAGCTAGTCAGTGCTGGCGGCGCGCTCGATAGTAGGAATTCTGACAATAGCGCCACTTTAGATTAGTAGTCCTCAAAACTCAGCTGCAAAATACAACTTTAAATACTGATTCACTTTGTCGCAAGTTTGGAGGTGGTCATGTCGAAACTAAGGATTTTCTCGGAATTCGTACCTAGCGGATGTAGTTTGAGCACATTCAGGCTTGACAGACTGAATTATGCCTGTTGAATTCCGTACCTAATACAGTTATTAAAATTATAATTTGGGCGAACCAGTTCAGAACTGACTTTAATGGCCAATGCTATAATTTGGGCGAACCAGTTCAGGACTGACTTTAATGGCCAATGCTAGTGCACCTCTCGTTGTCCGCCAGTGGCTATATATTTAGCTAGCAAAAATGACAAATTCTGAGTCGAATCAGTTGTTCGTAATACTTCGAGACAAGTGGCGTTGAAGCAACCGGTATGCAGCAAGGCGGGAGAGAAAATTTTGCTTTACAAAAGTGCGAGTGCATTAACAACGACTTACATGACGGAAATAAAGCCGGTGGTGCCTATCTCCGTCCTGCTTTTCTTTTCTTTTTTCTTCATTTTTGTTTTCATTTTATGTTACACCGGTCGTCATTTTTGCGATTAAAGGTTGTGATGACCTCAAGAATCCTGGTACATACCCACTTTCAGGAATCGACCAAGAATTGGGCAGCGTGACTCAAGAAAATTTGATGAGTCTTAAAACTTAAATCGAATGTCTGCGAAATAATCAAAGGAGGAACAAAATTATGAAATTGAGGCCAATCAGACTGGCATGAGCATAAGAAGAGGAGAAATATCACAAGGAAATAGACAGAGTGCGAGAAAAAAAAAACATAATTAGGCAGGCAGACGGCGGGCCTCAATAATAAAGTTTTCTATCGCTCTGTAAACATTCCTCTGACGGCGACCAAGAACGGAGGCAATAAGCGATTAAAAATATGCATTCATGAAATAATTATACCCCCGACACATAAGGCGGTGAAACTTCAATCATACTTCTTTGGTTGCTCTTGTCTTCAAGGCGACCTTCTTGGAGCAGGCTTCACTTTAGCAGACGCGGAGAAGACCTTCTAACCAGGGACGTACAGGGCGTCATGCGTATGTTCTGAACAAGTTACTTAGCTCGGCACCCGCGCTCCACCTACTGCAGTACTTCTGTCACATTTTCTTCGCTGATGCGAAGGCGTCGAACTGGGTGTTTCTGCAATTTTGGCCCAGGATCAACTTCAGGCCCATTTTCAAACAAGGTAGAAAACTGCGAGGTTCACGAGGGTGTCCAATTTTAGACAGTTTGAACCACCGATATTAGATAAGTTAGTTCGCTCTGTGCTTACTAGTGTACTCTTGACGAGTTGTTTCCATTGCTTGTGTACTTCAATGTCCCAAAAACAAATACGGTCTTGTTCAACACTCTGGTGATTATAACGGGACAAATACAACGCGCATTCTTTCCGCTCGTACTGAAGGCTTCATCTCGCTCGACGCCTAGAGGCGTCTGTAATGTGAATCATCGCGAAGCTTCGTGGCTGTGCCGCTTTAGATGTTTGTCGGGATGTTGTACCTTTGGTCCTCGGGAGCCTATAAATGCAAGGCTTACATGTAGACTCTTTATTTGGTCTTAGTGAAAAGCCTCGTAAATTAACGTGCCATAGTTTCATCGGGTTGTAAAGCTCCGCAATGATACACCAGTCGTCACGGCGGTCGTAATGTTTCCAACCAGAATGTTCGGGTTAAGCGGCATACCTATTCGGTTGAAATGCTGGCTCCATCGACAAATATCGTGAGAACTAAAAAAATAAAGGAAACAGCCCTTTTTTTCGTAACTACTTCAGTCACGAATCATGATGCACTGAAATGAATGATGATTTCAGTGAAAAAATGTGGGGCAGTGGAAAGCGATAGTATTGCAAGATCCCTGACTGCTTGTCACGCTTCTCGGTAACCGGAGCTTTCTTGTGGATGCGCGGAGGCGATCACCATCTGGATAGTGTTGTTGCAAGGAACCGGGCGTGCCGCGCCGCTCAATGAATGGTAGAAACGCTGGAAAAGGGGTTTGTGTTTGAGTTATGGCGTAACAGAAATATTTTAACTGGTACATTCGAATTACAATTCGACGCTAGCATATCTGTAGGTTGTTTTTAGGTCGTACTTCACGATTTTTCTGACGCATTTTACTCTGAGGAATTCAGTTATTTCAGCAACGCCTCTGCGCCATGCGGAAGGCCTTCGTGCGGTTCGGAGTGATCTTTCGCGAAATGACGTCCGACGCCTGATTTTTTGCGACACGTGGCCCTTAACGCTGGAGCATTAATAATGAAGGTCATATGACATTCCTTTAGCTGTTTTATAAGTATTCATCGTAATTGCAGAGTAAATAAATTATCATGTAGTTAGTATTCAATCATTTCGCTTTCTTTAAGTACAATGTTTGTATCATTTGCTCAAACGACATGCTGAAGTGAACTGACGTGCAATGGAAAATACCCTACTTCCGCAACTGCTGACGAAGTGCAGCGCGCCCAACATCCAAATATGGCGGCGTCAGGCCACCACCTGTGGCCACGTCACCCGTATTGTTCGCCGCGAGCTCGAGGCCGCCCGTTTGCCAGCTTCCTCCGCGACGCCTCTCGATCCGCCAGCAACCACAATTGCGGTGATTCAGGCCGTAGTCAGACAGGAATTTGAGAACATTGGTCTAAACTCCGTGTGTTCAACGTCTCAACCCAGCGTTCCCCAGTTCTCTACTGGTCCTCCTCGTCCCCGACAGTCCTTTTCTGCCATATCTCGCCGCAACCAGTTCGAATGGCGTACCCCTAATGACAGGCCGATCTGCTTCCACTGCTGTCGCATCGGCCACGTCGCTCGTCACTGCCGCAACCGATGGCCACCACCTCCTCGGACATACGCCGCCACTTATTCCCGCACCTTTGGGCCTTCTGTTCCCTATGCCACCCGCCATGAACCCACTGCCGCTGAGGTCCCTGCTCCGTACCTACGCTACAGCCGCTCGCCCTCACCTCGACGCCATCAGCCTCATTCGCCCCAACCCCGCCGCTTCTCTTCGCCGCCTATCGCCTCCCGGACCCAGCCGGAAAACTAGGCACTGCAGCTTCTGGAGGTCAATCTGCGTTGTCGCCCCTGCCCTCAAATGCTCTGCTCACGTTACCTACGAACCAAAACTTTCTTGACGTTGACGTGCCGGCTATCCTGTCATTGCACTCATCGATACAGGCACACATCTTTCTATTATAAGTGTTGCCTTCCGACGACGACTCAAAAAGCTCCTCACCCCAGCGTCGGCGCGCGTCGTCCGCGTTGCGAATGGCGGTACTGTGTCTATCGTCGGCATGTGGACGGCACATGTCAGCATCGCCGGTCCTCTTCACCGTGATTTCTCATTGCCCCCACGACCTAATTCTCCGCCTCGACTAGCTCTCAGCGCATTGTGCCCTTATTGACTGCTCTGCCAGTACCCTTCGCCTTGAGTTGCGGTTCTTGCAGAACCTTCTGACGCACCCCAGTGCCGCTTACGCCCCACCGGCTTTTTTCGCCTGCCGCCAAAGTCAATAGCCTTTATTGAACTGTTGTCTTCCCTACCAGTTCCTCATGGCGAGTACCTGGTCACTCCTCTGTCCGACATTCCCCTACATTATGACGTTACCGTGCCTCAAACTATACTTACTATTACTGTGAACCGCACTCGCATACCTATCTTTAACTTTGGATTGGCAAAGGGAATTCTACCGCAAGGTATTTGCCTTGCCAACGTTGATTGTCTCGGTGACCATCATGCGGCAGCGTTATCAACTGATGGTTCTTGCGGGCTTCGCAGGCTTCCTCGCGCCAGCCTCGAGCGCCGATCCCAACATAAACAAAATGGATGCGACGGACCTGTCCTCTGCGCAGGCTGAAGACCTTTGCCAAGTGTTATCGTCCCACCGAGATATTTTCGACTTCGACGATCGCCCTTTAGGCCGGACGCTCGCGGTCAAGCATCGCTTTCTTACTAGCGATGCTACGCCTATTCACCGACGATAGTTTCTGCGTCGGAACGCCAAGTAATTCAAAGTGAAGTGAACAAAATGCTAGATAAAAACATTATTGAGCCTTCTTCGAGTCCCTGGGCGTCACCTGTGGTGTTGGTTATGAAGGACGGCACATGGCGCTTATGTGTAGACTACCGTCATCTGAACAACATTACTAAGAAGGATGTCTACCCGCTCCCACTTCTAGACGATGCCCTTGGCTGCCTCCACGGTTCCAGCTATTTCTCTTCTATTGATCTTCGTTCAGGATACTAGCAGATTGCTGTTCACGGTATGGACAGAGAAAAAATCGCGTTCATCACACCTGATGGCCTATACCAATTTAAAGTAATGCAGTTTAGATGATGCAACGCCCCTGCCACCTTTGAGCGTATGATGGACTCCTTGCTGCAAGATTTCAAATGGTCCACATGCCTCTGCTACCTCGACGACGTCATCGTCTTCTCGCCAACGTTTGACACTCACATTGAGCGTCTAACAACTATACTTGATGTATTTCGAAAGGCGAAGCTGCAACATAACTCGTCCAAATGTCGTTTTGGCCACCGTCAAATTACTCTTCTGGACCATCTCGTTGACACTTCCGGAGTACAGCCTGATCCCGACAGCACTCGCGCTGTCCGAGACTTTCCGGTTCCGAAGACAGCCGCAGACTTCCGAAGTTTTGTAGGACTATGCTCGTACTTTCGTCGTTTTGTTCCAGATCTTGCGACAATTGCTAGACCCCTTACTAATCTTTTGAATAAAGGCGTACAATTCTCGTGGGGCACTTCAGAAGCCGCCGCCTTCTCTCGTCTCGTCACTCTTTTAACCCCACCACCCATTCTAGCCCACTTCGACCCTGATGCCCCTACAGAATTGCGTACAGATGTTAGCGGTCATGGTGTAGATGCCGTCTTAGCCCAGCGTCAGCGTGGCCAGGATCGCGTTATTGTTTATGCGAGCCGCCTCCTAGCACCATCGGAGCGCAACTATTCTATTACGGAACCAGAATGTCTTGCTATTGTCTGGCCGGTTGCGAAGTTCCATCCTTACCTTTACGGTCGCCCTTTTTCCGTAGTCACTGACCATCATGCTCTCTGCTGGCTCTCATCGCTAAAAGATCCTACCGGCCGGCTTGTTTGATGGGCTTTGAGGCTACAAGAATTTTCATATTACGTGGTCTACAAGTCTGGCCGCCTGCACCAAGACGCTGACAGCTTGTCGCGTTACCCTGTTGACGACCCTGACTCCTCCGATATTACCAGTGCTGCTTGCGTATTCTCTGTATCACAGCTCCTTCATTTCGCCAACGAGCAATGTCGTGACTCCTACATCAGAGCGCTCATCGACCGTTTTGAACACTCTCCGGCCGATGCCACTCTACGCCTCGCCGTCCTCCGCGATGCTGCTCTGTACCCGGTCGTAAACTTCATCCGGACGGCTCTGAGTTCCCTACTTGTCATACCTAAACACCTCCGCTCAACCGTTCTAGAAGAGCTTCACGACGCACCAACGGCAGGAAACCTCGGCGTATCTCGAACCTATGACCGTGTACGTCGCCGCTTTTTCTGGCCGGGCCTTGCCCGTTCCATACGACGTTATGTCGCCGCTTGTGAACTTTGCCAACGACGCAAGAAGCCTTCCCAGCTCCCCTCTGGTTACCTGTAGCCGCGGGACATCCCTGCCGAGCCCTTCCATCGTGTTGGCTTAGACCTTCTCGGCCCATTTACGAAATCTACATCAAGAAATAAGTAGGTTGTAGTCGCGGCTGACTACTCGACCCGCTGCGGCGTAAACGGCGAGATGTCGCGGACTACCTTCTTCACGATATAATTTTAATGCATGGTGTTCCGCGTTAATTGCTAACAGACCGTGGCCGTACCTTTTTGGCCAACGTCATTGACGACATAATGCGGGCGTGCTCCGTACAGCATAAATTTACCACCTCCTACCACCCTCAAACAAACGGCCTCACTGAGCGTTTGAACCGCATGCTTACCGACATGCTATCGAAATACGTTTCAGACGAGCACCGTGACTTGGACCTGGCTCTACCTTACATTACCTTTGCGTACAACTCTTCCCGTCTCGAAACTGCTGGCTTTTCCCCGTTTTACCTCTTGTATGGCCGAGAACCGACGCTACTGCTAGACACTGTGCTTACGTCCACCACAGCTTGAACTAGCGCTTATGCCCGTGATGCAATCGCCCGTGCTGACCATGCTCGTCAACTTGCGCGCGTTCGTCTACAAGTGTCTCAAGACAAACAGAAGCAAAGCTACGACCTCCGTCACCGTGATGTCCATTTTGTGCCCGGCACCCTCGTGTTGCTTTGGTCACCATCGCGCAACGTTGGCCTTTGTGAGAAACTGATTTCCTGTTATACAGGTCCATAACGCGTGCTCCGCCAAGTGACCGATGTTACCTATGGAATTGTTCTAGCCACGCCCACTACGTCCTCCACTATGACAACCAGTGACATTGTCCACGTCGCTCGACTCAAGCCCTACAACTCTCCACGCGCCTTGGATATTTAACAGCACCGTAACGGCGCTTTTGCTGCCGGGGAGTAGTATTACGATATTATCGGGAGATACTCAAGAGAAGAGCCGCCGCGAGAACAACGACGAAGTGGGTCGGTGCCCTTGGCGCGAGCGAATGTCGGCCTGGCGCTCTGGCTCCAGTGCAGTGTAAATAGCCTGTAAATAGCCTCTTCGCCTCTTATGTCTGTGGATCTTTCTACACGTAACAATATAGTGCATTTAGTAAACGCTGAACCACATGCACATTATTTTTCGAGCCATGGTGACAGCTGACAACGTTGAGCGACAGGTTCTGCCGCTGCGGTTGGCGAGCCGCCAGCGTTGTCGCCTCGCCGTTTCTCTTTTTTTTTTTCTGGCTTGCAAGAAAATTTTTCTTGTCACCCGGAAGACAGCACGGAGGCTGCTTTCGTTTGCCGCGTTAATTACGCAACAACATGGTAGCAGCCACTCTATCCTCTTCGACAGCTTCGGCGTGAATTCCGTCTTGCTAATTGTACGCGCCACCGTGACAGGAAGAAAGGTTCAAATCAGCCTTGTTTCATCTCTTGCTGTGGTCGAAGTATTGACGACGTTTCGTCAATTAGGGGCCCTATAACGTAAAACTATTCCAATATGTTTCTATTCCAATTTCCTGACGTCAAATTTGCGTAACACCGACGCAAGCACCGGGCGGTCACCCATAGGGTTGTCTGAACAGACCAATCAAACGCTCTCCTCGTTCATAGGAGGTCCCTTTTATTTGCTTGAAAAACGAATAACATTGCCTACACTGAGCGGCTTGTTGTATCTAATTGGCTGACAAGAGGCGAGGAGAACGCTCAAGTGGAGAGGGATTCACTAGGGCAGAGCCAGTGCACTGAAAACCGATAACCGGATGAAGAGGGTGGTGCCGGCGTCTGCGATTTGTCGGCTTTCCCTTACTTAGCTTGTGGTGGCTTTTCGAAAATCGCGGCGGCATGTAACGGAAGCTTAAGAATGACGCTAAAATTGACCCTCAGCAAAGAAGAGTTGGCAGAATGAGGTAGTAAATGTGTCGAAAGTGCCTAAAAACGTTACACGGTCACGCAAGAAGTTTTATTATACGCAAATACACCCATGCTCTCCGGCAGGTGCGAGTAGCCAGCGTCTCAGCGATCGGCGGCAGCTATCTTTTATTCCTTTCGGAACGGGGCAGCCTGCGGCTATTCCGAAAAAAATTTAGTTTTGTTCGGCATATTAATGCATCTTTATCGCGTACACGTCACTTTGACGCGGTGAGTTCGTGCGGTTTTGTGACGTCGCGTGACAGGCAGGTGAAGTGGGTGCAGCCCGAAAACTTTTTACCAATAGCCGAGGGCTCATGGCGAAAAGAGGTCGAATCAGAAATAACTGTTTTTCTTTTTTCTGTCAAATCTTGCATAATCAGTGTGCACACATCATATCAGATGGGGAGGTATTGCGGTTTTTGTAACGTCGCTTGACAGACAGGTGAAATGGGGGGTGGTCGAAAAAGTTTTTAACCAATCGCGGAGGGCTGATAGCAGAATTGGAATAGAAAAGTTTGGAATAGTTTTACGTTATAGCGCCCCAGATCAACTGTTTTGACACTGTTTTGACACTGTTAGGCCTAAGGCGCCACCGAGAGCCCCGACAGTGTTTTGATTTCTACTTCCCAGATGGGAGGGGAGGGGGTGGGGCAGGGGGCACAGCCTTTAATGCTAGCAACATGTAACATTTTTACTGTAGATGACGGCATACTAAAGGTATAATGACGCTTTGGTTAAAACGCAGGCTTTGCGCACGTTTGCGCTCACTTTACGGGCGTATACCATACTGTATTTATTCGGACAATAAATTAAATTCGTAGAAATGTTTTTCGCGTTGTCGCATCCAAGTAGTTCTATAGTTCTCCCACAGCACGACGCGACAGCGCGACAAGGTCCGCCTGTCATGACGCTTGAAAATCACATGCATGTTTTTCTCTCCAAATGATCAAGAGGAAAGGTCAAACACATACTAAATACACTGGACACGATACTCTGTCATGGGCACTAAACAAAATAGAAGCTGTCGTTCAGAAGCTCGGGTTGCAAACCGTTGAATTGTTAATTGCATTGTCAATTAATTGCCCTTTCAAGAAGTCGTCGCCGACATTCGCGTCCGGCCGTGCTGTATGTACTGGCGACTTGGATGGCGGTAGCTAACGGTGAATCTTCCGGCTCAGCGCTTTCTTCGTGTGTCTCCCTTGTCTCGCGTAGCATTTGGGGGCTGCAGCTGGTGCCGACGCCTTGATGACGACTTGGTGCTGCTTTCGTGCGGAGTCGTAGAATCTCCGATGCTCTTCCAAGGATGTTCCGTTGTCGAGAAGACGTGGGAGAGCATCGTGGCTGGAAAGGCTATCCCGTTCTCGCGCGCCTCCTCAGCATGGTCGAACAACGATGGGGCCGTTCCATGCTGGTTCCTGGTTCCGAGCGTCCTTGGTGACACCTTTGAACCGTCATTCCTGCCGTCGCCTTCACGAGTGCCGAAGCATTCGTGTTGAAGCGCGCATTTTTCACGTCGACAAATGCCCGCCCGGCCGTCGCGCAAACGCTGCGTCGTTCATGACCGGTGGGCTTTCTGAAGTAGGTCTTCCTGCCCTTCGAAGCCGTTGCGACAAGTGTCTCCGGTGTCTCGCGTAGCTGCTCGCCACTGCACCTGCTGCTTGCGCCGTGATGACGACTTGGTGCTGCTTTCGTGCGGAGTCGTAGAATCTCCGGTGCTCTTCCAGGAATGTTCGGTTGATGACGACTTGGTGCTGCTTTCGTGCGGAGTCGTAGAATCTCCGGTGCTCTTCCAGGAATGTTCCGTTGTCGCCAAGAGGTGGTAGAGCATCGCGGCTGCAGAGGCTGGTTGTTAGCTGATTCAGTTCTCGCGCGCCTCTTCAGCGTGGTCGAACAAAGTTGGGGCTGGTCCATGCTGGTTCTTGGTTCCGAGCGTCCTTGGTGACGCTTTTGAGCCGTCATTCCTACCGTCGCCTTCACGAGTGCCGAATCATCCGTGTTGAAGCGCGCATCTTTCACGTCGACAACCGCCCGCCCGACCGTCTCGCAAGCGCCGCGTCGTCCATCACCGGTGGGCTTTCTGAAGTTGGTCTTCCTGCCCTTTGGAACCATGGCGACAAGTGTCTCCGGTGTCTCGCGTAGCTGTTCGCCAATGCACCTGCTGCTTACGCCGTGATGACGACTTGGTGCTGCTTTCGTGCGGAGTCGTAGAATCTCCGGTGATCTTCCAGGAATGTTCCGTTCATGACGACTTGGTGCTGCTTTCGTGCGGAGTCGTAGAATCTCCGGTGCTCTTCCAGGAATGTTCCGTTGTCGCCAAGAGGTGGTAGAGCATCGCGGCTGCAGAGGCTGGTTGTTAGCTGATTCAGTTCTCGCGCGCCTCTTCAGCGTGGTCGAACAAAGTTGGGGCTGGTCCATGCTGGTTCTTGGTTCCGAGCGTCCTTGGTGACTCTTTTGAGCCGTCATTCCTTCCGTCGCCTTCACGAGTGCCGAATCATCCGTGTTGAAGCGCGCATCTTTCACGTCGACAACCGCCCGCCCGACCGTCTCGCAAGCGCCGCGTCGTCCATCACCGGTGGGCTTTCTGAAGTTGGTCTTCCTGCCCTTTGGAACCATGGCGACAAGTGTCTCCGGTGTCTCGCGTAGCTGTTCGCCACTGCATCTGCTGCTCACGCTGTGATGACGACTTGGTGCTGCTTTCGTGCGGAGTCGTAGAATCTCCGGTGCTCTTCCAGGAATGTTCCGTTGATGACGACTTGGTGCTGCTTTCGTGCGGAGTCGTAGAATCTCCGGTGCTCTTCCAGGAATGTTCCGTTGATGACGACTTGGTGCTGCTTTCGTGCGGAGTCGTAGCATCTCCGGTGCTCTTCCAGGAATGTTCCGTTGTCGCCAGGAAGTGGGAGAGCATCTCGGCTGCAGAGGCTGGTTGTTAGCTGATCCTGTTCTCGCGCGCCTCTTCAGCTTGGTCGAACGACGTTGGGGCCGGTCCATGCTGGTAGCTGGTTTCGAGCGTCCTTGGTGACGCTCTCGAGCGGTTATTCCGGTCGTCGCTTTCACGAGTGCCCAAGCACTAGTTTTTAAGGGCGCAACTTTCACGTCCACCACCACCCGCGCGACCGACGCGCCAGCGCCGCGTCGTCCATGACCGCTAGGCTTTCTTAAGCTGGTCTCTTTGCACTTCGAGGCCGTGGCTGCAGGTGTCTGCGCTGTCTCGCCCATCTTGTAATGATCCAGTGGTTTAACTGAGCTGGACCCCTGGATTTCGAGGTGCGCCATCTTGGTTTGGGCGGTTCCTTGCCGCCAACGTCTTCGGTGGATGAATCGTCTGTTGCCACGAATTTTCTTTTGCGGTTGTCTCCAGGAACGACCTCCTGGATAGCGGAGATCGTCTTCTTCGTCGTCTTGTAAGCGGTGCCTCGGCCCCCTTTTCCTCGCCTGTGGCGAAGCCGTCGCAGGTTCGTGGTCTTTCCTTCCTGGCGACACAACGTCGTCTGATGGCCGGGTCTCTGACAAAGTTGGTCTTGCTGGCAGTGTGTTGGACCGTCCTGATCGAGAAATGTTCCCTAGTAGCCCAGGGGCGGGAGAGCGTAGTTGCTGCAACGGCTAGTCGGTCGGAACGGCGGCCTGCCTGCTCGTTCGATCCCACGTGCTACGCGTGCGTGCTTCTTCTTCTTCTTGCTTCAAATTCTGGCCGTGCCCACGAGGGGGCGAGTGGCCATGGTTCTCAGTGAAACATAGTATGAACTTTTAGCTTTCTGTTTATTCACTGATGTGTACTACCCATACTTAATGAATAGTAAATATACATTATCTTGTGTTTCCATTTCTTGAATAGTGGTCATGCCAATTATGACGAAGATGCTATATTACGAAAATAACGGGGTGCAGTGTTAATAATGATTTAGTAGCTTTAGCACACATGTTGCAATTGGAGGTAGTCAGTGCTGGTGGAATGCCCAATAGTAGGAATTCTGACAATAGCTCCACTTTCGATATGGTAGTCCTCAAAAGTCAGCGGCAAAATACGAATTGTAAGTAGAATACTGATTGACTTCGTCGCAAGTTTGTAGGTGGCCATGTCGAAACTAATGGCTCGAGCACAGCCAGGCTTGACAAACTGAATTATGCCTGTTGAATTGCGTACCTATTTTAATTATTAAATTGAATTTTGGAGAACTAGTTCAGTACTGAGTTTAATGACAATGCTAGTGCACCTTCTGATTCCCGCCAGTGGCTGTATATTTTAGCTAGCAAAAATGATAAATTTGGAGTCTGATCAGTTCTTTGGTATATCCCAAGACATGCTTCGTTCAAGCAACCGGTATACAGAAAGACGGGCGAGTACAATTTCCTTCATAAGAGCGCGAGAACAACGACAGACGTGACGGAGGTAAAGGCGGTGGTGCCCAACTTCGTCCTGCTTTTCCTTTCTTTTCTTTTTTCGTTTTTTCTTTTTGTTTTTTTGCAAATAAAGGTTGCTTTGGCCTCATGAACACTGGTACATACCCACTTTCAGGATTCGATCAAGAATTGGGTGGCGTGAGGAAAGAAAATTTGAAGAGCCTTTAAACTTAAATCGAATGTCGGCGAAATATTTAGAGCAGGAAGAAATGAAGTTCAGACCAATCAGACTGGCATGAACACATGAAGATGAGAAATATCAGCAGCAATGAGACAGGAGGTGAGTGAGTGAGTGACGAAACTTTGTTCTGAACTCCTGCAGAACGGTTAGCCTTCCCCTGTTAGGGAGGCGTTACCGTGACGCGGCCATGCCGTCTTCGCGGCGTGTGGCGCCTCTACTTCGGCCGCGGCCGCACTATTCCCTTTGGTCGACCGCGCCTGCCCCTCTTTTGGGGTGGCAGCCTCCCTCCGGTTTCGCTCGGTCGTTGCCTTTCGAGGGCCGCCGAGATCTGCTGGACGGCCTGGGTTTGAACATCTTGGTCATAGCATCTCGTTGCGGCCTCGAGCCGCGGCGGGATCGTTGTTAGTGTTGCAGCTTCATGCGGATTCTTAGCGCAGTCCCAAAGGATGTGAGCTGCAGTGGCTTTCCTTTCGGCAGGAGGTGAGAAAAAAAACATGATTAGGCAGACAGACGGCGGGGCTCAATAATAAAATTTCGTATCGCTCGCTAAACATTCCTCTGATGGCGACCAAGAACGCAGGCACTAAAACGTAACAAAAAGTGCATTCATGCAATAATCATACCCCGGACTCATTGGAAGTTCTGAAACTATTTTTCTTAAAGAGGAGAATCGCTTACAATATATAAAAAAAAGAAACATCAACAGACCAGGAGTTGAATTCAGAAAGCGTTTCGTTCGAAAGTTATGTTTACCATTAGTTAGCCGTCTTCGGTTATAGGCATGTGTCACATGGAGGGCGTCGGCTCTTACGAAGAGTTCTGTAGCGTAAGAATACTTTTTTGCATGGATACGTACGCGGTCCAGATCTATGCACATATAAAGGTTAAGGGGTTCAAACTTCAATCATACTTCTTTTGTTGCTCTTGTAAAGGCGACCTTCTTGGAGCAGGCTTCGTCGTAGCGGACGCGGACCAGACATTCGAACCAGGGACGTACAGCGCGTCACTTGTTTGTTCTGAATGCGTAGTTCGGCACCCGCGCTCGACCTACTGCAGTACTTTTTTCACATTTTCTTCGCTAATGCGAAAGAGACGATCTAGGTGTTCCTGCGATTCCGGCCAAGCTTGAGCCTCAGGAACATTTTCAAAACAGGTAGAAAGCGGCGAGGTTCTCGAGGCTGCCCAATTTTACAGAGTTTGAGGCACCGAGATTAGATAAGTTAGTTTGCTATGTGCTTACTAGTGTACCCTTGACGAGTTGCTTCGATTGCTTGAGTACTTCATTGTCCCATAAAGAAATGAGATCTTATTCAACATTAATGGAACAAATACAGCGCGCATTCTTCCCACTGGTAGCGAAGGCTCCATTTCGCGCGACGCTATAGCGGCGTCTTAATGTGGGTCATTGCGAAGCTTCGTGGCTAAGACTCTTTAGAGCCTCGTCGCGCTGTTAATACCTTTGGTCTTCGGGAGCCTTACTTTCAAGGCTTACATGTAGACTCTTTATTTGGTCTTACTGAAAAGCCTCGTAAATTAACGGGCCATAGTTTCATCTGGTTGTAAAAAACTCCGCAATCATACACCAATCGTCACGGTTATGGTAATGCGTTCATCCAGAATGATCTGATTAAGCAGCTTACCTAGTTGGTGGAAATGCTGGCTGCATGGACATTTATATTGGAAACTAAAAAAATGAAAATAAAAAAAATAAAGGAAATATCCTTTTTTGTCGTATACCTCCTTCAGTCATGAATCATGATTTACTGTTATTAAATGTGTCAGTTACATAATTTACTCCAACTTAATTGACTGAAAAAAAATTTGGAGGAGTGGAAAGCGATAGCATTGAAAGATCCCTGAGATCTCGTCACGCTTCTCGGTAACCGGAGCTTTCTCGCGGATGCGCGTAGGCGACCACCATCTGGATAATGTTGTTAGAAGGAACCGAGCGGGTCGCGCCGCTCAATGAATGCTTAAACCGCTGGAAAAGGGGTTTGTGTTTGATTTCCGGCGTAACAGAATTATGTTTTCTGGTATATTCGAATTACAATCCTACGCTATCATATCAGTAGGTTTTGTTTAGGTCGTACTTTACGATTTTTCTGATGCATTTTACTTTGAGGAATTGAATAAGTTCAGTAACGCCTATGCGCCTCGCGGAGGGCCTGCGTAGTTGTGGTTCGGAATGATTTTTCATGATGGGATGTCCGGCGCCGACACCTGGTTTTTTTCCGACAGGGGGCCTCAACGCTGTCGCGTTAGTAAAGATGGTAGGATATTTCTTGGTAATAATAAATATGGTAGGATGGAAGCATAGAGCTCCTCGCTGGAAGAAGAAAAGACTGGACTAGCGCCATCAGGCATATAGGCTGGAGGATGGTAGCCGCGACATCAATGCAGTCACCTGACAAATAAATGGCACTTCTTTAGTGTCTTTTGTTCCCACAGGTTGGTGACCTCGGACGTGATAAAACATCACAACTGTATACGTCTACCAAGTTTCTTGTCCACGCCATGGAACCGGCCACCGCACAACGACGTCTCGAAGAAAATGGAACGTCTTCCGTCGCAGCACTGAAACTTCCCGATTTCTGGCCCCCAGGCTTTGAACTCTGGTTCGTCGACATTGAGGCATAGTTTCGCCGTCACCGAGTCACATCTCAGGCGGCCAAGTACGACAACATCGTGAGTGCGATTAACAGGACACTTGCTGCTTTGGTCCGCGACATTTCGCTAGCTCCTCCGCCAGATGATCATTACCACAACCCTAAGTGGTATTTACTACGGCGCATCACCGACTCTGAGTCCCGACTGATTCAACAGTTCCTTTCATTGGACGAACTTGATGACATAAAACCGACTGAGCCGCTTCGCCGCATTGCACAACTCCTGAATCTATCATCATCATACTCGAAAATCCTTCGGGTGCTCTTTTTCCAGCTTCTACCGAAAAAGGGACGCATGATTTTATGTGCCTCGCCTACTGCGACATCTGTCGAGGCCTTAGCTACGATGGTACACAAAATCATAGATTTGATGTAATAGTTCTGCGGAAACCCGCAAGGTGGAGAGAAATAATTAATTGTGAAGATTGTGAATTCTTTCGATCCTGCGATATCCACTGTTGTCCCTTGTTATGCACCTGTGCGACCCAACCCCAGCTAAAGCAATACTTCGACGAACCCGACAGTTCCAGCGCACACCTTGCTGCACAGGTAGAGGAACTAATTAACCAGGTGAATTCCTTAAGCTTTCGTGCGACTAACCATCAGCAGCGGCATCGCTCGCATTATGATAACGTGTCAGCCCTCCGTCTCCCTTTATTTGTTGGGATTGCGCCAGATATGGCACTCGCGCACGCCAGTGCCGTCCGCCTTAAAACGTTCCGCGAAACGGTCGCGAGCCAATCACTGATGACGGCTAGTGCTACTGACCCTACATGAAGCCGTCTCTTCTGCGTCACCGATCGTGTCATGAAAGTTCGCTGCCTTGTAGACACTGGTACGGAAATTGGTGTCCTACCCCCTACTTTTCAGGACTGTGAAGACATCACCATGACCCGTATTTTCTCACCGCCGTCAACGGTTCCAACATTAACACGTATGGCCAGAAATCTGTCATTCTTGAGGTTGGTCTTCGACGTCCTTTTCGTTGGCAATTCACCGTCGCCGATGTCCGCGGGCCGATTACCGGCGCTGACTTTCTGTGAAAGTTTAACCTTCTTGTCGACCTTCGCCGCTGCCGCCTTCTTGACTCCTCCACAAACCTGTCCGTACAAGGTATCACCACGTCTGCATCACCTTTGCGTCTCGTACAAGCACACACCCAGGTATCGTAACCGTGGTCCACCATCCTGCTGGAATGTCCAGAGCTGTTCGAACGACCCTCGCAATATCGTCTAATAGTGCACAACGTCACGCACCACATTGTCACTAACGGACCAGTAGTATACGCCCAACCTCGCCGCTTAGCACCAGACCATCTGTAAATTACAAAGAAAGAATTCGAACACATGCTCGATTTGGGCATCGTTGTTCCTTCCGCTAGCCCTTGGACATCTGCTTTACACATGGTGGCCAAAAAGATGGGTCATTGGTGGCCGCGTGGCGATTACCCCACCTTAAGGAAAGTGACGATTCCCGATAAGTACCCTGTACTCCACCTCCGCGATTTCACCGCATCTCTTCATGGTTGCTGCATATTTAGCAAGGTGGATCAAGTGAAGCCTACCACCAGATACCTGCAGAGCCTTCTAACATTCCTGAAACCGCAGTCATTACCCCTCTTGGCATGTTTGAATACGTGCGCATGCCATTCGGCCTCCGTAATACCGCTCAAACATTTCATCGGTTAGTCGACCAAGCACTCCCTGGCCTTACATGTTATTCGTCTGTTTAGACGACATTCTTGTATTCAATCGCTCTGCTGTGGAACACGAATCTGACCTACGTAAGGTGTTTGAACACATTCATCAAAATGGCCTGGTTGTAAACATCTCGAAGAGTGAGTTCGGCGTTGCTCGTCTTGATATTCTGCGCCATTGAGTAGACGAGCATGGCACCCAAGCCGTCCCATCCCGTGTCCAAGCCATTAAAGATTTTTCACGTCGGTCTTCCACGATGATAATACGGGCATTTCTGGGCCTCTTCAATTAGTATCGCCAATTCATTCCTCGTTGTGGTTCAATTTGCAGCCTCTGCCATTCTAGTCGATGGCACAACAGGAGTTAACACGCCTATATCATGGACTAATGCTGATGAATATGCTTTTATCTGTGCCAGGAACGCCCTTGCTACCACTACTTTACTGGCACGCCCGCAACCAGACGTTCCAATTTCTGTTATGGCAGACGCCTCTGACATAGCTGTTGGCGCTGTGTTTCAACAGCTGGTTGGCGAGACATGGCAGCCTACTTCTTTCTTTTCAAGGAAGCTGACACCGTAAGAGACCCGCTACACACTTTCGGTCGCCAGTTTCTAGGACTCTACCTCGCAGTCCGCCACTTTCGTCAACCTCGAAGGGGGTCAGTTTTTTATTCTCACCGACCACAAACCACTCATTTGTGCCACTACTTCCAACAGTTCCTCGCACGCTTCGCGCGAAATCCGCCAGCTTACACATATCTCCGAATTAACTGCTGATATTCGGCAAATCAGTGGTGCTGATAACGAAGTTGCTGACGCTCTGTCACGTAAATCCGAGTAAAGCCAAGTAAATCCTTCCGACATTGAAATAAGCCGCCTCGCTACCCCTCAGCGCACAGACCGTGAACTTCAAACACACTGGACTGCCAACGATTCTCGGCGCTTCGAAGATATCTTACTGCCTGGCTGCAACGTCACAGTGACATGCGACATGTCTACGGGTCGCCCTCGACCGTACGTTCCACAACAATTTCGGCAGCAAGGTTTTGACGCACTACACTCCTTATCGCACCGTGGAATACGGGACACACAACGTCTCATCGCTTCCAGCTATTTGTGGCCACGTATGAACGCTCACGTCTGCTCCTGAGCTCGGGCATGCATAGAGTGCCAGCGCGCCAAAGTCAGTCGACACACTATGAGCGCGCCTGGTCATTTCCACTAACAGACGTTCGTTTCGGCCACGTTCACATCGATGCCGTTGGTGTGCTACCACCGTCTTCAAACCAACGATACATAATAAATTGTATCGACCGCTTCACAGGTTGGCCCGAAGCAATGCCACTCTCTCACATTATTGTAGAGTCTGTAGCTCAGACCATCGTAAATACCTGGATTTTTCGTTACGGTGTACCACACGCCATAACGACCGACAGAGGAAGACAAGTTGACTCGTCCCTCTTTCAAGCTCTCTGTCGTGTTCTGGGTGCAACACACATAGAACGACAGCTTATCACGCAAGTTCCAATGGCATGGTACAACGCTTCCACCTTGAACTGAAAGCTGCACTTGGTGCCCATGGGTTCATGATTCCATGGGCAAAGGGCTTGCCTTTAGTTCTACTAGGTCTTCGCACAGCTCTGAAAGCAGATGGACAGTGTTCCTCAGCAGAATGCGTTTTCGGCGCCATACTTCGCGTACCCGGTGTGTTCTTCCCTTCAGAACCGCCAACTGCTGACCTTCAATCTTACGCCGAACGCCTTTGCATTACAATGGCCACTGTTATACCACCGCCGTTTCGTAACGACCGCAGAAATGTTTATATGAGCCCATCTTTACTTCATAGCAGCCACCTATTTATCCGCAGGGTGTTGTATATCCTCCATTCTGGAGCCAGAGCCCCCGCGCGCGCTGGGGGCCACCGACGATGTGGCAAGGAGGACTTCCTCCCAGAGGTGCCGGACACTTGATACCCCTCAAACTGCGTGCATCACTGGCGGGCGCGATCTACGAACAGCGATCGGTGGTGCGGTGGTGCCTTCCAGGTGTGGAGCGGGTTCTTGCACGTGCGTGGTGCAAGAATGCCTGTTTGGTACACTGTATTATGACTTTCCCCTTCTCTCTATTCTCTCACTTTTTCCATACCTTCTAGTCGAAAATAAGTGAGTTTTCTTCTTCTGTTATTCCACAACACAGGACGCTACTCGCGCTCCTTCACAAGCTGCTTACGAGGGTCGCTTCTAGGTCCTCGAGCGTGACCCGAATTTTTCACATTTCTTGTCAGCGGACGCGAAAAGACAGTTTCTATCGACCGCTTGAAGCCAGCTTATCTAGACTCCGGCACAACGTAAACCGCTCAACGGCAGTGCCTTCATCACAAGGGGAGGTGGGTGTGGAAGGAGCCCTGTAGTGGACAGTACTCATAGATCCCCTCGGTGGAAGAACAGACTGGACTAGCGCCATCAGGCATAAAGGTTCGACGATGGTAGCGGAGACATCAACGCAGTCACCTGGTAAATAAATGGCAATTCTTTGTGGACCATCTGTGGACCAGCCAAAGACAGCACGGGGGCTGCTTTCGGTGACCGCGTTAATACGGAACCACATGGTAGCAGCCAGTTCACCCTCGTTGGCAGCTTCGATGTGAATTCGTTCTTGCTAATTGTTCTCGCCACCGTGACAGGAAGAAATGTTGAAATCAGCCTTCGTCTCGTTTCATCGCATGCTGAGGTAGAAGTATTGACGATGTTTTGTCCTTCAGATCAGCTGTTTTGGTTTTGACGTTGTGAGAACCTCAGAGGCAACCCAGAGCGGTGAAAGTACCTTGATTTCTCCTTGCCAGATAGGAGGAAAGGGCACAGCTTTCACTCTGGCAACGTGGAACGTATTTTACTGTAGATGACGGCATATTAAACGGATATTGACTGTTTGGGTAAAACACAGGCCTCGCCCACGTTTGCCATCGCGTTACAAGCGTACAATATTGTGTTTATTCGGACAATAAAGGAAATCAATTGCCATTTGTTTGGCGTCGCTTCCGTTAGCTTTCTCACAGCACGACGCAACAGCGTGACAGGGTCCACCTATCGCTTCGCTTGAAAATCACATGCGTGTGGTTGTCTCCCCCATTGTCAAGAGGAAATGTAGAACACCCTACATACACTGAAGACGATACTCTGTATGCGCACTAAACAAATATACGAGCTTTCGCTCAAAAATTCGGGTTGCAAACCGTTGCGGTTTTGCGTGCAGTTTTCATCATCTTGTTCACCCAGGCGCAAGCTACACTGGTCGTGTTGGTGTTGCGAACGCCTTGCCTCGGTGATCACCTTCCTGCCGAACTTGCTTAGAGCGCAGCGGTGAAGTTGTGAAGGGCTCGAGGATGCCGACCTTCACGAAGTTGTCCCGAAGTTGTCCGAAGTTGTCCGAAGTTGAGCGAAGTTGTCGCCGACCTTGACGTCCGGCCGTGCCATACGTACTGGGGATTTGGATGGCGGCAGTGGACGGTGAATCTTCCGACGCAGCGCTTTCTTCGTGTGTCGCCTTTGTCTCGCGTAGCGGTTCGCCATTGAAGCTGGTGCCGACGCCGTGATGACGACTTCGTGCTGCTTGCGTGCGCAGTCGTAGAATTTCCGATGCTCTCCCAGGATTGTTCCGTAGTCCCCAAGAGGTGGGAGTGCGTCGCGGCTGCAAAGGCAGGATGTTGGCAGAGCCCGTACTCACGGGAGGCGTCTGCGTGGTCGAACGATGTTGGGGCCGCTCCATGCTAGTTCTTGGTTCCGAGCGTCCTTGGCGACGCTCTCGAGCCGTCATTCCTGACGTCGACTTCTTGAGGGTTGATGTATTCGTACTGAAGAACGCAACTTTCACGTCGACCACCGCCAGCGCGGCCGTCGTGAAAGCGTCGCGTCGTGCATGTCCGGAGGGCTTTCTGAAGATGGTCTCTTTGCACTTCGAAGCCGTGGCGACAAGTCTCTCCGGTGTCTCGCGTAGCCGTTCCCCACTGCAGCTTCTGCTTACGCCGTGATGACGATTTGGTGCTGCTTGCGTGCGGAGTCGTAGAATCTGCGATGCCCTTCCAGGATTTTTCCGTAGTCGCCAAGAGGTGGGAGAGCATCGCGATTGCAAAGGCTGCTTTTTAGCTGAGCACGTGCTCGTGCGCTTATTCAGCGTGGTCGAACGACGTTGGGGCCAGTCCATGCTGGTTGCTGGTGCCAAGCTTCCTTGGTGACGCTCTCGAGCGGTTATTCCTGTCGTCGCTTTCACGAGTGCTGAAGCACTAGTTTTTAAGGGCTCAATTTTCACGTCCACCACCACCCGCGCGACCGACGCGCCAGCGCCGCGTCGTCCATGACTCCAAGGCTTTCTTAAGCTGGTCTCTTTGCACTTCGAAGCCGTGGCTGCAGGTGTCTGCGCTGTCTCGCCCATATTGTAACGATCCAGTGGTTTAACTGAGCTGGACCCCTGGATTTCGAGGTGCGCCATCTTGGTTTGGGCGGCTCCTCGCTGCCTACGTCTTCGGTGGATGAATCGCCTGTTGCCACGAATTTCTTTTTGCGGTTGTCTCCAGGAACGACCTCCTGGATAGCGGAAATTGTCTTCTTCGTCGTCTTGTAAGCAGTGCCTCGACCCCCTTTTCCTCGCCTGTGGCGAAGGCGTCGCAGGTTCGTCGTCTGTCCTTCCTGGCGACACAACGTTGTCTGATAGCCGGGTATCTGTCAAAGTTGGTCTTGCTGGCAGTGTGTTGGACCGTCCTGATCGAGAAATGTTCCCTAATAGCCCAGTGGCGGAAGAGCGTAGTTGCTGCAACGGCTAGTCGGTCGGAACGGCGGCTTGCTTGCTCGTTCGCTCCCGCGCGCTACGCGTGCGTGCTTCTTCTTCTTCTTGCTTCAAATTCTGGCCGTGCCCACGAGGGGGCGAGTGGCCATGGTTCTCAGTGAAAACATAGTATGAACTTTTAGCTTTCTGTTTATTTACTGATGTGTACTATCAATATTTAATGAATAGTAAATATACATTATTTTGTGTTACCATTTCTTGAATAGTGGTCATACCAATTATTACGAAATGCTATATTACGAAAATAACGGGATTCAATGTTAATAATGATTTAGTAACTTTAGCACACATGTTGCAATTGGAGCTAGTCAGTGCTGGTCCGGGGCGTATCCAGGGGGGGGGCTTATGGGTCTTCAGCCCCCCCCCCCCGCAATTTTTTCGTGCGGTCCATGCGCCGCCGGCCACAACAACCCCCGGCGCCGGAAATCATGCATGATTTTGTCTAGAATGTCCTTTTCACGCTCGAAAAAACATTTTAGCGCGAACATTGCGAAATCAGGCTGGATTTCGAGGCAACGCCCATGCACTGGGAGTCACAGAAAGCAAGGAGGCCTATCCAAGCACAGTTTCAAAGGCGTTTTAATGGCGAGCGGGCTCGTCATGGCATCTCGCTGAGGCCGCGGAATCGGGAGCGCTTGGATTTCAATTCTGACACTTTATGGCTATAAAGTTCCAAGAAACTTTTGATGCGAAAGTTGCACTGATATTTCCAAAGTCGTGCTTTAGATTTTCAATTCCGGAACATTGTGGGCTTAATGTTGTTATAAACATTTGACGCCAAAGGTTCATTGACTTTTCTAAAGTCTTAAATCGGAACATACAAAGAGAAAAACCAAATCTGCACACTATCAGACAAGTTGACAAAACGCCCGGCGAGATAGGATGAGACAAAGCGTTGTGGTGGTTTATTTGTGCCGTCATATCGCATAAAAAAATATCAACATTTTTTTTTTTCACCTACGCCAAAGCATTCATGTCAAGACACCAAAGCCAGCCAGGGTAACTACGTTCTTATTTATTTTTCTACTTTGACTTTTATTCGTGAGGACACATTGAGCCTCTTAAATTTTTTTATTCTCGTTACCCTACCCGTGGGCTGCCAGAGCCAGCCAGAGCGGATGCGTTTTTCTTGTGTTGCCCCGAAACCATCGCGCGGCGTACTTCGGTGCGCGTGTGGTTTTTTCTGGCCGAGTGAATTTTCGCCTGGCAGAGTTTTGGACGCCTTCTGGCTAGCAGACGAGAAAAAGAAACAATGGTCGCTCACCGCCATCACTGTGAAGACTTGACAGTTTACACCGTGTTCGCTTGAGCGCAACCTCTCCGGAAAGTCTTGTCTCGCCGGTGTGAAATACCGAACACTGTGCGTATGGTTCTCGGTGGACCAAGCATCTCACGTTTTCTTCGATATTCATTCGGTAGCCACATTAGCTGCCCAAAGTAGGCATTGGATTGTGGCCAACATACTCTCCTTTGCGTTTTTTTTTTCATTTCGGTGCCCCCGGCTCACAAAAGAAAAAAAAAAGAAGATACATAGCTGCGGCGCAGCGAATTGTCGCATGGTGACAGTTTGTTACTTCTTTTGCGGAAAGTAATCGGCCACGGTACGCTTCAGTTGCCGGATACTATTATCATATTTTGTGATAGCAATTAGGCGTCATCTTCACGCGCAAATATTTGCACATTATTGGACGGACAGACTCCCCGGACTGTTCAGTGTGTGGCGCTGAAGAGACTATAGAACATGTGCTCGTGGTGTGCCCTGAGTATGCGTTCGAAAGACTGACAATGGCAGATACATTGAGACATTTACAAAATGGACCACTGTCGGAGGACCTCTTGCTAGGCTCATGGCGACAGAGTTGGCAGACGGCAGAGACAATGCGTGCACTTTCACGTTTCCTAGGTGACACGGGCCTGGACTCACGCCTGTGATACCAGTTGTGTAATGTGTCCTTCACTTCGTTCCTCCCATTATCATCCCCCATTGTGACCCTTTTTCTTCCCCTCTTCCCCTTCCCTTACGTAGAGTAGCAGGCCAGATTCTCCATTATCCGGCCGACCTCTCTACATTTTCGAATCATTAAAATACCTCTCTATATGAAGACTCCAGGCGCATTCCTGCTGTCGCCGTCGCCCTCATGTTTCGTTTGAAGTCTCAGGGCAATAACGTTGTGACCGCGCGCCGCATGCTGTATGTGCGAGTGAAAGAGTAGGGGGGGTGGAATGGGTGAGCCACGATGGTGGCTCAGTCTTGCGTGCGCAAAGCACAAAAGCGGGGAGCAAGCGTGCCGCCTTCCGTCACACGCGATACATCGGATGGAGTGGTTAGAAGGGTATCTATGATTATGTGAATCTGTGATTGCGCTACATGTTTATTTGCCTAGTTTGACGCATTACTTACAGTGACTTTGTCTTACATACGTAGATTTATTGGAGACTTATACGTATATTTAAATATGTTGTTGCGAGGTTATGTGTATACGTGCAGTGAACTTTGTTTCCAGTGACACTTGTTTGCCCTTTATCAAACATTTGTATTTTCCATTGTATCTTAGCATTTCTAATGAACGAGGGCAAGTTAAAAGGAAGTGAGCCTACCCACCCCGCGCAATAACGGTTCGGTTCATTATCTGCAAGGCATGCGCGTAGCACACAGGCATCTTTTATTTACAAACGTGACACGCAGATGTGAGAGTAAATGTTCTTTAATGCTCTCATACACTGGATTGAACATGGTTGCGTGACGTAATGGACACTTCAGAACTTGAACAGCGTGGTGCCGTGAATGTTGTGGCAGCTGAAGGTGTTTCCCAAAAGGAAATTATTCGCCGTATGGCTGCCGTGTACGCTGAACATTGCATTTCATTGGTCACTGTGAGGCATTGGTGCAAACGGTTGAAAAAGGACGTGAAAGTTGCAAAGACGATCCAAGACCGGGCCAAAGCTATCGTGCAATCACCCCCAACACAAGTGCAAAAGTTGATGAGCTGATGAGACAAGAACGGAGGATAAACATCGATGAACTGGCAGAGCGTGGGACCATCAGTCGCGGTTCGGTTCACACCATAATTCATGAACATCTCGGTCATCGGCTCTTGTGTGCGCAATGGATGCCCAAGATTTTGAACCACTGCCAGAAGAAGGTTCTGCGCTGCCTTGACTCATTTGATCCGGTATCACAGTGAGGGTGACGACTTCTTGTCTGCAATTGTGATCGGGGACGAACCATGGTGCCACTACTACGAGCCTGAAACACGACGCCAAAGCTCACATTGGAAACCTTCGAATTCACCGCCCCCAAAGAAAGCAAAGGCCGTTATTCCCGCCGGAAAGGTGTTGTTGACTTTTTTTTTCGATCATCAGGGTCCGTTACTGATAGAATTTTTTAAAGCCGGAGATACTATCAATCGTTTCCGATATTGTGAAACGCCGGATCGGCTGCGTGTAGCAATCAAGAACAAGCGACGTGGAAAATTGACGAATGGGATCATCTCGTTCCACGACGTGGCTATGGTGTTCGGCTGTGTAGCACGAAGTCGCGGGATCGAATCCCGGCCACGGCGGTCGCATTTCGATGGGGGCGAAATGCGAAAACACCCGTATACTTAGATTTTGGTGCACGTTAAAGAACCCAGGTGGTCGAAATTTCCGGAGTCCTCCACTACGGCGTGCCTCATAATCAGAAAGTGGTTTTGACACGTAAAACCCCATAATTTAATATTCAATTTTTTCACAATGCCCGTCCCCACGTCGCTGATGTGGTTAATACAAAAGTGGCAAAGTTCAAGTGGGAAACGCTGCAACATCCGCCATACAGCTAAGACCTGTCGCCTTGCGACTTCCACATTTTGGGGCAAATGAAAAAAACAGCTTAAGGGAAGCAGATTCGTGTCGCACGATGACGTGAAAGAATCAGTTGCAGATTTGTTGAAGCAGCAACCTAAGGAGTTTGATGAGGCGGGAATCACCTGACTCGTTAGTCAATGGGATAAATGTCTAAATGCTGATGGAGACTACTTTTAAATTAAGTACCCCATTTGTCATATATTTGCATTGGCTCACTTTCATTTGACTCGCCCTCGTATATTTTTCAGAACGGCTTTATATAGCGATACACGACCGGTGACAGCTGTTCGTGCGTAATACATTGGAATAAATGACAGCGTCATTGAGATTCCTCACTGGCCGTTGCATATATACAAAAATGTAAACAAGGTTGTTGAATGACAAAGTTTAATTAACATATTTGTCCTCAACTTGTTCATTTATGGCCTTTACGTTTTTCATATCAGTGGCATGCACTGCTTTGCTTGCTTCGAACTGATATAGTTCTAAGGATTGTGTGATAGTTTCTTTACGTATAAATCGACAAAAACATGGAAGCATTGATATCAGTTATTTTGAGCACAATTTCTGGCACATCCGAGTATATCTTTTTATTAAAAAATACATAGCATACTTGTTTGGACAGTGCGTAGCGTTCAAGAATTCGTTTGCGCATCTTTGGCAATGGCAATGCAGTTATTATTCATGTATTTGATCCCTCGACAAATTCTTTAAGACGAAGCTTTAGCTCGGGCCCAACTCCGACGCGGCTTATTCAAATAAATGTAAATGCAGAAACGCTCTTCTGAGATAACCCCTGGATCACTTTAATGGAATTTGTTGAATTTGAGAAAGTTAACTTCTAGTATCTGTTGGAAGCGGAAGTTCGATTTAGGGCCTGAATTTTGTTTAAAATATTTTGAAAAATTTGACAGTGCGAAAACAATAGAAGGATGACGTTTACAAACTAAAAGCTCTTCATCAAAAACAGATATCGCGTTTCTTCAAACGGCATCTATTATAAGAGTCAAAGCGGACAAATTCGTTATGTCAATTTGTATCTTACGTGAATTAGTTACGTGGTTCACAAGGGTTCGGCAAAAGCCGTATTTCGATAATGCTAAATTATTTGAGATTCATTTGTAAAATATCAATTTTGTCCGCTGTAGATGTACCATTAGATGCGAGTCATAGAATTGTGATATTATTTTTCATTCTTGAGTTACAGAGCTTTAAACGTGATAGTTTCGGTTTCTGAAAATTTGAGATTTGCGCCAATTTTTAATAAAACAGTGACACCCTAAATGAAAAATTCCAAACCAGAAGACAGTAGAATTTAAGTTTTTCTTTTCAATGCAACAAATCTCATCAAATTTTGTGCAGTGGGTGCCGACAAAAACTAATTCACCTTCTACATGTATTCAGATAGGAGCATCCGAGATAAAGCTTCCTCTTAAGGAGGAGGCCAAGCTGGAACGTGAGCCCCCCCCCCCCCCCCGAACGAAATTTCTGGCTACGCCACTGGTGCTGGTGGCATGCCCCAATAGTAGGAATTCTGACAATAGCTCCACTTTCGATATGGTAGTCCTCAAAAGTCAGCTGCAAAATACGAATTGTAAGTAGAATACTGATTCACTTCGTCGCAAGTTTGTAGGTGGCCATGTCGAAACTAATGGCTCGAGCACAGCCAGGCTTGACAAACTGAATTATGCCTGTTGAATTGCGTACCTATTATAACTATTAAATTGAATTTTGGAGACCTAGTTCAGTACTGACTTCAATGACAATGCTAGTGCACCTTCTGATTCCCGCCAGTGGCTGTATATTTTAGCTAGGAAAAATGATAAATTCGGAGTCGAATCAGTTCTTTGTTATATCCCAAGACATGCTTCGTTCAAGCAACCGGCAAACAGAAAAACAGGCGAGAACAATTTTCTTTATAAGAGCGCGAGTGCATTAACAACCACAGACATGACGGAGATAAAGCCGGTGGTGCCTATCTCCGTCCTGCTTTTCCTTTCTTTTCTTTTTTCTTCGTTTTTTTTCTTTTTGTGTTTTTGCAAATAAAGGTTGCTTTGGCCTCATGAACACTGGTACATACCCACTTTCAGTATTCGATCAAGAATTGGGTGGCGTGAGGAAAGTAAACTTGAAGAGCCTTTAAACTTAAATCGAATGTCGGCAAAATATTTAAAGCAGGAAGAAATGAAATTGAGACCAATCAGACTGGCATGAACACATGAAGATGAGAAATATCAGCAGCAATGAGACAGAAGGTGAGAAAAAAAACATGATTACGCAGACAGGCGACGGGGCTCAATAATAAAATTTTGTATCGCTCTCTAAACATCCCTCTGATGGCGACCAAGAACGCAGGCACTGAAAGGTAAAAAAAAAAAATTCATTCATGCAATAATCATACCCCGGACTCATTGGAAGTTCTGAAACTATTTTTCTTAGAGAGGAGAATCCCTTACGATATACAAAAAAAACAAACATCAACAGACCAGGGGTCGAATTCAGAAAGTGTTTTGTTCGAAAGTTCTGTTTACCATGGTTAGCCGTCTTCGCTTATACGTACATGTCACATGGCTGGTATCGGCTCTTACGACGAGTTCTATAGCGTAAGAAAACTTTTTGTCCATGGACACTTACGCGGCCCAAATCTGTGCCTGTAAAGGTTAAGGGGTGAAACTTCAATCATACTTTTTTGTTGCTCTTGTAAAGGCGACCTTCTTGGAGCAGGCTTCGTCGTAGCGGACGCGGACCAGACATTTGAACAAGTGACGTACAGCGCGTCACTTGTTTGTTCTGAATACGTAGTTCGGCACCCGCGCTCGACCTACTGCTGTACTTCTTTCACATTTTCTTCGCTAATGCGAAAGAGACGGACTAGGTGTTTCTGCGATTCCGGCCAAGCATGAGCCTCGGGAACGTTGTCAAAACAGGTAGAAAGCGGCGAGGTTCACGAGGCTGTCCAATTTTACGCAGTTTGAAGCACCGAGATTAGATAAGTTAGTTTGCTCTGTGCTTACTAGTGTGCTCTTGACGAGTTTTTTCGATTACTTGTGTACTTCAGTGTCCCATAAGGAAATACGGTCTTGTGCAACAATAATGGAACAAATACCGCGCGCATTCTTCCCTCTGGTACTGAAGGCTCCATTTCGCGCGACGCTAGCGGCGTCCTAATGTGGGTCATTGCGAATTTTTGTGGCTATGACTCTTTAGGTCCTTGTCGCGCTGTTAGACCTTTGGTCTTCGGGAGCCTATACATTCAAAGCCTACATGTAGACTCTTTATTTGGCCTTTGTGAAAAGCTTCGTGAAGCACCGTGCCGTAGTTGCATTCGGTTGTAAAACTCCGCAATCATTTACCAATCTTCACGGTTACAGTAACGTGTCCATCCAGAATGTTCTGATTAAGCAGCTTACCTACTCGGTGGAAAAGCTGGCTGCATGGACATTTATATTGGAAACTAAAAAAATAAAAATAAAAATAATAAAGGAAACACTCTTTTTTGTCGTGACTCCTTCAGTCATGAATCATCATGCATTGTTAATAAATGTGTCAGTTACATAATTTATTCCAATGTAATTGATTGAAAAAAAATTGGAGCAGTGGAAGGCGATAGCATTGAAAGATCCCTGACATCTTGTCACGCTTCTCGGTAACCGGAGCTTTCTTGCGGATGCGCGTAGGCGACCACCATCTGGATAATGTTGTTAGAAGGAACCGAGCGGGTCGCGCCGCTCAATGAATGGTAGAAACGCTGGAAGAGGGGTTTCTGTTTGAGTTCCGGCGTAACAGAATTATGTTTTCTGGTATATTCGAATTACAATCCGACGCTATCATATCTGTAGGTTTTGTTTAGGTCGTACTTTACGATTTTTCTGATGCATTTTACTTTGAGGAATTGAATAAGTTCAGTAACGCCTATGCGCCTCGCGGAGGGCCTGCGTGGTTGTGGTTCGGAATGATTTTTCATGATACGATGTCCGGCGCCGACACCTGATTTTTTTCCGAAACAGGGCCTTAATGCTATCGCGTTAGTAAAGATGGTAGAATATTTCTTAGTAATAATAAAGATGGTAGGATGGAAGTATAGAGCTCCTCGGTGGAAGAAAAAAAGACTGGACTAGCGCCATCAGTCATATAGGCTGGACGATGGTAGCCGCGACATCAATGCAGTCACCTGATAAGTTAATGGCACTTCTTTGATGTCTGTTGTTCCCACAGGTTGATGACCTCGGACGTGATAAAACATCACAACTTATACGTCTACCACGTATACGTCTGCCAAGACGGGAGGGGAGGGGGTGGGGCAGGGGGCACAGCCTTTAATGCTAGCAACATGTAACATTTTTACTGTAGATGACGGCATACTAAAGGTATAAAGACGCTTTGGTTAAAACGCATGCTTTGCGCACGTTTGCGATCACTTTACGGGCGTATACAATACTGTATTTATTCGGGCAATAAATTAAATTCATCGATATTTTTTTCGCGTTGTCGCATCCACGTAGTTCTACGTAGTTCTCCCACAGTACGACGCGACAGCACGACAAGGTCCGCCTGTCGCGACGCTTGAAAATCACATGCATGTTTTTCTCTCCAAATGACGAAGAGGAAAGGTCAAACACATTCTAAATACACTGGACACGATACTCTGTCATGCGCACTAAACAAAATAGAAGCTGTCGTTAAGAAACTGGGGTTGCAAACCGTTGCATTGTTCCGTGCAGTTGTCATCATCTTTGTCACCCAGACGCAAGGGACACTGGCCGTATTGTTGTTCTGAACACCTCGCCACGGCTGTCACCTTCTAGCTGAGCTTGCTCAGAAGGCAGCGGTGGAGGTGCCAAGGGCTCGAGGAAGCAAGAAGCGAATGAAAAATTAATTGCCCTTTCAAGAAGTCGTCGCCGACATTCGGGTGCGGCCGTGCTGTATGTACTGGCGACTTGGATGGCGGTAGCTAACGGTGAATATTCCGGCTCTGCGCTTTCTTCGTGTCTCCCTTGTCCCGCGTAGCAGTTGGCCGCTGCAGCTGGTGCTGACGCCTTAATGACGACTTGGTGCTGCTTTCGTGCGGAGTCGTAGAATCTCCGATGCTCTTCCAAGGATGTTCCGTTGTCGAGAAGAGGTGGGAGAGCATCGTGGCTGGAAAGGCTAGTTATTAGCTGAACCCGTTCTCGCGCGCCTCTTCAGCGTGGTCGAAAAACGAAGGGGCCGTTCCATGCTGGTTCCTGGTTCCGAGCGTCTTTGGTGACACTTTTGAGCCGTAATTCTTGCCGTCGCCTTCACGAGTGCCGAGGCATTCGTGTTGAAGCGAGCATTTTTCACGTCGACAAATGCCCGCCCGACCGTCGCGCAAGCGCTGCGTCGTCCATGACCGGTGCGCTTTCTGAAGTTGGTCTCCCTGCCCTTCGAAGCCGTGGCGACAAGTGTCTCCGGCGTCTCGCGTAGCTGTTCGCCACTGCTCCTGCTGCTTACGCCGTGATGACGACCTTGTGCTGCTTTCGTGCGGAGTCGTAGAATCTCCGGTGCTCTTCCAGGAATGTTCCGTTGATGACGACTTGGTGCTGCTTTCGTGCGGAGTCGTAGAATCTCCGGTGCTCTTCTAGGAATGTTCCGTTGATGACGACTTGGTGCTGCTTTCGTGCGGAGTCGTAGAATCACCGGTGCTCTTCCAGGAATGTTCCGTTGATGACGACTTGCTGCTGCTTTCGTGCGGAGTCGTAGAATCTCCGGTGCTCTTCCAGGAATGCTCCGTTGTCGCCAAGAGGTGGGAGAGCATCGCGGCTGCAGAGGCTGGTTGTTAGCTGATCCTGTTCTCGCGCGCCTTTTCAGCGCGGTCGAACAACGTTGGGGCTGGTCCATGCTGGTTCTTGGTTCCGAGCGTCCTTGGTGACGCTTTTGAGCCGTCATTCCTACCGTCGCCTTCATGAGTGCCGTGGAGCGCGCATCTTTCACGTCGACAACCGCCCGCCCGCCCGTCTCGCAAGCGCTGCGTCGTCCAGGACCGGTGGGCTTTCTGAAGGTGGTCTCCCTGCCCTTCGAAGCCGTGGCGACAGGTGTCTCCGGTGTCTGGCGTAGCTGTTCGCCACTGCACCTGCTGCTTACGCCGTGATGACGACTTGGTGCTGCTTGGGTGCGGAGTCGTAGAATCTCCGGTGCTCTTCCAGGAATGTTCCGTTGTCGCCAAGAGGTGGGAGAGCATCCCGGCTGCAGAGGCTGGTTGTTAGCTGATCTTGTTCTCGCGCGCCTCTTCAGCGTGGTCGAACAACGTTGGGGCTGGTCCATGCTGGTTCTTGGTTCCGAGTGTCCTTGGTGACGCTTTTGAGCCGTCATTCCTACCGTCGCCTTCACGAGTGCCGAATCATCCGTGTTGAAGCTCGCATCTTTCACATCTACAACCGCCCGCCCGACCGTCGCGCAAGCGCTGCGTCGTCCAGGACCGGTGGGCTTTCTGAAGTTGGTCTCCCTGCCCTTCGAAATCGTGGCGACAAGTGTCTCCGGCGTCTCGCGTAGCTGTTCGCCACTGCACCTGCTGCTTACGCCGTGATGACGACTTGGTGCTGCTTGGGTGCGGAGTCGTAGAATCTCCGGTGCTCTTCCAGGAATGTTCCGTTGTCGCCAAGTAGTGGGAGAGCATCGCGGCTGCAGAGGCTGGTTGTTAGCTGATCTTGTTCTCGCGCGCCTCTTCAGCGTGGTCGAACGACGTTGGGGCCGGTCCATGCTGGTAGCTGGTTTCGAGCGTCCTTGGTGACGCTCTCGAGCGGTTATTCCTGTCGTCGCTTTCACGAGTGCCCAAGCACTAGTTTTTAAGGGCGCAACTTTCACGTCCACCACCACCCGCGCGACCGACGCGCCAGCGCCGCGTCGTCCATGACCGCTAGGCTTTCTTAAGCTGGTCTCTTTGCACTTCGAAACCGTGGCTGCAGGTGTCTGCGCTGTCTCGCCCATCTTGTAATGATCCAGTGGTTTAACTGAGCTGGACCCCTGGATTTCGAGGTGCACCATCTTGGCTTGGGCGGTTCCTTGCAGCCAACGTCTTCGGTGGATGAATCGCCTGTTGCCACGAATTTCCTTTTGCAGTTGTCTGCAGGAAGGACCTCCTGGATAGCGGAGATCGTCTTCTTCGTCGTCTTGCAAGCGGTGCCTCGGCCCCCTTTTCCTCGCCTGTGGCGAAGTCGTCGCAGGTTTGTCGTCTGTCCTTCCTGGCGACACAACGTCGTTTGATGGCCGGGTCTCTGTCAAAGTTGGTCTTGCTGGCAGTGTGTTGAACCGTCCTAATCGAGAAATGTTCCCTAATAGCCCAGGGGCGGGAGAGCGTAGTTGCTGCAACGGCTAGTCGGTCGGAACGGCGGCCTGCCTGCTCGTTCGCTCCCGCGCGCTACGCGTGCGTGCTTCTTCTTCTTCTTGCTTCAAATTCTGGCCGTGCCCACGAGGGGGCGAGTGGCCATGGTTCTCAGTGAAAACATAGTATGAACTTTTAGCTTTCTGTTTATTCACTGATGTGTACTACCCATATTTAATGAATAGTATATATACATTATCTTGTGTTTCCATTTCTTGAATAGTGGTCATGTGAATTATGACGAAGATGCTATATTACGAAAATAACGGGATGCAGTGTTAATAATGATTTAGTAGCTTTAGCACACATGTTGCAATTGGAGCTAGTCAGTGCTGGATGAATGCCCAATAGTAGGAATTCTGACAATAGCTCCACTTTCGATATGGTAGTCCTCAAAAGTCAGCGGCAAAATACGAATTGTAAGTAGAATACTGATTCACTTCGTCGCAAGCTTGTAGGTGGCCATGCCGAAACTAATGGCTCGAGCACAGCCAGGCTTGACAAACTGAATTATGCCTGTTGAATCGCGTACCTATTATAATTATTAAATTGAATTTTGGAGACTACTAGTTCAGTACTGACTTTAATGACAATGCTAGTGCACCTTCTGATTCCCGCCAGTGGCTGTATATTTTAGCTAGCAAAAATGATAAATTTGGAGTCTGATCAGTTCTTTGGTATATCCCAAGACATGCTTCGTTCAAGCAACCGGTATACAGAAAGACGGGCGAGAACAATTTCCTTTATAAGAGCGCGAGTGCATTAACAACGACAGACGTGACGGAGATAAAGCCGGTGGTGCCTATCTCCGTCCTGCTTTTCCTTTCTTTTCTTTTTTCTTCGTTTTTTCTTTTTATGTTTTTTGCAAATAAAGGTTGCTTTGGCCTCATGAACACTGGTACATACCCACTTTCAGGATTCGATCAAGAATTGGGTGGCGTGAGGAAAGAAAATTTGAAGAGCCTTTAAACTTAAATCGAATGTTGGCGAAATATTTAAAGCAGGAAGAAATTATATTCAGACCAATCAGACTGACATGAACACATGAAGATGAGAAATATCAGCAGCAATGAGACAGGAGGTGAGAAAGAAAACATGATTAGGCAGACAGACGGCGGGGCTCAATAATTAAATTTTGTATCGCTCTCCAAACATTCCCTTGATGGCGACCAAGAACGCAGGCACTAAAAGGTAACAAGAAATGCATTCATGCAATAACCATGCTCCGTACTCATTGGAAGTTCCAAAACTATTTTTCTTAAAGAGGAGAATCGCTTACAATATATATAAAAAAGAAACATCAACAGACCAGGAGTTGAATTCAGAAAGCGTTTCGTTCGAAAGTTATGTTTACCAATAGTTAGCCGTCTTCGGTTATAGGTATGTGTCACATGGAGGGCGTCGGCGCTTACGAAGAGTTCTGTAGCGTAAGAATATTTTCTGTGCATGGACACGTACGCGGTCGAGATCTATGCATATATAAAGGTTAAGAGGTTGAAACTTCAATCATACTTCTTTTGTTGCTCTTGTAAAGGCGACCTTCTTGGAGCAGGCTTGGTCGTAGCGGACGCGGACCAGACATCCGAACCAGGGACGTACAGCGCGTAACTTGTTTGTTCTGAATGCGTAGTTCGACACCCGCGCTCGACCTACTGCTGTACTTCTTTCACATTTTCTTCGCTGATGCGAAAGAGACGGACTAGGTGTTCCTGTGATTCCGGCCAAGCATGAGCCTCAGGAACATTTTCAAAACAGGTAGAAAGCAGCGAGGTTCACGAGGCTGCCCAATTTTACGGAGTTTCAAGCACCGAGATTAGATAAGTTAGTTTGCTCTGTGCTTACTTGTGCACTTTTGACGTGTTGGTTCGATTGCTTGCGTGCTTCATTGTCCCATAAACAAATACGGTCTCATTCAACAATAATGGAACAAATACAGCGCGCATTCTTCCCACTGTTACTGAAGGCTCCATATCGCGCGGCGGTAGCGGCGTCTTAATGTGGGTCATTGCGAAGCTTCGTGGCTATCACTCTTTAGATCTTTGTCGCGCTGTTAGACCTATGGTCTTCGGGAGCCATACATTCAAGGCTTACATGTAGACTCTTTATTTGGCCTTTGTGAAAAGCTTCGTCAAGCACCGTGCCGTAGTTGCATTCGGTTGTAAACTCCGCGATAATACACCAATCGTCACGGTTATCGTAATGTGTCCAGCCAGAATGTTCTGATTAAGCAGCATACCTATTCGGTGGAAATGCTGTCTGCATCGACATTTATTTTGGAAACTAAAAAAAAATAAAGGAAACACCCCTTTTTCTCGTAACTCATTCAGTCACGAATCATGATGCACTGTCAATAAATGTGTCAGTTGCATAATTTATGCCAAAGTAATTCGTTGAAAAAATTTGGAAGAGTGGAAAGCGATAGCATTGAAAGATACTTGACATCTTGTCACGCTTCTCGGTATCCGGAGCTTTCTTGCGGATGCGCGGAGGCGAGCACCATCTGGATAATGTTGCTGCGAGTAACCGAGCGGGCCGCGCCGCTCTATAAATGCTAGAAACGCTGCAAAATGGGTTTGTGTTTGAGTTCCGGCGTAACAGAATTATGTTTTTTGGTATATTCAAATTACAATCCGACGCTATCACATCTGTAGGTTTTCTTTAGGTTGTGCTTTACGATTTTTTTTGACGAATTTTACTTTGAAGAATCCAATTAGTTCAGTAACGCCTCTGCACCACGCGGATAGAGGACCTAGATTCGGGAATAGAGTACAAGATGAACAAGGCCCGAACCGAAGACAAGGCCGAACTGAGAAATGAGTTCCGAGCCGAACTGGCTCAGGCCGTCGACACCATAAGCAAATCTGTGGCGGCCACCGTCCAAGCAGCCGTGCAGACGCTCCGCCAGGAGATGACCCAGATTGGCAACGAGCTCAGCCAACGCATCTCCATCCTAGAAAGGGAAAAAGAGCAGGCAAGGGAAAAGCCAAAATACCCCATCAGAGAAGCCCAAATGAACGAGACTCTGGGAAGCCAAGATGGCGAATAAGATAGTAATGAAGAAAGAAGCGACCGAAACCCTCAAAATTTGGCAGTGGAATTGCAGAGGAATAAATCGGAAACGGCAAAATTTACTTCACTTATGCACCCTACACCAACCTGACGTGATCGCGTTACAGGAAACAGAAACAAATAATATTACGATGCGCGGCTACAAAACGCACATTGCCCAAGGAAGGACCCGGACCGCCGTCCTCATCAAGAAGCACTACACTACGCAGCAGCGCCAAATCAACCGCAGAATCGAACACATTCTGATTGAGCTGGTTCCTCCCAAGAAAACCCTGCAGAGCCTCTACATCCTGAATGTATACAGTCCTCCGCGCGACACACTAAAGGACTTGGACAAATTCCCGAGAGAAGTGAAGAAAGTCACCAACGGTCAAAAACTTCTCGTGGTGGGTGACTTTAACGCTCCCCACGTGGCTTGGGGCTACCGATCAACCAACAAGTAGGATATGGACGTGCACAACGCGGCACAACACCACCAGCTGACGTTGTGAACCGATCCTCTAATACCAACTAGAATCGGCAACAGTGTCTCCAGAGACACCAGCTCAGACCTGACCTTCTCCACTGGCTTAAGGCAAGTCGAGTGGTCGAGACTGGACGAGACTCTGGGCAGCGACCATCATATTATCCAGACCGATATCATGCACCACAAAACCCCCGTGAGATTAGGTCAGGCCAAAATTACGGACTGGCCCGCTTTCCGGAAAGGTGAACAGCCCAGAAGCCTAGAGGACATCGAGGAGTGGACCAAGAACGTGATGGACTTGGTTACCGAGTACACAAAGACCATCCAACTCACTGCGGACAATCGACCCACACCTACTTCATCTCTGGGAGGCCAGGCGAGGACGTTTGAAGAGATGGAAGAAGCAGAAGAGAAACCGCAAACTCAAGATCCGCATTGCCGCAGTTTCGCGGCAGGCGGAGGAGTATGCTGAAAAACTCCGACGTCAGAACTTGAATTAAGTGTGCGACCAGTTACAGGGAACTCTCAGCAACCGAAAGACTTGGGCCATTCTAAAGACCCTTCTGGCGAAGACGGAATCAAAAACTGTCATGGGGCAACACATACAAAGACTTCTACACAGCTTCCAGGGAACCGAAGAAGCAGCGCTCGAAGCCATCACCGGGAAATACATCGGAGACGAGCAACAACGGAAGACGCAGCCAGTCATTCACCCGGAGTACGAGGGGGAACCCAATCCGGATTTAGACCAACCTTTCACAAAGTCGGAGATCGTGAAAGGCTTAAGAAATCTTACAAGAAACACGATGCCCGGCAGGGATAAAATTAACAACAAGACCCTCCGTAACCTGGACGATGTGGCAACGGAGAGTTTACTAAAGTTTATCAATTAAAGCTGGGAGACCGGCAGTATACCGGCTTCCTGGAAGCTCGCGGACGTAACGATGATCCCGAAACCCGGCAAGCCCATCAACCTAGAGAACCTGCGTCCGATCTCTCTCACGTCATGCGCGGGAAAACTTTTCGAGCACATGGTCCACAATCGTCTCTCGCCCTATCTGGAAGAAGGTGGGCACCTGCCGAACACTATGTTCGGTTTCCGGCCTAACCTCTCCACCCAGGACATTCTACTGCAGCTTAAAGAAGAAGTCATCAATGGCCTCAGCACGTTCCACAAGAGTGCCATCCTGGCACTCGACGTGAAGGGAGCCTTCGACAACGTCTCACACGAAGCAGTGCTAAACAGCCTACAACATACCAACTGCGGACGGCGGACATACAACTACGTCCGGGACTTCCTGACGGGTAGAACGGCGACCATAGGCCTGGGGAATCTCAGGACCGAGAAGTTCCGAATACCGCAGAAAGGAACCGCCCAGGGCTCGGTGATCTCCCCGCTGCGGTTCAATATAGCGATGAGTGGATTGCCGAACCTCTTGGAGAACATCAGGGGTATCCGTCACGCAATGTATGCAGACGACCTGACCATGTGGACGTGCACGGGATCGGCGGGCGAACAACAAGACGCCCTGCAGGAAGCCATCGACAGGACCGAGCATTATCTACACCGCTGCGGTCTTTCATGCGCGGCGGAAATGTCGGAGCTCCTGATCCTCAAAAAGGGGACAAGAGGGCGGCCTCCGCAGGAGACACCTGACCCAACGTTGACACTAAATGGAGTCAACATACCCAAGGTGGACACACTCTGTATTCTGGGCCTCACTTTCCAGAAGGACGGTGCCGGTCTCGCCGCCATTAAAAAACTGCAAGCGACAGTTACCCAAGTCGCGCACTTGGTGCGAAGAGTGACAAACAAAAAGCACGGCCTGAAAGAGCAGGACACAATCAGATTAATACAAGCCCTGATAATCAGCAGAGTCACTTACGGCACCCCGTACCTGTGTCTCAAGAACAGCGAGAGAGACAAATTGAACACCCTAATACGAAAGACCTACAAGCTGGCACTGGGGCTTCCACCGACGACGTCGACGGAGAAGCTACTCAGCCTGGGCATGCACAATACTTGGGAGGAACTAGTAGAGGCCCACAAGACGTGCCAGATAGAGTGACTCAAGCTCACCAGCACGGGTAGGGACACGCTAATAAGACTCGGCTACCCACTCGAATATGAGTCCACCAAACAGCGGGTTCCTCTACCCCTGAGGGAGAAGATCTTGGTGGCCAGCATCCCGAGAAACATGCACCCTGAATACCACAGAGAAAGGAGGCGAGCGAGAGTGAAAGCTCTGCGTAAGGCCTACGAAGGACCAAAACAAGGAGAAGTCCGATACACCGACGCGGCAAAGTACAAGAACACAGCGGCCCACGCTATCGGCGTGATCAACGGCCAAGGACAAGAGGTAGCAGCGGCCTCGGTAAGCACTCCAGACATCGACTGCGCGGAACAAATGGCGATAGCCCTGGCGGCCACTACGGGCCAGCGAGAGGAAGATCTAATCACAATCATCACCGACTCACAAACAGCATGTAGAAATTACCAAAAGGGCCGTATTTCCAAACAAGCCCTGAGCATCCTCGAAAAACGAGACAATTTTCCAGAAGTGTACATTGTCTGGGCCCCGGGACCCGAGTCCCTGGCGGGTAATGTAGCGGCTAATGCCGCTTCCCGAGATCACATTCTTCGGGCTATCCCACCAGGTTCACGATCACCGGTAGACCAACAAGATAGCGTCCCGAAAAGATACGCCGATATCTTGAGCCACTACAGACTGGGTAGAAGGATCTATCCACCCCCGCATCCCCAGCTGACAAGAGAAGAGGCGGTGAACTTCCGAAGACTACAGACCGGCACATTCCCGCACGGCACCCTGCTACACGCCATGTATCCTACGAGCTATACTCACAAATGCGCCTTCTGCTCTACGCCCAATACCCTCTACCACATGGTATGGGAATGTCAACAAAATCCATCGACACCGCCCATCACCGGACCAACCGTCGAGCAGTGGGAGGCCCAGCTGACAAGCTCGAGCCCTGAAGACCAGCATCGCCTGGTGAGCAGGCCCAGGCTATCAGCTCAGGCCCACAGCATCCTGGACTAGGGACGCCGCCCACCTCGGACGATTTTACCGTCGGCTCATTTCGACTAATAAAGTTTATTCCTCTTCCTGTGACACTGGGGTCTTAACGCTCTCGCGTTAATAATAACCATGGTAGGATATTTCTTTAGGTAGTTTGTAGTCCTCAAGCCTGACGGCGATTATTCACCTTTGTTGTCAGCGGACGCGAAAAGGCAATTTCGATCGACCGCTTGAAGCCAGCTCACCTAGACTCTGGCACAACTTAAACCGGTCAACGCCAGTGCCTTAATCAATAAGGGGGGAAGGGGAGCGCTGTAGTGGACATTACTCATAGAGCCCCTCGGTGGAAGAAGAAGAGATTGGACTATATTTCACACGTGTTTTTGAAGCCGAGCTTTTAGGAATCGTTTTAGCGCTACGGAAACTCCCTTCGAACTCAATAAGTGCGGTTATTATAACAGATTCTCTTTCCGTGCGTAATCTGCTTACAGCTTCATCCAATTCGCCAACTCCAAATGTGTTTCTAACAGTAGTTCCTCCACAGTTGAATTCTATAAAACTATTCTGGGTACCTGGCCACTGTGGCTTACATTCACATGCAATGGCAGACTCATTAGCGCGAGCATCCCTTAGTTGACCAGTAATGCCGGTTCTTCCAGTAGTGGCGCACATTACAGCAATTAGATATAGAAAATATTCAATTCATAGAGATGTCAATGAATCAATAATAAAATGGACAGAATTTCAGCACCTAAAATTTCCGTGAAAAATCCAGTGGTGTCCATCAAGGTAATCAGAAGTAGTGATCACGCGATTATATATACGCTGCCGTGTCCCTCCATTAAACTTAAATTTACGCAGGACTGGTCCGACGCTATCGCGTCTGTGTCCATGCTGCCAAGAAACAGAATCACTAGATCACTATTTTTTGGTGTGTCGGCGATACAAATTCTCAAGAAAAAAAAAAAGGCATCTAGAACTTCCGCTTGCTAAATTAGGGTTAATGTTGTCATCAGAAATACAACCTTTGGGTGCGTCAATTATAGGGGTCAGCCACAGGGACGTGTTTGATGCCGTTTGCAGTTAGACAAAATCAACAAAACGAATAACTTTTTGATTGTTCTTCTGTAATTTGTATGCTTTTGTATGTTTCCTTTTCCTTCTTTTTTTTCGTCGAATATGTAAGACTTCAAAAGAATAAATAATCGTTTCAGCACGCAATTCTTGGACAACCCCCAGTGTGGATATGAGCCATAACATGTGATCATCATCATAATCATCATCATCATCGTCGTCGTCGTCGTCGTCGTCGTCGTTAGTTGCAATCATGTTCAGGGCCATCACGTATACGGGCTCGACGATGGTAGCCCCCACATCAACGGAGCCACCTGATAAATTAATGACAATTCCTTCTGGGCCTTCAGTTCCTACAAATTGATGACCTCGGTAGTCATAAAACATCAGAACTGTATATGTCTAGATAGTTTCTTCTCGACGCCATGAAACCGGCCGCCGAACAACGACGCCTCGAGGAAAACGGAACGTCTTCCGACGCCACACTCAAACTTCCTGATTTCTGACCCTAGGACTGTGAACTGTGGTTCGTCGACCTCGAGGCGCAGTTTCGCCATCACTGAGTCACATCTCAGGCTGCCAAATACGGCAACGTCATGAGTGCGCTTAACCCGACAATTGCAGCTTTGGTCCACGACATTTTGCTAGCTCCTCCACTTGGTGATCAATGTCTGTAACCAGGAAAACGGTATCATCAATTTTTGCTTACACAATTAATGGCACTTCACTTAACAAAGTTGTAGAACACAAATATCTAGGCGTTACATTAACCTCGGAGCTCAAATGGGACAACCATATCAGTAATATAATCTCAAAGGCGCCGCGCAAACTATTTTTCTTAAAAAAAAACCTGGCGCTCGCAACCAAGTCAACGAAGCTGCTAGCCTACACATCATTTGTAAGGCCTGTTCTCGAATACGCTAACACAGTCTGGTTTCCGCATACACAGACTAACATAAGTAAGCTAGAATCAATACAAAGGAAAGCTGTGAGGTTCATCCATAACAAATATAGACGTACAGTGTCAGGATTGGGGGCTCAATCCCTTCGTCCGTGGTCCTTTGCCAAGATTGGAGTACGGCATGAATTCGAAGGTAGCTGGCCCATGCCGTCGTCCAACTTATTTACGCTGAGATCGTTGATGAAGTGAAGAACTGCTTCTCATCGAGAACGAGGAAAAAGGGGTTTATTTACAGAAAATTAACTCAGTCTAACATGACTGTTTGAGAAAAATAGTATTAGTCCAACAGGACTGCATGAGAGAAGTGAACCAGTCTAACATGACTGCTCAAGAGAAGTGCGTCCAACAATCGCACAACCACAGTTTTTATACACTCGATCCGCTGGTCCTACGACGCGGCGGCTGTTCGTTTACACACCACCAACTCGCAGCTGCTCTGAAGACCAGTTTTCAGACACAAAGGCACACACATTCCGAAGCCCAAGCGACGGCGTTGAAGGTGGTGCCGTTCCGGAAAATCGACGCCGCTCGAGGGACGCTCGTTGTTTTGCAACATGCTGAACCGTGAGGGCGCAAAAATAAGACGTTCCCGCGGTAGCTTCTTCAGGCGTGTCAGATCAGCGCCGCGTTGAGGAACTCTGGAATCATTGTCCACACACCAAACTCGTCTTGTCACAATGTCGAAGCGGGCTGGAGGAAGGCGGCGGATTCCAGCGCAAAGGTCGCTTCTTTGAACGCCTCGCAGCTGCAGCGGCGGAGAGCGGGAGGTGCGCGTCTTGCACCCCTTGTCGTAATCGGGTGGCAAGGTGACAATCTTGTTGTGCAACCCGCCGTTCTTTACAGCGCCTCCATGGCCCCAAAAGTCTCGACTGTCTAGCGCTGACAACCGCTAGGCAGGAAGAGAACGGCTGCTGGTCAGGGGGGGATTGATGTCTTGGCTCGCAGCGACCACTTGTGCATTGATGTCACCGCCCCAAAACATCCAACAAGGACAGGCAACTGCAAAATGAACCCCACAACACGGCTCTGCGCCGAGATGACGTGCATTGGCTCTCACTTTAGACTCGCTAGGCTTCAAAAAAACAACAACAACATAAGTGCAGAAACAAAAAAAATGCTGCATTTCACTATGCCAATTTCTGAAGCAAATTCCTGCTGACAAATTCAGCAATCATGGAGGGAATCCTGCTAAATGAGAGGGGATCTTCTTCGCTTAATAAATTTAACACTAGTAACCCTAAAATTTAGGCGGGACCCTCAAACGCAGAATTCAAATTAGCCTGCTCAAACCATCCGCATTGCTATGCAACTTTCCCTTCTTATATCTAACGGAGAAGTTGTACTCTTGGAGAGTGAGGCTCCATCGGAGCAAGCGGCCGTTTTTGTGTGACATTTGATTGAGCCACGTCAGAGGACAGTGGTCGGTTTCGAAGATGAACTTCGCTCCGTACAAGTAACACGACAACTTCTGGGCGGCCCAAACCAAACAAGCGCATTCCTTCTCTGAAGCGCTGTAGGCCTCCTCTCTTACATTTAGTTTACGGCTGGCGTAGAGGATAGGATGCTCCTCGTTATCGTCGCCGACTTGACTAAGTACCACGCCCATACCTCTGTCGCTTGCGTCGCATTGAACTATGAATTCCTTTGTGTAGTCTGGCGCGCGAAGCACAGGGCGAGAAACCAATAGCGTTTTCAAACTTTGAAAAGCGTTCTCTTTGTCCTTATCCCAGTGTACGTTACTCGGTGCTCCCTTTCGGAGGGCGTCTGTTAATGGACTTGCCAATTGTGAGTAATTCGGAATGTACCGTTGATAGTACCCCACAAGTCCCAAAAATGAACGAACGTCCGTTTTCGTGCGCGGCTGAGAAAAATCTCCAATCGTAGCTATTTTCAGCTCAGCCGGCCGTCTCATGCCCTGACCAACAACATGGCCCAGATAAGTAACCTGCGAACAACCAAACCTACACTTTTCCGCTTTCATCGTTAAGCCGGCTTCCCTCAACCGTGAGAACACCTGTTTGAGGTGCGATACGTGTTGTTCCCAGCTGTCCGAAAAAATGGCCACATCATCAAGATAAGGTAAGGCGAACTCCTGCAAGTCCTTTAGGACAATATCCATTAACTTAGAGAAGCTAAACGGCGCGTTCTTCAGCCCGAAGCTGAGTGCGAGAGGGCGGAAAGTGCCTACAGGCGAGATGAATGCGGCATAGCGGCTGGCACTTTCGGAAAGGGGAACTTGCCAGTACCTCCGCACGAGATCTATAGTTGAAATGTATTTAGCAGCGCTAACTCTTTCAATTCGTTCCTCAATGTTGGGTATCGGGTACAGCTGATCCCTAGTGATCGCATTTAACTTCCTGTAGTCAACACACGGACGAGGGTCCTTGTTAGGGGTTTCTACGAGTATTAGCGGTGACGTGTAGTCACTCTCAGCGGGCTCAATAACTCCCAACTCTAGCATGCGCTGTATCTCTGCCTCCATAATCTCTCTCTGTCTTGGAGACACCCTGTAAGGTTTTGATCTTACTGGTTCGGCAGAGGTCAGCTCAATTTCATGCGTTATCAGTTCGGTTCTACCCGGCCGATCGCTGAATCTGTCGAGATATTCCCCTAACACCCCTTTTAGCTCATCTAGCTGCTCGGGTCTTAGAGCATGCGAGCTTACCGAGTGTTCTACTACTTCTTCTAGGCCGATTTCAGAGTTGGAGGTTGCCCTATCCTCCTTAAACTTGGTACCAATGCCATCCGGCTCTTTGACAGTATAGTTAACGACTCCGCTCCGCTCTACATACGGCTTCATCAAATTACAGTGATATATCCTCACTTCCTTCCTGCGACCGGGCATTCTCAAAGCATAGTTAGTTTCTGAAAGTTTGTGCAACACTTTAACGGGCCCGTCCCAGTGAACTTCAAGCTTGTTCTTTCTTGAAGGTTTGAGGATCATTACCTGGTCTCCGGCGTTAAACGTACGAAGCCTCGCATTCCTGTCGTAATAGAATTTGGCGTTCTTTTGAGCTAGTGCCATGTTCTTTCCGACTAGTTCTTGGGTTGCGCTTAGCCGTTCCAGTAAATTTAGCACGTATTCAACCACGGTTGGACTCTCCCCTCTTTCCTCCCACATCTCTCTTAACATTCTCAGTGGAGAACGGAGTGTCCTCCCATACACTAGTTCTGCTGGTGAGAACCCTGTCGCTTCATGTGGAACCGTTCGCAAAGCAAACAAAGTTGCCGGCAGACAGTTCTCCCAGTCCTCCTTGTGCTCGTAACAGAGCGCACGCAAAACTCGCTTAAGCACCGAATGCCACCTCTCTACACTGTTTGACTGAGGGTGATAGACAGAACTGTGTATTAACTTTACCCCGCACTTTTGCAAGAATGTGGAAGTCAGTGCGCTCGTGAATACTGACCCTTGATCTGCCTGAATTTCGGCTGGAAACCCAACTCGTGCAAACACTGTCAAAAGCGCGTCTACTACTTCAGTGGAGCTGAGCTCTTTCAAAGGGATTGCTTCTGGAAACTTGGTAGCCGGACACAGCATGGTAAACAAGTACCTGTAGCCTGATTTTGTTTTTGGAAGAGGCCCTACCGTGTCTATTACAAGCCGTCTGAAAGGCTCTGGTCTTAAGGGCACTATCTTCAGTGGAGCTTTCCAAGTCTCTCCTGGTTTACCAGAACGCTGGCAGGCGTCGCATGATCTTACAAAGTTTTCTACATCTTTGAAACAGCCAGGCCAGTAGTATTCCATAAGCAATCTTTCCTTTGATTTGTTTATGCCTAGGTGGCCGGACCACCCATTTCCATGACAAAGACTCAAAAGGTCCTCCCTATACTTAGTAGGTATGACTAACTGATCTAAAATCCTACCCTTTCGATCTCTGTAATGCCGATACAACAATCCTCCTTTCTCATGTATCGTTACGTTGCGCCTAGCAATGCCTTCTTTAGCTGTGTCCCGTAATTTAGCTAAGCTCTCATCATTCTTTTGCTCAGCTGCCAGTGACTCTCTATCCACGCGTAAGAGTTGATCAAAGTTCTTTGAGGCCGGTGATAATAACGACCCTGTCTCGCTTGGGAGCGCGTCTGCATGCTCTTCCTGCAGGCTAGAACTCTGACACTCTAGTGCTACGCTCTCATTGAGCTGGTCAACTGGCAGGCTCTCCTCAACTGTTCTTTTGTCCGTCGGGCCTAGCTCGGATTCGGGTATTGAAGCTATCCCCTTTTCTGCTTCAGCTGGAGGAGCTTGAGCATTTTCAGCCGAAAGCGCCGCGATCTTACGAGCTTGGCCTCTGGTCAATGCCTGTACTATGCCCTCTCCCAGTTTGAGCCCTCTGTCACGCAGTAACTGATTCGAACGATTCGAAAAGATGTAGGGATACTGCAGTGACAAAAATTTGGAAACTGCAGCCTCAGTCTCTAGCTCCCCGAATGGTCCACTGATTTTGACTTTGGCCATGGGCAGACACACGCTGTGTTCTTCTACAACCTGTTTTATCCATGCTACTTCTCCGGTGAAGTCCTCTACCATCACGTAAGACGGATGGACAATGTCCAGCGTGGCGGCACTGTCTCTTAGCACTCGGCATGGTTTTCCATTAACTTGCAGGTCGTGGAGATATGGACTTAAAAGTTCCATATTCTCATCCTTTTCCTCCACGTAGGAAAAAACTACGCTTGGCTTCTCGCAGTTTACAGCTATATGTCCCAGTTTGTGGCATTTGTAACAGCGAATTGGTCTGACAGATTCGAATTTTCTCTTCTGTTCTTTTTGTGCGGTTTCTCCGTTAACTTTCTCCTCGCTCTTTTCTGCGGGCTTTTCCGCCATGTCTACAGGCTCGGATCGTCTAGCTTGCGCACCCTTTTTGAACGGAAATGGCTTCCGCGGTCCATTTCGACCGTCCCAGTTTCCCTCCTCGGCGTTCAACTTTCTACGGGTTGCGTACTCTTCGGCTAATTCAGCCGCCCTTTCCACAGTGTTTACATTACCTCTATCTTGCACCCACAGTTTCACAGCTTGGGGAATGGTTTTGTAAAACTGCTCTAGACACATGCATTCAATGATCATGTCTCTGCTGTCGTACGCTTCCGCGCTTTTAAGCCACTCGACTAGGTTGGCCTTTAAGCTATATGCAAACTCCGGATAGCCCTCGCTATCTTTCTTGCCTGTGCTCCTAAACCTTTGCCGAAAAGCTTCGGCTGAAAGGCGGTATTTCTTCAGGAGACTAGCCTTAAATTTCGCATAATCATATGCATCCTGCACACTCAATCTGGCGATTACTTCCGCCGCCTCACACGGCAACATAGACAGCAACCGCTGTGGCCATGTACTCGGGCCGAAGTTCATCTTTTCGCAAGTCCTTTCAAAATTGCTTAGGAACAAGCCTATGTCGGTCCCGACCTCATATGGCTTTAATAGCCTGTCCATGCGGTACGATTCTGCCTCACTTGATCGACCCAGAGCTCCTTCACTTCCTTGAGACAACTCCAAACGTCTGTTTTCAAGTTCAAGTTGCATTTTTGTTATCTCGCGATCTTTATCGCGTTCCTCTCTCTCTCGTTTTTCTCTGTCTCGTTCTTCTCTTTCTTTTTCCCGTTTCTCTCTCTTTTTGAGAAGTTCCAATCCCATTTCAATATCTTGCTCACTGGCCTGATTGGAAATTAGCTCCAATAATTCCGATTTGAGCATTTCCTTGCGTACATCTAGGCCCAGTTCCTCACCAACAATCAACAACTCGTCTCTCAGCAGTGTCCTTAACTCCATGACTGCTGCTTTACTGCCTTGATTCTGCTCTCTAAATCTAGCTAGGAAAACACAACCTAGCTAACACACAACAATCTAGCTTCCCTACTGTTCTAAACAGAACAACCACAAAATGAAGCCTAGAGAGTCAAAGCAAAAACCAAGCACTCACCACAGATACAGCACCATGTCGCAAAGTCCATCCCACCGCTGTCAGCCAGTTGACAGGATTGGGGGCTCAATCCCTTCGTCCGTGGTCCTTTGCCAAGATTGGAGTACGGCATGAATTCGAAGGTAGCTGGCCCATGCCGTCGTCCAACTTATTTACGCTGAGATCGTTGATGAAGTGAAGAACTGCTTCTCATCGAGAACGAGGAAAAAGGGGTTTATTTACAGAAAATTAACTCAGTCTAACATGACTGTTTGAGAAAAATAGTATTAGTCCAACAGGACTGCATGAGAGAAGTGAACCAGTCTAACATGACTGCTCAAGAGAAGTGTGTCCAACAATCGCACAACCACAGTTTTTATACACTCGATCCGCTGGTCCTACGACGCGGCGGCTGTTCGTTTACACACCACCAACTCGCAGCTGCTCTGAAGACCAGTTTTCAGACACAAAGGCACACACATTCCGAAGCCCAAGCGACGGCGTTGAAGGTGGTGCCGTTCCGGAAAATCGACGCCGCTCGAGGGACGCTCGTTGTTTTGCAACATGCTGAACCGTGAGGGCGCAAAAATAAGACGTTCCCGCGGTAGCTTCTTCAGGCGTGTCAGATCAGCGCCGCGTTGAGGAACTCTGGAATCATTGTCCACACACCAAACTCGTCTTGTCACAATGTCGAAGCGGGCTGGAGGAAGGCGGCGGATTCCAGCGCAAAGGTCGCTTCTTTGAACGCCTCGCAGCTGCAGCGGCGGAGAGCGGGAGGTGCGCGTCTTGCACCCCTTGTCGTAATCGGGTGGCAAGGTGACAATCTTGTTGTGCAACCCGCCGTTCTTTACAACAGACTCGCCAACACATCTTCTAACCCAGTCTGGTTTGCGAACGCTATCCACAAGAGCGAAACACGCTCGCTTAAAATTCTTGTTTCAACTACTAAAAAATAACTACAGAATAGATACCTCCCGATACATTTCATTCTCCGAAACTCGAGCTACACGTAACAAGCATGCGCACATATTGACAGAATACACATGCAAAAATGACACATTTAGGTATTCTTTTTTCCCGCTCACGATAGCAGAATGGAACCAACTTCATCCTGCTATCACCAACATTGAATCATTTTCCGAATTTATCTCACAAATAGAAAAAACTGTGTGTGAATAACAGTACCTATTATGCATGCAGGGACACCGGCACAGATTGCTTTATTCGTTAGGAAATTTTAATAAACACTCTAATTTTCGACAGCTTATTCGTTTGCCATAATGATTCCCTAACACTCGTAGTTTATTTTAGCTATTTCTGTTTTATTACTAGCCCTTAGTAATATCTGTGCTTTTAATTGTTATAAAGCATTTTGCTCTTTTACATCTTTTTTTATTATTTACTGTTACGTTTAATCTTATCATGGTTTACTTGTATAGTACTATGTATAACTTGCACTGCTTACGTCGTTTTCTTACTTTTTGTATAATCTATACTTTGATTTCTTTGATTTGTACAACTGAATTATTGTACTGCCCAACTGCCACGCTCTCGAAGGACAGCAGCAGTATTGAAAATAAATAAATAAATAAATAAATAAATAAAAATACCACACCCTTAAGCGGGTGTTACTACGGCGCACCATCCACTCTGAGTCATGATGGATTCAACATCTCCTCTCATCCGAGGAACTTAGTCAGAGAAAACCGACTGAGCTGCTTCGCCGCATGACACAACTCCACGGGACCAGTGCATGATCAGGAGACTCGGAAATCCTTCGGGAGCTTTTCTTGCAGCGTCTTCCGAACCAGGTACGCATGATTTTATGTGCCTCACCAACTACGACATCTGTCGAGGCGTTAGCGACAATGGCAGACCAAACTATGGATTCTTTCCATCTTGTGATATTCGCTGTTGAGCGTTGTAATGAACCTGTGGCGACACAACCCCAGTTACAGCAATACTTCGACGAACCCGACAGTTCCAGCACACATTTTGCTGCAAAAGTAGGGGAACTAACTAACCAGGTGGTTGCCTTGCGCTTTCGTGCAAATAACCTTCAGCAGTGGCATCGCTCGCATGACGAAAACGTGTCACGCCCTCCATCTCCCTTTATTTGTTGGGATCGCGCCAGATATGGCACTCGCGCATGTCGGTGCCGTCCGCCTCGCAACTTTCCGCGAAACGGTCGGGCCAGTCACTGATGGCGGCTAGAGCTACTGGCCCTGCATCAAGCCGTTTCTTCTGCGTCACCGACCGTGTCAGCAAAGTTCCCTGTTTTGTAGACACTGGTGTTGAAATTTGTGTCAATCTCCCTACTTTTCAACACTGCAGAAGACATCGATATGACACGTATTTTCTCACCACCGCCAACGGTTCTAACATTAAAACATATCGCCAGAAATCTGTCACTCTTGAGCTTGGTCTGCGACGCCCTTTTCGTTGGCTATTCACCGTCGCCGACGTCCGCGGGCCGATTACCGGCGCTGACTTTCTGTGGAAGTTTAACCTTCTCGTCGACCTTCGCCACTACCGCCTTCTTGCCTCCTCCAGAAACCTGTCCGTACAAGGTATCACCACGTCCGCACCACCTTTCCGTCTCGTACAAGCACACACCCAGGTATCGTAACCGTGGTCCACCATCCTGCTGGAATGTCCAGAGCTGTTCGAAGAACCTCGAAATATCGTCTAATAGTGCACAACGTAACGCACCACTTTGTCACTAAAGGACCACCAGTATACGCCCGACCTCGCCGCTTAGCACCAGACTATCTGAAAATTACAAAGAAAGAATTCGAACACATGCTCGGGGTTGGGCTTCGTTCGTCCTTCCGCTAGCCCTTGGTCATCTGCTTTGCACATGGTGCCCAAAACGACGGGTGATTGGCGGCCGCGTGGCGATTACCGCACATTAAATGAAGTGACGGTTCCCGATAGGTACCCTATACCCCACATCCACGATTTCACCGCATCGCTTCATGGTTGCTGCATATCTACAAGGTGGATCTAGTAAAAGTCTACCACGGAGATTCCGGTCGAGTTTTCCAACATTCCTAAAACTGCAATCATTACCCCTTTTGGCATGTTTGAATACGTGCGCATGCCATTCTGGGGCGCGATCGGAGATATTTTGTTCGATACGCGTTCTGTTCAGTTGCTGCAACGTCACAAAGTTGCAGTATGCAAAATTTGTGACAGCGGGGCGGAGAGAGCAGCCAATCAGGAAGCGGTCACCTCCCCGGAAGTTTACCTCCGTCGTTTGTCGTCTGCTTGCAAACAGTATACTACAAAGTCAAATGTTTCTCGTCTTTCAATTGAATGAAATCTTTGTCTAAAAAAACGTATTTTTTCTTCTCAAGCCCAAACACGTTTTCAAATAGCAGTACGTGTGACTACTGCAATTTATAACTATTAGGTTCTTTGCATCGTCCCTAGGTGGTGTCGCGCACAGCGAGAAGGAAAAAGAAAAAAAAACGACGGGAAGAGTGGCGCACTTTTCAAGAGGCAGCCACAACATCCCAGTGGCTCGCTGGCACCGATGATGTTGTCGATTTCTCTGTACAGCCAACGAATTATTTGTTTCGAGAAACAAAAACGACGCCGGAATTCACTTTCTGCCATTTCTTCAAACGCGTCTCGCACCCCCACCCACTCTCCTCCTTCCTCTAGAAACGCCAGCGAAACAACCGAAGTTTCCAACGGAAGCGCCATTTTCTAGAATTAAACTATGGATTGGATTCAAACGTGCCATTCGTGCCATTCCGCAGCCGAAAAGGCCGCCTGTTGGATCCAATCCAATCCACCAGACGCGCCATGCGAAGCCGTATGATCGCTCCAAACTTCTCAACTCCCGTCGCGTTCGGACGAAATGCTCGGTGGGCGGATGATTGACAGGAGCGTGTCGTCATTTTGACGTCACCAAAAACGGGGCGGCGCCCCGCGGCAGGCGACGTCGGCGCGGAGTAGGCCAATCGCGCGCGCCGGTAACCGAACGAACGCGCCGAACAACCATCTGCGATCGCACCCCTGCCTCCATAATACCGCTAAAACATTTCAGCGGTTCATCGATCAAGTACTCCGTGGCCTGACATGTTGCTTCGTCTGTTTAGACGACATCCTTGTATTCAGTCGCTCTGCTGTGGGACACTAATCTGACCTTCGTAAGGTGTTTGAACGCATCCATCAAAATGGCCTGCATGGTTGTAAACATCTCGAAGAGTGAGTTCGGCGTTGCTTCTCTCGATATCCTGCGCCATTGAGTAGACGAGCATGGCACCCAAGCCGTCCCATTTCGTATCCACGCGATTAAAGATTCTCCACGTCCGTCTTCCAAAAAGAAATTACGGGCGCATTTGTGTGCCTCATCAATTACCATCGCGATTTCATTCCTCGTGGTGCTTCAATTTTGCAGCTTCCGCAGATTCTATTCTCTGGCACAACACGAACTAGGACGCCTATTTCATGGACTAATGCTGCTGAATCTGTATTTATCTCTGCCAAATTTATCTCTGCCAAACAGCAGGGGATTAGTAGCATATGCATACGCATCAGTTAGTTAACTCCCACAGAAGATTATGTGTGTCATTTATTTACATATTTACAGCTGGCATTACAGCACAAAGCACCATTGTTTTAGTAGAACACGGTATCTCGGCAGTCCACACTACTTATCGAAGCACCAAACATATGTACCCAAGAAGAGGATGACAACACGTACCACTGACTCTCGCGTGCAGCACTTTCACTTTGTTTATCTGTAGGGGCGTGTTCTATTGCAGACGTCAACAATTTGTCACCTAACGGTGCCTTAGGGAGGGTGAAGTCGAAGTAGTGGCATGTAAAATTGCTCTAACGGAGCCTAAGCGAACTCAGTCAGTGGAGCAGATTGAATTGCCTGCTGATACCGAACGGTCGCATCGTGGTGGTGTCGTATTACAACAATCAAAAATTCGTTGACTTTAACAACGGAATGTCGAAGCAATAAAACAAATTGTTTGCTGCGTTTATGAAGGATACACTGGGACTCGAACTCGTAAATTGGGACACAATGGCAACACCACGCACAGCGGGTGTCAATGATTATCTGGCCGCAAGAGGACTTCGATCACATTTTGAAGATCCACGGTTACATCTGCTGCTTCAAACTTCATAGGCCGCTACTCACGCTACTCAACGCGGCACCCAACATGGCACCGTCGACCAGCGTATCTCAACATAAACGCGCCAAATTCATAGCACAGACATGTCAACAAATTATTAAAGAATATTTCAATGCAGCAAACGTGTAGTACTTTAAGACGCCTATATATAGTTGGATTCTTGTTGACAGCATCAGTCATTTCCATTTTCCAATATCTTCGGCAGATACATGATAGCTACCCCCTACCCCCCATTATACGCATTCAATAAACATTTATTCACATGCTCTGTGCGGAAACATGAACACAGACTCCCACATTGCGTGGAATCTGGCTAGTTTTTCACAATTCATGTTGCGCATTTTTTTGAACAACGACTAAAGCCTCATAGTACTCGAGACGCACTCAACTGTTTTCTTCGGTAGCAACAAGTTACTGTATATAAAATTATTGCATGCTTCAAATGTAATTATGCCCGTTGTCATCTAAGTGCCCAAATCTAGGCTTCGTCATCGGCTAGCCCTTTATTTTCTCTAACGCGCATTCACGTTCGCGGTGCTCCTGACAGAGAAATGCCGGCACATCGTTTTCAAGAAGAGTGATCGTTATTGTTTTGATCTGAGAGAGTCCCGAATGAGTGAATGATAAAAACAACCACTGAAATGGGCAAACTATAAGCTTGTCTAACCTATATCATTTTTGCCTCTGGGCAATCAAATTTGGTCAATCTTGCACATGCGCATGCCGCCGATTGGTTTAAAAACGTGGTGTATATAAGTGGCGGGAAGAGGGAGGGGGGGGGGAGGAGGCTCGCGTGGCACACTAATCATCAAAAATGATTGACTGGTATACAATGTGTAATCGCAACATACAAAATGAATGAAACAGGTGTCAAAGCACCAGTAGCCTTGCCCTGATAAAAAGATGCATGTGCTAGCGACAAATGAAATATTCCATCCACTTAGCCAAATTTAGTTCCTTCTGTTGCGTGAAAATGCAAATCGTTACTATTCACATATATGTTGATAACCATATTGGAATTTGATTTTCCTTCCCTGGTAGAGGCAAACATTCTGCAGGCTATTACAAGGATAACTTTATATATACGTAAGGGTAATTCGACTTGACTAAGAAAAAACGTTCACCAAAGGCACTATCATAAAACGTACCCGCCGTAAGTAGCGCTGTGGCTGTGGCGTTACGCTGCTGAGCTTGAGGCCGCGGGTTGCATCGCTGCTTCGGTGGCCAAATTTCTATGGGTGTGTAATGCAAAAACTTTCGTGTTCTTTTATTTAGGTGAAATTAATGGGCAACCCCGGCGTTTTTTTTTTACTACATTAGGATGCTGTCATTTACAAATGGTATTGACAGTTCTGTCACCGGTAGGGTGCTTCAGTTTGCTCAGAACCGCATCAATAGTTGTTAATAACCAGTAAAACAGGTACCGAAACCGAAAGGGGTAGCTGCTTCGTGCGACGACACGATAAGTTAGCGACATCAGATCCTACGCCACCGTAATGTAAACAAGAAGAACACCTGCTAAAGACGCAGTACACGCGGCGCTAACGCAAAAAGGCGAAACGGATGGTGTCTCCCGACGACAATGTGAGTTATTTCAGTTCTTTCGATCTAGACAGCGGCGATTCCAACGACAGTATGAGCGCTGAAGGATCGCCGTAAGCTTTCGACCAGCCGCCGGCGAGCGAGGCAGCTGACGTGCCCAAGCTCAACGCATTGTGCGGCAGCAAGACGAAGAGAAGCACCGGTTATCACGACGGTCAAAACACAGAGTTTCATACACTAATTACTATGGAGAACTCTGGCGCTAGTGTCTGCAGGAGCGGCAATCGAGACGGTTCAGCCAGCATGGGAAGCACATGGGAGGTTTGCCTAGACTTCGTCTTTCTGGCTTGAAACGGCTCCGCGACTTTGTAAATGCGTCATTTTCAACAAAGTACTGTATAATAAATAGTATTAAAATTTTCCGAAGGCAGCATTCGAACACAGGACCTCTAGCACGGAAGCCCGATATTGAAACCATTACGTCACGAACTCGTGCATCGACAAGCGGCATAGAACGTCTTTATGAATCCTTGCGGGCATGCCAGCGTGTTGAGACGCTTGGCGCGTTTCAATTTGGCCACCACGACAGGTTGAGCCGCAGCACTGAGTAGCGATTTTGTGTGTTCGCCGAATATCCTGCACTTAGAAAAGTATAGATGTCTTTGAAATTTAGGTAAATGAAGGCAGATAAAGAGTAATAATCAAAGCCACAAGAACGTTTGAATTCACAAGTACGAAGATCAGACATATCCGTGTACTTCCCATCATTCCCATGGTGGTCACGGACGCACTCCACATGGTGCCCATGTAATAAATCCGGCAGAAGTAACCGCCCACTCACGTTCTACTTCAACGCGAGCCACCAGCTTCCTGGGCAAAGAACCGGCGCCTATCGAAATCAGGACTCGGGTCGCTCATTTTAGTACACCTCGTTGAGTTGGGCAGAGCAAACTTTGGTGAAGACATTGTTTTCCTGGTGCGCGACTGACGATGGGTTAGCAGGTAAGCCGTCGCTGGACGGGGAAGGAGATGATGGTGCTTGCGCGGACGGTGATGCAGACGCAGACAAGGAGAAGAGTATTAGCCGCTCCTTTGAGTTTCCCTACTGGTGTCGGTGCTCGGCGCGATAAACGGCGCCAGAGATCCCTCGAGCATGGCCGCTGCATCCGCTGTTCACAGCTGAACCGACTCACTCGTCCAAAACGTTTGATCAACTCTTTCTGCTATGCGAAGGCCGGGTCACGTGATGGGCGGTCAGCGCAGAGAACTGCTCGTAACCGAAATGCAAGCAAAGACCTTCCGCGCCGTTACACGCTAACGGGAGCGCTCTCGCCCACGAGAGGGCGGGCACAATCGGCCGAGGCACGCGCAGCTGGCGCTCAGTCGACAACAGAATCTTGGTAATTAAGTTTTCTTAATTAATTATTCAAGCTCGTAGCCAAAAAAACATTGAGTTGCTGAAGCGGTACTGCGTCGGATCCATTCTCGTCGCTTACACATGCCTTTTTCTGAGGTTGAGCGAAAGTTTGCTGAAACACTCCGTATAATAGATATACCCCATATGTCTTTAAAGCGCCCAGAAACATTTTAATCATCATCATAAGCTCACAGGACATGATGCGAACTTCCTCAGGTACGATAAACGGCAGCTTTTGGGAATTTTTCATTTAATAATTCCTGCGAACGAAAGAGTAATGAAAAAAAAAGAATAGCAATAAGGGGTTTGAGAAGGACAAACACTGCTTCAATTTTTTAGCTGAGGTCTTCTGTCTCTTTACGCACATTTACCTTAAATTACAAACAGTAAATGGGCGCACGATAATTGCAACTTAGCAGGCGCAGTGATGAAAGTGAAGATTTAGCATAGTGAAGCTAACGATTCGCGAGGCGGATAACGGAATATGTATGTGGCCATAGAGTTTCAATCATTTACTAGAGGGAACTGTGGCGCTAGTGTCTACGCTAGTGCAGGCAGGGCAATTCAGCCTGCATGGGAATGATGGTTTTCAGTACGTCGATTTGCCCAACTTTGGTCTCCTGACCTTGAAAGGCTTTGTGACTTTGCAAACTGATCACATTGGAGAAAATAGTGCGTTAGAAATCATTAAATAAACGTTAACAAAATTGACTGATGGCAGGATGCGAAGACAGGACCTATATCACAGACGCCCGATATTGGAACTGGTACGTCACATATGCCTGGACAATCGGATCCACTGTAAGTAGCAGCGATTGTGCGTGTGCGCAGTCTTATTGCCTTGTGCATTTAGAAAAAAGCATATATTGCTTTTAAATTTGGGCCAATGAAGTCAGCCAAACCGTAACAAATGAAGCCGCAAGAACGTGCGAAGCCACAAGCCCGAAGATCCGACAAATCCGTGTACTGACCATCGTTCCCATTCTTGTCTGAACCATCGCAGCGCCAGAGTACCCTCTATATTGTAAGAAACTCTATGTACGTAAGCACGGCTTCCCATCCTTGCGACACCGCTGTTCATCATTCTGGGCAAACTGCGGCCGTGTTCCTTTTCTTGTTCCTTCTTATGTACCGGGTGTTTCAGCAAACACTTTCAAAGTTTATTAAAGGTTGCTTGTGGCACATAGCCCAATTCCAATTCATCAGCTAGTCTGCTTGAAAAGGTGTACATAACTTAAAAATAATTGAGATGCATAATCGACTAATTGTCAAAATTTCACAAATGAAGCTTTAACCAATTACTTTATGGCCCATATTGCAATTTAGAAAGTCTAGCCGTGGAGTTTGAAAGCCGGATCCACTTGGGACGAATTCTCAGGACGACACCAGTTTCGAGATATTAATTCCTGAACTTTGCGGAGAAATGCATTGGCGTTCCAGTTACTTTTGTGCTTGAATGCATAAGACGAAGTTTTATTAAGAATGTAGATGGAACGCCAATGCATTTCTCCGGAAACTTCGGAAATTGCTATCTCGAAACTGGTGTCATCCTGATAATTCATGCCAAGTGCATCCACCTTGGAAACTCCACGGCTAGATTTTGCAAATTTCAATATGGGCAATAAAGTAATTGGTTAAACACTTAATTAGTGAAATTTTGATAATTAGTCGGTTGTGCATTTCAATTTTTTCTGCAAGCAATGTCCGCCGCTTCGAGTAGACCAGCTCATGAACTAGAATTGTGCCTATATGCCACAGGCAACCTTTCAAAATTTTTGAAAATGTTCTCTGAACAATCCTGTATATACTTGCATCCGCGTCGGCAATGTTATCAGTTGGAGGCAATTGCTTTTTCCTGTAAACTCGCTTTCATTCTGCGTATATATCACCACAGCAGCATAGGCAAGCAAAGTTGTGAACAGATTGCGATACTATTGTGCGATAGCGCGTATCTGTTTCATCGTGACGCTATCAGGGGGAAACCGCTCACGCACCGGCGCAGCGATGGAGCCTCGCTTTTCCCTCACTTATCTCGCCTTAGCTCGAGTGTCAGCCGCTATAGCGCAGCATCTCACCAAACAGGCGCAGTCTCTCGTCAGCTGCAGCAAACAGCCATGGGTGAGCTCCGTCGCACTCCCGGGCGACCACGCATGATTTTTTCCTAGCCCTTTGGGCTGCTCGCGTGTTCATGCCGGTGAAAAAAAGGAATCTTTCTTTGCTGTTGTTGCTGCTGCCATTCTTCGTAATTATTCGATTCAATGGCAACAACTCTGCCACTTCCTAGTCGTCCGAATTGCATAACTTTTTTTGATGAATTTTTATTTGCTTGTAAATGTTCATTTAGTATACCGTCTTCACTATGTAGATTCCTTCTATTGTGTTCTTTACCTTCTATTGTTTAAAATGGCTGGTTGTCGCTTGCATTGAATGAAAAGAAGGGGAAGTAAACAGGCCACAATTTTTGTTAGCCGCAACCATGGATATGAAGCCAACAGATAAAGAAGCCAAGGTAAGCACAGGGGAAGTTACTTGTAATATTCTTGTTAGCTTGAACTGTAGAAGCGATAAGGTAAAGGGAAACGAAAGTGTTAAGCAAAAAGATGCCGTGTATCTATATGTGTATCTATGCTATCTGTATTTTGCTTTGCCTCCTATACATAATCTTGTTATTGGTTCAATTCAGTAGTTCAATTCAATAGTCATACTAGAGAAGGTTGATACATTTACTTCGGGGGGCATTATAACATTTACGAGGTGTATATAGGACGTCTTTCTCGAGTTATTACGGCGTGTTAAACACTGCTAATGAACAAGAACAGAAGAATGCGCTTTAACTTTTGCAAGCAGAGGACGGCAAATAACTAACTCAAGGTGTGAATAAAATAAGGAAATTGCGGGCGTAAAATGGAGTGAGGAGACGGAAGGCAGGTGTAGTTGGAAACCATGCAGTAGAAGTAGTAGAAATAAAAATGCTTTATTGCTAGCGTGAGGTAGTCCAGTAGAAATGGTAGGACCCACAGACCAGGGCAACGCTGGCCTCCGCTGTCCGCCTGACCTAGTGTATTAGGGTCAACTGGCCCTCCACTTCCGGGCTAGACAAGGGTGCCTCCCACTTCTGCATATCTTTGATGTGTGTTGTGAGTTCCCGCATGGTGCGTACATCTGCTGGGAGTTTAGTGGATCCGAATGTGATGTGGGTGAGTGTAGGGCTCTGTCCACACCAGTGGCATCCCGACTGTGGCTATCTGGCTCGGAACGTGGCGTTCATACTGCTGAGGTGTGGAAACAATCTTTCTCAATTGTTTCAATCTTTCTCCAGTTGTGTGCGTCTCTCCCATTCAGATCTTTGTGAGGGGGCGCATAGGTTTTTCGATTGATTCTTTGATGAGCAAGAATCTCACGCGGTCGTCCTATTGTGATTTGCGGTTGGACCTCCAGAGGCACTGTGAGAGCCCGCCCTATCGCGCGCTTAGCTCGGGCTATAAAGTTCGCTCTCTCGTTAGCTTCCAGGTCCTCGTGACCGGGACACCACATGACCCTGTTGTGGTGGGTCATTTGATTTGGTGAGAGGTACAGGCTGCACACCTCTCTTGAATCTGAGAGAATCACTGTGTTCTTCTGCTCTCTCTCTCTCTCTCCCTTGCGAATCGCCATCGCTTTCGCGAAGATTTCCGCCACGATGGAGCTTATAGCGCCTAGGGATGCCTGTACGACTGTCCGGTCGTCCGGCCCTGTACGTGGTGACTACCACAAAACACGCTCGCGAGTCTCGTTTGTGGAATTCTGACAACATGTATCATCCTAAGGAATGACTTAGGCGACAGCAGGGTGTGCAGAACAAGAATGCTCGTTTAATGCATATGCTGTACTTATATCTTCGGTAAACGCGCACTGCGCATGTCCATATCATCTGTAGACGAGGCGCACGTGCCCGATACAGACGTGATGTAGGCTGGTGACAATAATGTCCCACAAACTACAGCTTGCCAACACATTGTTGGCAAGGCATATAACACAATTATTAAATCTTGGGGCTTTCAGATGAAGCGACAATCTTTTGCTGGAATTAATATAATTAGAGCAACGGCGGATATGACGAAATATACAATCAACGCCAATACGCCAATTAAATAAAAAAAGTTGAGTAATTGATTTTAGTTTCTTTAGCGCACATGTTCCAATGGGAGCGAGTCAGTCCTGGAGGCGCGCTCGATTGTAGGAATTCTGACAATAGCGCCACTTTAAATTAGTAGTCCCCAAAACTCAGCTGCAAAATACAACTTTAAGTAGAATACTGATTCACTTTGTCGCAAGTTTGGAGGTGGTCATGTCGAAACTAAGGCTTTTCTCGGAATTCGTACCTAGCGGATGTAGTTTGAGCACATTCAGGCTTGACAGACTGAATTATGCCTGTTGAATTCCGCACCTAATACAGTTATTAAAATTATAATTTGGGCGAACCAGTTCAGGACTGACTTTAATGGCCAATGCTAGTGCACCTCTTGTTGTCCGCTAGTGGCTATATAATTAGCTAGCAAAAATGACAAATTCTGAGTCGAATCAGTTGTTCGTAATACTTCGAGACAAGTGTCGTTGAAGCAACCGGTATGCAGCAAGGCGGGAGAGAAAATTTTGCTGTACAAAAGTGCGAGTGCATTAACAACGACTTACATGACGGAAATAAAGCCGGTGGTGCCTATCTCCGTCCTGCTTTCCTTTTCTTTTTTCTTCATTTTCGTTTTCTTTTTATGTTACACCGGTCGTCATTTTTGCGATTAAAGGTTGTGATGACCTCAAGAATCCTGGTACATACCCACTTTCAGGAATCGACCAAGAATTGGGCAGCGTGACTCAAGAAAATTTGATGAGTCTTAAAACTTAAATCGAATGTCTGCGAAATAATCAAAGGAGGAACAAAATTATGAAATTGAGGCCAATCAGACTGGCATGAGCATAAGAAGAGGAGAAATATCACAAGGAAATAGACAGAGTGCGAGAAAAAAAACATAATTAGGCAGGCAGACGGCGGGCCTCAATAATAAAGTTTTCTATCGCTCTGTAAACATTCCTCTGACGGCGACCAAGAATGGAGGTAATAAGCGATTAAAAATATGCATTCATGAAATAATTATACCCCCGACACATAAGGCGGTGAAACTTCAATCATACTTCTTTGGTTGCTCTTGTCTTCAAGGCGACCTTCTTGGAGGAGGCTTCACTTTAGCAGACGTGGACAAGACCTTCTAACCAGGGACGTACAGGGCGTCATGCGTATGTTCTGAACAAGTTACTTAGCTCGGCACCCGCGCTCCACCTACTGCAGTACTTCTGTCACATTTTCTTCGCTGATGCGAAGGAGTCGAACTGGGTGTTTCTGCAATTTTGGCCCAGGATCAACTTCAGGCCCATTTTCAAACAAGGTAGAAAACTGCGAGGTTCACGAGGGTGTCCAATTTTAGACAGTTTGAACCACCGATATTAGATAAGTTAGTTCGCTCTGTGCTTACTAGTGTACTCTTGACGAGTTGTTTCCATTGCTTGTGTACTTCATTGTCCCAAAAACAAATACGGTCTTGTTCAACACTCTGGTGATTATAACGGGACAAATACAACGCACATTCTTTCCGCTCGTACTGAAGGCTTCATCTCGCTCGACGCTAGAGGCGTCTGTAATGTGGATCATCGCGAAGCTTCGTGGCTGTGCCGCTTTAGATGTTTGTCGGGATGTTGTACCTTTGGTCCTCGGGAGCCTATAAATGCAAGGCTTACATGTAGACTCTTTATTTGGTCTTAGTGAAAAGCCTCGTAAATTAACGTGCCATAGTTTCATCGGGTTGTAAAGCTCCGCAATGATACACCAGTCGCCACGGCGGTCGTAATGTTTCCAACCAGAATGTTCGCATTAAGCTGCATACCTATTCGGTCGAAATGCTGGCTCCATCGACAAATATCGTGAGAACTAAAAAAATAAAGGAAACAGCCCTTTTTGTCGTAACTACTTCAGTCACGAATCATGATGCACTGAAATGAATGATGATTTGAGTGAAAAAATTTGGGGCAGTGGAAAGCGATAGCATTGCAAGATCCCTGACTGCTTGTCACGCTTCTCGGTAGCCGGAGCTTTCTTGTGGATGCGCGGAGGCGAGCACCATCTGGATGGTGTTGTTGCAAGGAACCGGGCGTGCCGCGCCGCTCAATGAGTGGTAGAAATGCTGGAAAAGGGGTTTGTGTTTGAGTTATGGCGTAACATTATTATTTTTAGTGGTACATTCGAATTACAATTCGACGCTAGCATATCTGTAGGTTGTTTTTAGGTCGTACTTCACGATTTTTCTGACGCATTTTACTCTGAGGAATTCAGTTATTTCAGCAACGCCTCTGCGCCATGCGGAAGGCCTTCGTGCGGTTCGGAGTGATCTTTCGCGAAATGACGTCCGACGCCTGATTTTTTGCGACACGTGGCCCTTAACGCTGGAGCATTAATAATGAAGGTCATATGACATTCCTTTAGCTGTTTTATAAGTATTCATCGTAATTGCAGAGTAAATAAATTATCATGTAGTTAGTATTCAATCATTTCGCTTTCTTTAAGTACAATGTTTGTATCATTTGCTCAAACGACATGCTGAAGTGAACTGACGTGCAATGGAAAATACCATCCCTGCGCAGCTGCTGACGAAGTGCAGCGCGCCCAACATCCAAATATGGCGGCGTCAGGCCACCACCTGTGGCCACGTCACCCGTATTGTTCGCCGCGAGCTCGAGGCCGCCCGTTTGCCAGCTTCCTCCGCGACGCCTCTCGATCCGCCAGCAACCACAATTGCGGTGATTCAGGCCGTAGTCAGACAGGAATTTGAGAACATTGGTCTAAACTCCGTGTGTTCAACGTCTCAACCCAGCGTTCCCCAGTTCTCTACTGGTCCTCCTCGTCCCCGACAGTCCTTTTCTGCCATATCTCGCCGCAACCAGTTCGAATGGCGTACCCCTAATGACAGGCCGATCTGCTTCCACTGCTGTCGCATCGGCCACGTCGCTCGTCACTGCCGCAACCGATGGCCACCACCTCCTCGGACATACGCCGCCACTTATTCCCGCACCTTTGGGCCTTCTGTTCCCTATGCCACCCGCCATGAACCCACTGCCGCTGAGGTCCCTGCTCCGTACCTACGCTACAGCCGCTCGCCCTCACCTCGACGCCATCAGCCTCATTCGCCCCAACCCCGCCGCTTCTCTTCGCCGCCTATCGCCTCCCGGACCCAGCCGGAAAACTAGGCACTGCAGCTTCTGGAGGTCAATCTGCGTTGTCGCCCCTGCCCTCAAATGCTCTGCTCACGTTACCTACGAACCAAAACTTTCTTGACGTTGACGTGCCGGCTATCCTGTCATTGCACTCATCGATACAGGCACACATCTTTCTATTATAAGTGTTGCCTTCCGACGACGACTCAAAAAGCTCCTCACCCCAGCGTCGGCGCGCGTCGTCCGCGTTGCGAATGGCGGTACTGTGTCTATCGTCGGCATGTGGACGGCACATGTCAGCATCGCCGGTCCTATTCACCGTGATTGCTCATTGCCCCCACGACCTAATTCTCGGCCTCGACTTGCTCTCAGCGCATTGTGCCCTTATTGACTGCTCTGCCAGTACCTTTCGCCTTGAGTTGCCGATTCTTGAAGAACCTTCTGACGCACCCCAGTGCCGCTTACGCCCCACCGGCTTTTTTCGCCTGCCGCCAAAGTCAATAGCCTTTATTGAACTGTTGTCTTCCCTACCAGTTCCTCATGGCGAGTACCTCGTCACTCCTCTGTCCGACATTCCCCTACATTATGACGTTACCGTGCCTCAAACTATACTTACTATTACTGTGAACCGCACTCGCATACCTATCTTTAACTTTGGATTGGCAAAGGAAATTCTACCGCAAGGTATTTGCCTTGCCAACGTTGATTGTCTCGGTGACCATCATGTGACAGCGTTATCAATTGATGGTTCTTGCGGGCTTCGCAGGCTTCCTCGCGCCAGCCTCGGGCGCCGATCCCAACATAAAGAAAATGGATGCGACGGACTTGTCCTCTGCGCAGGCTGAAGACCTTTGCCAAGTATTATCGTCCCACCGAGATTTTTTCGACTTCAACGATCGCCCTTTAGGCCGGACGCTCGCGGTCAAGCATCGGTTTCGTACTGGCGATGCTACGCCTATTCACCGACGACCATTTCTGCGTCGGAGCGCCAAGTAATTTAAACTGAACTGAACAAAATGCTAGATAAAAACATTTTTATGCCTTCTTCGAGTCCCTGGGCGTCACCTGTGGTGTTGGTTAAGAAGAAGGACGGCACATGGCGCTTATGTGTAGACTACCGTCATCTGAACAACATTACTAAGAAGGATGTCTACTCGCTCCCACGTCTAGACGATGCCCTTGACTGCCTCCACGGTTCCAGCTATTTCTCTTCTGTTGATCTTCGTTCAGGATACTAGCAGATTGCTGTTGACGATATGGACAGAGAAAAAATCGCCTTCATCACACCTGATGGCCTATACTAATTTAAAGTAATGCAGTTTTGATGATGCAACGCCCCTGCCACCTTTGAGCGTATGATGGACTCCTTGCTTCAAGATTTCAAATGGTCCACATGCCTCTGCTACCTCGACGACGTCATCGTCTTCTCGCCAACGTTCGACACTCACATTGAGCGTCTAACAACTATACTTGATGTATTTCGAAAGGCGAAGCTGCAACATAACTCGTCCAAATGTTGTTTTGGCCACCGTCAAATTACTCCTCTGGACCATCTCGTTGACACTTCCGGAGTACAGCCTGAACCCGACAGAACTCGCGCTGTCCGAGACTTTCCGGTTCCGAAGACAGCCGCAGACTTCCGAAGTTTTGTAGGACTATGCTCGTACTTTCGTCGTTTTGTTCCAGATCTTGCGACAATTGCTAGACCCCTCACTAATCTTCTGAATAAAGGCGTACAATTCTCGTGGGGCACTTCAGAAGCCGCCGCCTTCTCTCGTCTCGTCACTCTTTTGACCTCACCACCCATTCTAGCCCACTGCGACCCTGATGCCCCTACAGACTTGCGTACAGATGTTAGCGGTCATGGCGTAGGTGCCGTCTTAGCCCAGCGTCAGCGTGGCCAGGATCGCGTTATTGTTTATGCGAGCCGCCTCCTAGCGCCATCGGAGCGCAACTATTCCATTACGGAACGAGAATGTCTTGCTGTTGTCTGGGCGGTTGCGAAGTTCCATCCTTACCTTTACTTTCGCCCTTTTTCCGTAGTCACTGACCATCATGCTCCCTGCTAGCTCTCTTCGCTAAAAGATCTTACCGTCCGGCTTGTTTGATGGGCTTTGAGGCTACAAGAATTTTCATATTACGTGGTCTACAAGTCTGGCCGCCTGCACCAAGACGCTGACAGCTTGTCGCGTTACCATGTTGACGACCCTGACTCCTCCGATATTACCAGTGCTGCTTGCGTATTCTCCGTATCACAGCTCCTTCATTTCGCCGACGAGCAATGTCGTGATGCCTACATCAGAGCACTCATCGACCGTTTTGAACACTCTCCGGCCGATGCCACTCTACGCCTCGTCGTCCTCCGCGATGCTGCTCTGTACCGTCGTAACCTTCATCCGGACGGCTCTGAGTTCCCTACTTGTCATACCTAAACACCTCCGCTCAACCGTTCTAGAAGAGCTTCACGACGCACCAACGGCAGGAAACCTCGGCGTATCTCGAACCTATGACCGTGTACGTCGCCGCTTTTTCTGGCCGGGCCTTGCCCGTTCCATACGACGTTATGTCGCCGCTTGTGAACTTTGCCAATGACGCAAGAAGCCTTCCCAGCTCCCCTCTGGTTACCTGTAGCCGCTCGACATCTCTGCCGAGCCCTTCCATCGTGTTGGCTTAGACCTTCTCGGCCCATTTACGAAATCTACATCAAGAAACAAGTGGGTTGCAGTCGCGGCTGACTACTCGACCCGCTACGGCGTAAACAGCGAGATGTCGCGGACTACCTTCTTCACGATATAATTTTGATGCATGGTGCTCCGCGTTTATTGCTAACAGACCGCGGCCGTACGTTTTTCGCCAATGTCATTGCTGACATAATGCGGGCCTGCTCCATACAGCATAAATTTACCACCTCCTACCACCCTCAAACGAACGGCCTAACTGAGCGTTTGAACCGCACGCTTACCGACATGCTATCGAAATACGTTTCAGACGAGCACCGTGACTGGGACCTGGGTCTACCTTACATTACCTTTGCGTACAACTCTTCCCGTCTCGAAACTGCTGGCTTTTCCCCGTTTTACCTCTTGTATGGCCGAGAACCGACGCTACTGCTAGACACTGTGCTTACGTCCACCACAGCTTCAACTAGCGCTTATGCCCGTGATGCAATCGCCCGTGCTGACCATGCTCGTCAACTTGCGCGCGTTCGTCTACAAATGTCTCAAGACAAACAGAAGCAAAGCTACGACCTCCGTCACCGTGATGTCCATTTTGTGCCCGGCACCCTCGTGTTGATTTGGTCACCATCGCGCAAAGTTGGCCTTTCTGAGAAACTGCTTTCCTGTTATACAGGTCCATAACGCGTGCTCCGCCAAGTGACCGATGTCACCTATGGAATTGTTCTAGCCACGCCCACTGCGTCCTCCACTATGACAACCAGTGACATTGTCCACGTCGCTCGACTCAAGCCCTACAACTCTCCACGCGCCTTGGATATTTAACAGCACCGTGACGGCGCTTTTGCTGCCGGGGAGTAGTATTACGATATTATCGGGAGATACTCAAGAGAAGAGCCGCCGCGAGAACAACGACGAAGTGGGTCGGTGCCCTTGGCGCGAGCGAATGTCGGCCTGGCGCTCTGGCTCCAGTCCAGTGTAAATAGCCTGTAAATAGCCTCTTCGCCTCTTCCGTCTGTGGATCTTTCTACACGTAACAATATAGTGCATTTCGTAAACGCTGAACCACATGCACATTATTTTTCGAGCGATGGTGACAACTGACAACGTTGAGCGACAGGTTCTGCCGCTGCGGTTGGCGAGCCGCCAGCGTTGTCGCCTTGCCGTTTCTCTTTTTTTTTTTTCTGGCTTGCAAGAAAATTTTTCTTGTCACCCGGAAGAGAGCACGGAGGCTGCTTTCGTTTGCCGCGTTAATTACGCAACAACATGGTAGCAGCCACTCTATCCTCTTCGACAGCTTCGGCGTGAATTCCGTCTTGCTAATTGTACGCGCCACCGTGACAGGAAGAAAGGTTCAAATCAGCCTTGTTTCGTTTCATCTCTTGCTGTGGTCGAAGTATTGACGACGTTTCGTGAATTAGATCAACTGTTTTGACACTGTTAGGCCTAAGCCGCCACCGATTGCCCCGAAAGTGTTTTGATTTCTACTTCCCAGATGGGAGGGGAGCGGGTGGGGCAGGGGGCACAGCCTTTAATGCTAGCAACATGTAACATTTTTACTGTAGAAGACGGCATACTAAAGGTATAATGACGCTTTGGTTAAAACGCAGGCTTTGCGCACGTTTGCGCTCACTCTACGGGCGTATACCATACTGTATTTATTCGGACAATAAATTAAATTCGTAGAAATTTTTTTCGCGTTGTCGCATCCATGTAGTTCTATAGTTCTCCCACAGCACGACGCGGCAGCGCGACAAGGTCCGCCTGTCATGACGCTTGAAAATCACATGCATGTTTTTCTCTCCAAATGATCAAGAGGAAAGGTCAAACACATACTAAATACACTGGACACGATACTCTGTCATGCGCACTAAACAAAATAGAAGCTGTCGTTCAGAAGCTCGGGTTGCAAACCGTTGAATTGTTAATTGCATTGTCAATTAATTGCCCTTTCAAGAAGTCGTCGCCGACATTCGCGTCCGGCCGTGCTGTACGTACTGGCGACTTGGATGGCGGTAGCTAACGGTGAATCTTCCAGCTCAGCGCTTTCTTCGTGTGTCTCCCTTGTCCCGCGTAGCAGTTGGGGGCTGCAGCTGATGCCGACGCCTTGATGACGACTTGGTGCTGCTTTCGTGCGGAGTCGTAGAATCTCCGATGCTCTTCCAGGGATGTTCCGTTGTCGAGAAGACGTGGGAGAGCATCGTGGCTGGAAAGGCTATCCCGTTCTCGCGCGCCTCTTCAGCATGGTCGAACAACGATGGGGCCGTTCCATGCTGGTTCCTGGTTCCGAGCGTCCTTGGTGACACTTTTGAGCCGTCATTCCTGCCGTCGCCTTCACGAGTGCCGAAGCATTCGTGTTGAAGCGCGCATTTTTCACGTCGACAAATGCCCGCCCGACCGTCGCGCAAGCGCTGCGTCGTTCATGACCGGTGGGCTTTCTGAAGTAGGTCTTCCTGCCCTTCGAAGCCGTTGCGACAAGTGTCTCCGGTGTCTCGCGTAGCTGCTCGCCACTGCACCTGCTGCTTACGCCGTGATGACGACTTGGTGCTGCTTTCGTGCGGAGTCGTAGAATCTCCGGTGATCTTCCAGGAATGTTCCGTTCATGACGACTTGGTGCTGCTTTCGTGCGGAGTCGTAAAATCTCCGGTGCTCTTCCAGGAATGTTCCGTTGTCGCCAAGAGGTGGTAGAGCATCGCGGCTGCAGAGGCTGGTTGTTAGCTGATTCAGTTCTCGCGCGCCTCTTCAGCGTGGTCGAACAAAGTTGGGGCTGGTCCATGCTGGTTCTTGGTTCCGAGCGTCCTTGGTGACGCTTTTGAGCCGTCATTCCTACCGTCGCCTTCACGAGTGCCGAATCATCCGTGTTGAAGCGCACATCTTTCACGTCGACAACCGCCCGCCCGACCGTCTCGCAAGCGCCGCGTCGTCCCTCACCGGTGGGCTTTCTGAAGTTGGTCTTCCTGCCCTTTGGAACCATGGCGACAAGTGTCTCCGGTGTCTCGCGTAGCTGCTCGCCACTGCACCTGCTGCTTACGCCGTGACGACGACTTGGTGCTGCTTTCGTGCGGAGTCGTAGAATCTCCGGTGATCTTCCAGGAATTTTCCGTTCATGACGACTTGGTGCTGCTTTCGTGCGGAGTCGTAGAATCTCCGGTGCTCTTCCAGGAATGTTCCGTTGTCGCCAAGAGGTGGTAGAGCATCGCGGCTGCAGAGGCTGGTTGTTAGCTGATTCAGTTCTCGCGCGCCTCTTCAGCGTGGTCGAACAAAGTTGGGGCTGGTCCATGCTGGTTCTTTGTTCCGAGCGTCCTTGGTGACGCTTTTGAGCCGTCATTCCTACCGTCGCCTTCACGAGTGCCGAATCATCCGTGTTGAAGCGCGCATCTTTCACGTCGACAACCGCCCGCCCGACCGTCTCGCAAGCGCCGCGTCGTCCATCACCTGTGGGCTTTCTGAAGTTGGTCTTCCTGCCCTTTGGAACCATGGCGACAAGTGTCTCCGGTGTCTCGCGTAGCTGTTCGTCAATGCACCTGCTGCTTACGCCGTGATGACGACTTGGTGCTGCTTTCGTGCGGAGTCGTAGAATCTCCGGTGCTCTTCCAGGAATGTTCCGTTGTCGCCAAGAAGTAGGAGAGCATCGCGGCTGCAGAGGCTGGTTGTTAGCTGATCTTGTTCTCGCGCGCCTCTTCAGCTTGGTGGAACGACGTTGGGGCCGGTCCATGCTAGTAGCTGGTTTCGAGCGTCCTTGGTGACGCTCTCGAGCGGTTATTCCTGTCGTCGCTTTCACGAGTGCCCAAGCACTAGTTTTTAAGGGCGCAACTTTCACGTCCACCACCACCCGGGCGACCGACGCGCCAGCGCCGCGTCGTCCATGACCGCTAAGCTTTCTTAAGCTGGTCTCTTTGCACTTCGAAACCGTGGCTGCAGGTGTCTGCGCTGTCTCGCCCATCTTGTAATGATCCAGTGGTTTAACTGAGCTGGACCCCTGGATTTCGAGGTGCGCCATCTTGGCTTGGGCGGTTCCTTGCAGCCAACGTCTTCGGTGGATGAATCGCCTGTTGCCACGAATTTCCTTTTGCAGTTGTCTGCAGGAAGGACCTCCTGGATAGCGGAGATCGTCTTCTTCGTCGTCTTGTAAGCGGTGCCTCAGCCCCCTTTTCCTCGCCTGTGGCGAAGTCGTCGCAGGTTCGTCGTCTGTCCTTCCTGGCGACACAACGTCGTCTGATGGCCGGGTCTCTGTCAAAGTTGGTCTTGCTGGCAGTGTGTTGGACCCTCCTGATCGAGAAATGTTTCCTAATAGCCCAGGGGCGGGAGAGCGTAGTTGCTGCAACGGCTAGTCGGTCGGAACGGCGGCCTACCTGCTCGTTCACTCCAGCGCCCTACGCGTGCGTAGTTCTTCTTCTTCTTGCTTCAAATTCTGGCCGTGCCCACGAGGGGGCGAGTGGCCATGGTTCTCAGTGAAAACATAGTATGAACTTTTAGCTTTCTGTTTATTCACTGATGTGTACTACCCATATTTAATGAATAGTATATATACATTATCTTGTGTTTCCATTTCTTGAATAGTGGTCATGCCAATTATGACGAAGATGCTATATTACGAAAATAACGGGATGCAGTGTTAATAATGATTTAGTAGCTTTAGCACACATGTTGCAATTGGAGCTAGTCAGTGCTGGATGAATGCCCAATAGTAGGAATTCTGACAATAGCTCCACTTTCGATATGGTAGTCCTCAAAAGTCAGTGGCAAAATACGAATTGTAAGTAGAATACTGATTCACTTCGTCGCAAGTTTGTAGGTGGCCATGTCGAAACTAATGGCTCGAGCACAGCCGGCTTGACAAAGTGAATTATGCAATTATGCCTGTTGAATTGCGTACCTATTATAATTATAAATTGAATTTTGGAGAACTAGTTCAGTACTGACTTTAATGACAATGCTAGTGCACCTTCTGATTCCCGCCAGTGGCTGTATATTTTAGCTAGCAAAAATGATAAATTTGGAGTCTGATCAGTTTTTTGGTATATCCCAAGACATGCTTCGTTCAAGCAACCGGTATACAGAAAGACGGGCGAGAACAATTTCCTTTATAAGAGCGCGAGTGCATTAACAACGACAGACGTGACGGAGATAAAGCCGGTGGTGCCTATCTCCGTCCTGCTTTTCCTTTCTTTTCTTTTTTTTTCGTTTTTTCATTTTATGTTTTTTGCAAATAAAGGTTGCCTTGGCCTCATGAACACTGGTACATACCCACTTTCAGGATTCGATCAAGAATTGGGTGGCGTGAGGAAAGAAAATTTGAAGAGCCTTTAAACTTAAATCGAATGTCGGCGAAATATTTAAAGCAGGGAGAAATGATATTCAGACCAATCAAACTGGCATGAACACATGAAGATGAGAAATATCAGCAGCAATTAGACAGGAGGTGAGAAAGAAAACATGATTAGGCAGACAGACGGCGGGGCTCAATAATAAAATTTTGTATAGCTCTCCAAACATTCCCTTGATGGCGACCAAGAACGCAGGCACTAAAAGGTAACAAAAAATGCATTCATGCAATAATCATACCGCGGACTCATTGGAAGTTCTGAAACTGCTTTTCTTAAAGAGGAGAATCGCTTACAATATATAAAAAAAGAAACATCAACAGACCAGGAGTTGAATTCAGAAAGCGTTTCGTTAAGTTATGTTTACCATTGGTTAGCCGTCTTCGGTTATAGGTATGTGTCACATGGAGGGCGTCGGCTCTTACGAAGAATTCTGTAGCGTAAGAATATTTTTTGTGCATGGATACGTACGCGGTCCAGATCTATGCATATATAAAGGTTAAGGGGTTGAAACTTCAATCATACTTCTTTTGTTGCTCTTGTAAAGGCGACCTCCTTGGAGCAGGTTTCGTCGTAGCGGACGCGGACCAGACATCCGAACCAGGGACGTACAGCGCGTCACTTGTTTGTTCTGAATGCGTAGATCGGCACCCGCGCTCGACCTACTGCAGTACTTCTTTCACATTTTCTTCGCTAATGCGAAAGAGACGGACTAGGTGTTTCTGTGATTCCGGCCAAGCATGAGCCTCAGGAACATTTTCAAAACGGGTAGAAAGCAGCGAGGTTCACGAGGCTGACCAATTTTACAGAGTTTGAAGCACCGAGATTAGATAAGTTAGTTTTGTTCTGTGCTTACTTGTGTACTCTTGACGTGTTGCTTCGATTGCTTGTGTGCTTCATTGTCCCATAAACAAATACGGTCTCATTCAACAATAATGGAACAAATACAGCGCGCATTCTTCCCACAGTTACTGAAGGCTCCATTTCGCGCGACGGTAGCGGCGTCTTAATGTGGGTCATTGCGAAGCTTCGTGGCTATCACTCTTTAGATCCTTGTCATGCTGTTAGACCTATGGTCTTCGGGAGCCTTACATTCAAGGCTTACATGTAGACTCTTTATTTGGCCTTTGTGAAAAGCTTCGTCAAGCACCGTGCCGTAGTTGCATTCGGTTGTAAACTCCGCGATAATACACCAATCGTCACGGTTATCGTAATGTGTCCAGCCAGAATGTTCTGATTAAGCAGCATACCTATTTGGTGGAAATGCTGTCTGCATCGACATTTATTTTGGAAACTAAAAAAATAAAGGAAACACCCCTTTTTCTCGTAACTCATTCAGTCACGAATCATGATGCACTGTCAATAAATGTGTCAGTTGCATAATTTATGCCAAAGTAATTCGTTGAAAAAATTTGGAAGAGTGGAAAGCGATAGCATTGAAAGATACTTGACATCTTGTCACGCTTCTCGGTATCCGGAGCTTTCTTGCGGATGCGCGGAGGCGAGCACCATCTGGATAATGTTGCTGCGAGTAACCGAGCGGGCCGCGCCGCTCTATAAATGCTAGAAACGCTGCAAAATGGGTTTGTGTTTGAGTTCCGGCGTAACAGAATTATGTTTTTTGGTATATTCAAATTACAATCCGACGCTATCACATCTGTAGGTTTTCTTTAGGTTGTGCTTTACGATTTTTTTGACGAATTTTACTTTGAAGAATCCGATTAGTTCAGTAACGCCTCTGCACCACGCGGATAGAGGACCTAGAATCGGGAATAGAGTACAAGATGAACAAGGCCCGAACCGAAGAGAAGGCCGAACTGAGAAATTAGTTCCGAGCCGAACTGGCTCAGGCCGTCGACACCATAAGCAAATCTGTGGCGGCCACCGTCCAAGCAGCCGTACAAACGCTCCGCCAGGAGATCACCCAGATTGGCAACGAGCTCAGCCAACGCATCTCCATCCTAGAAAGGAAAAAAGAGCAGGCAAGGAAAAAGCCAAAATACCCCATCAGAGAAGCCCAAATGAACGAGACTCTGGGAAGCCAAGATGTCGAATAAGATAGCAATGAAGAAAGAAGCGACCGAAACCCTCAAAATTTGGCAGTGGAATTGCAGAGGAATAAATCGGAAACAGCAAAATTTACTTCACTTATGCACCCTACACCAACCTGACGTGATCGCGTTACAGGAAACAGAAACAAATAATATTACGATGCGCGGCTACAAAACGCACATTGCCCAAGGAAGGACCCGGACCGCCGTCCTCATCAAGAAGCACTACACGACGCAGCAGCGCCAAATCAACCGCAGAATCGAACACATTCTGATTGAGCTGGTTCCTCCCAAGAAAACCCTGCAGAGCCTCTACATCCTGAATGTATACAGTCCTCCGCGCGACACACTAAAGGACTTGGACAAGTTCCCGAGAGAAGTGATGAAAGTCACCAACGGTCAAAAACTTCTCGTGGTGGGTGACTTTAACGCTCCCCACGTGGCTTGGGGCTACCGATCAACCAACAAGTAGGATATGGACGTGCACAACGCGGCACAACACCACCAGCTGACGTTGTGGACCGATCCTCTAATACCAACTAGAATCGGCAACAGTGTCTCCAGAGACACCAGCTCAGACCTGACCTTCTCCACTGGCTTAAGGCAAGTCGAGTGGTCGAGACTGGACGAGACTCTGGGCAGCGACCATCATATCATCCAGACCGAAATCATGCACCACAAAACCCCCGTGAGATTAGGTCAGGCCAAAATTACGGAGTGGCCCGCTTTCCGGAAAGATGAACAGCCCAGAAGCCTAGAGGACATCGAGGAGTGGACCAAGAACGTGATGGACTTGGTTACCGAGTACACAAAGACCATCCAACTCACTGCGGACAATCGACCCACACCTACTTCATCTCTGGGAGGCCAGGCGAGGACGTTTGAAGAGATGGAAGAAGCAGAAGAGAAACCGCAAACTCAAGATCCGCATTGCCGCAGTCTCGCGGCAGGCGGAGGAGTATGCTGAAAAACTCGGACTTCAGAACTTGAATCAAGTGTGCGACCAGTTACAGGGAACTCTCAGCAACCGAAAGACTTGGGCCATTCTAAAGACCCTTCTGGCGAAGACGGAATCAAAAACTGTCATGGGGCAACACATACAAAACTTCTACACAGCTTCCAGGGAACCGAAGAAGCAGCGCTCGAAGCCATCACCGGGAAGTACATCGGAGACGAGCAACAACGGAAGACGCAGCCAGTCATTCACCCGGAGTACGAGGGGGAACCCCATCCGGATTTAGACCAACCTTTCACCAAGTCGGAGATCGTGAAAGCCTTAAGAAATCTTACAAGAAACACGATGCCCGGCAGGGATAAAATTAACAACAAGACCCTCCGTAACCTGGACGACGGGGCAACGGAGAGTTTACTAAAGTTTATCAATGAAAGCTGGGAGACCGGCAGTATACCGGCTTCCTGGAAGCACGCGGACGTAACGATGATCCCGAAACCCGGCAAGCCCATCGACCTAGAGAACCTGCGTCCGATCTCTCTCACGTCATGCGCGGGAAAACTCTTCGAGCACATGGTCCACAATCGTCTCTCGCCCTATCTGGAAGAAGGTGGGCACCTGCCGAACAATATGTTTGGTTTCCGGCCTAACCTCTCCACCCAGGACATTCTACTGCAGCTTAAAGAAGAAGTCATCGATGGCCTCAGCACGTTCCACAAGAGTGCCATCCTGGCACTCGACGTGAAGGGAGCCTTCGACAACGTCTCACACGAAGCAGTGCTAAACAGCCTACAACATACCAACTGCGGACGGCGGACATACAACTACGTCCGGGACTTCCTGACGGGTAGAACGGCGACCATAGGCCTGGGGAATCTCAGGACCGAGAAGTTCCGAATACCGCAGAAAGGAACCCCCCAGGGCTCGGTGATCTCCCCGTTGCGGTTCAATATAGCGATGAGTGGATTGCCGAACCTCTTGGAGAACATCAGGGGTATCCGTCACGCAATGTATGCAGACGACCTGACCATGTGGACGTGCACGGGATCGGCGGGCGAACAACAAGACGCCCTGCAGGAAGCCATCGACAGGACCGAGCATTATCTACACCGCTGCGGTCTTTCATGCGCGGCGGAAAAGTCGGAGCTCCTGATCCTCAAAAAGAGGACAAAAGGGCGGCCTCCGCAGGAGACACCTGACCCAACGTTGACACTAAATGGAGTCAACATACCCAAGGTGGACACACTCTGTATTCTGGGCCTCACTTTCCAGAAGGACGGTGCCGGTCTCGCCGCCATTAAAAAACTGCAAGCGACAGTTACCCAAGTCGCGCACTTGGTGCGAAGAGTGACAAACAAAAAGCACGGCCTGAAAGAGCAGGACACAATCAGATTAATACAAGCCCTGATAATCAGCAGAGTCACTTACGGCACCCCGTACCTGTGTCTCAAGAACAGCGAGAGAGACAAATTGAACACCCTAATACGAAAGACCTACAAGCTGGCACTGGGGCTTCCACCGACGACGTCGACGGAGAAGCTACTCAGCCTGAGCATGCACAATACTTGGGAGGAACTTGTAGAGGCCCACAAGACGTGCCAGATAGAGCGACTCAAGCTCACCAGCACGTGTAGGGACACGCTAATAAGACTGGGCTACGCACTCGAATATGAGTCCACCAAACAGCGGGTTCCTCTACCCCTGAGGGAGAAGATCACGGTGGCCAGCATCCCGAGAAACATGCACCCTGAATACCACAGAGAAAGGAGGCGAGCGAGAGTGAAAGCTCTACGTAAGGCCTACGAAGGACCAAAACAAGGAGAAGTCCGATACACCGACGCGGCAAAGTACAAGAACACAGCGGCCCACGCTATCGGCGTGATCAACGGCCAAGGACAAGAGGTAGCAGCGACCTCGGTAAGCACTCCAGACATCGACTGCGCCGAAGAAATGGCGATAGCCCTGGCGGCCGCTACGGGCCAGCGAGAGGAAGATCTAATCACAATCATCACCGACTCACAAACAGCATGTAGAAATTACGAAAAGGGCCGTATTTCCAAACAAGCCCTGAGCATCCTCGAAAAACGAGACAATTTTCCAGAAGTGTACATTGTCTGGGCCCCGGGACACGAGTCCCTGGCGGGTAATGTAGCGGCTAATGCCGCTTCCCGAGATCACATTCTTCGGGCTATCCCACCAGGTTCACGATCACCGGTAGACCAACAAGATAGCGTCCCGAAAAGATACGCCGATATCCTGAGCCACTACAGACTGGGTAGAAGGATCTATCCACCCCCGCATCCCCAGCTGACAAGAGAAGAGGCGGTGAACTTCCGAAGACTACAGACCGGCACATTCCCGCACGGCACCCTGCTACACGCCATGTATCCTACGAGCTATACTCACAAATGCGCCTTCTGCTCTACGCCGAATACCCTCTACCACATGGTATGGGAATGTCAACAAAATCCATCGACACCGCCCATCACCGGACCAACCGTCGAGCAGTGGGAGGCCCAGCTGACAAGCTCGAGCCCTCAAGACCAGCATCGCCTGGTGAGCAGGCCCAAGCTATCAGCTCAGGCCCACAGCATCCTGGACTAGGGACGCCGCCCACCTCGGACGATTTTACCGTCGGCTCATTTCGACTAATAAAGTTTATTCCTCCTCCTGTGACACTGGGGTCTTAACGCTCTCGCGTTAATAATAACCATGGTAGGATATTTCTTTAGGTAGTTTGTAGTCCTCAAGCCTGACGGCGATTATTCACATTTCTTGTCAGCGGACGCGAAAAGGCAATTTCGATCGACCGCTTGAAGCCAGCTCACCTAGACTCTGGCACAACTTAAACCGGTCAACGCCAGTGCCTTAATCCATAGAGTTTCTCACTACATTATAGTGAGAAACTCTATGCCTTAATCAATAAGGGGGGAAGGGGAGCGCTGTAGTGGACATTACTCATAGAGCCCCTCGGTGGAAGAAGAAGAGATTGGACTATATTTCACACGTGTTTTTGAAGCCGAGCTTTTAGGAATCGTTTTAGCGCTACGGAAACTCCCTTCGAACTCAATAAGTGCGGTTATTATAACAGATTCTCTTTCCGTGCGTAATTTGCTTACAGCTTCATTCAATTCGCCAACTCCAAATGTGTTTCTAACATTAGTTCCTCCACAGTTGAATTCTATAAAACTATTATGGGTACCTGGCCACTGTGCCTTACATTCAAATGCAATGGCAGACTCATTAGCGCGAGCATCACTGAGTTGACCAGTAATGCCGGTTCTTCCAGTAGTGGCGCACATTACAGCAATTAGATATAGAAAATATTCAATTCATAGAGATGTCAATGAATCAATAATAAAATGGACAGAATTTCAGCAACTAAAATTTCCGTGAAAAATCCAGTGGTGTCCATCAAGGCAATCAGAAGTAGTGATCACGCGATTATACGCTGCCGTGTCCCTCCATTAAACTTAAATTTACGCAGGACTGGTCTGACGCTATCGCGTCTGTGTCCATGCTGCCAAGAAACAGAATCACTAGATCACTATTTTTTGGTGTGTCGGCGATACAAATTATCAAGAAAAAAAAAGGCATCTAGAACTTCCGCTTGCTAAATTAGGGTTAATGTTATCATCAGAAATACAACCTTTGGGTGCGTCAATTATAGGGGTCAACCACAGGGACGTGTTTGATGCCGTTTGCAGTTAGACAAAATCAACAAAACGAATAACTTTTGGATTGTTCTTCTGTAATTTGTATGCTTTTGTATGTTTCCTTTTCTTTCTTTTTTTTTCGTCGAATATGTAAGACTTCAAAAGAATAAATAATCGTTTCAGCACGCAATTCTTGGACAACCCCCAGTGTGGATATGAGCCATAACATGTGATCATCATCATAATCATCATCATCGTCGTCGTCGTCGTCGTCGTCGTCGTTAGTTGTAATCATGATCAGGGCCATCACGTATACGGGCTCGACGATGGTAGCCCCCACATCAACGGAGCCACCTGATAAATTAATGACAATTCCTTCTGGTCCTTCAGTTCCTACAAATTGATGACCTCGGTAGTCATAAAACATCAGAACTGTATATGTCTAGATAGTTAGACGCCATGTCTAGACGCCATGAAACCGGCCGCCGAAGAACGACGTCTCGAGGAAAACGGAACGTCTTCCGACGCCACACTCAAACTTCCTGATTTCTGGCCCTAGGACTGTGAACTGTGGTTCGTCGACCTCGAGGCGCAGTTTCGCCATCACTGAGTCACATGTCAGGCGGCCAAATACGGCAACGTCGTGACTGCGCTTAACCCGACAATTGCAGCTTTGGTCCACGACATTTTGCTAGCTCCTCCACTTGGTGATCAATACGACACCCTTAAGCGGGTGTTACTACGGCGCACCATCCACTCTGAGTCATGATGGATTCAACATCTCATCTCATCGGAGGAACTTAGTCAGAGAAAACCGACTGAGCTGCTTCGCCGCATGACACAACTCCACGGGACCAGTGCATGATCAGGAGACTCGGAAATCCTTCGGGAGCTTTTCTTCCAGCGTCTTCCGAACCGGGTACGCATGATTTTATGTGCCTCACCAACTACGACATCTGTCGAGGCGTTAGCGACAATGGCCGACCAAACTATGCATTCTTTCCATCTTGTGATATTCGCTGTTGAGCGTTGTAATGAACCTGTGGGGACACAACCCCATTTACAGCAATACTTCGACGAACCCGACAGTTCCAGCACACATTTTGCTGCACAAGTATATAGGGGAACTAACTAACCAGCTGGTTGCCTTGCGCTTTCGTGCAAATAACCATCAGCAGTGGCATCGCTCGCATGAAGAAAACGTGTCACGCCCTCCGTCTCCCTTTATTTGTTGGGATCGCGCCAGATATGGCACTCGCGCATGTCGGTGCCGTCCGCCTCGCAACTTTCCGCGAAACGGTCGGGCCAGTCACTGATGGCGGCTAGAGCTACTTGCCCTGCATCAAGCCGTTTCTTCTGCGTCACCGACCGTGTCAGCAAAGTTCCCTGTTTTGTAGACACTGGTGTTGAAATTTGTGTCAATCTCCCTACTTTTCAACACTGCAGAAGACATCGATATGACACGTATTTTCTCACCACCGCCAACGGTTCTAACATTAAAACATATCGCCAGAAATCTGTCACTCTTGAGGTTGGTTTTCGACGCCCTTTTCTTTGGCTATTCACCGTCGCCGACGTCCGCGGGCCGATTACCGGCGCTGACTTTCTGTGGAAGTTTAACCTTCTCGTCGACCTTCGCCACTACCGCCTTCTTGCCTCCTCCACAAACCTGTCCGTACAAGGTATCACCACGTCTGCACCACCTTTCCGTCTCGTACAAGCACACACCCAGGTATCGTAACCGTGGTCCACCATCCTGCAGGAATGTCCAAAGCTGTTCGAAGAACCTCGCAATATCGTCTATATTGCACAACGTAACGCACCACTTTGTCACTAAAGGACCACAAGTATACGCCCGACCTCGCCGCTTTGCACAAGACTATCTGAAAATTACAAAGAAAGAATTCGAACACATGCTCGGGGTTGGGCTTCGTTCGTCCTTCCGCTAGCCCTTGGTCATCTGCTTTACACATGGTGCCCAAAAAGACGGGTGATTGGCGGCCGCGTGGCGATTACCGCACATTAAATGAAGTGACGGTTCCCGATAGGTACCCTATACCCCACATACACGATTTCACCGCATCGCTTCATGGTTGCTGCATATCTACAAGGTGGATCTAGTAAAAGTCTACCACGGAGATTCCGGTCGAGTTTTCCAACATTCCTAAAACTGCAATCATTACCCCTTTTGGCATGTTTGAATACGTGCGCATGCCATTCGGCCTCCGTAATACCGCTAAAACATTTCAGCGGTTCACCGATCAAGTACTCCGTGGCCTGACATGTTGCTTCGTCTGTTTAGACGACATCCTTGTATTCAGTCGCTCTGCTGTGGGACACTAATCTGACCTACGTAAGGTGTTTGAACGCATCCATCAAAATGGCCTGCATGGTTGTAAACATCTGGAAGGGTGAGTTCGGCGTTGCTTCTCTCGATATCCTGCGCCATTGAGTAGACGAGCATGGCACCCATGCCGTCCCATTCCGTGTCCAAGCTAATAAAGATTCTCCTCGTCCGTCTTCCAAACAGCAATTACGGGCGCATTTGTGTGCCTCATCAATTGCCATCGCAATTTCACTCCTCGTGGTGCTTCAATTTTTCAGCTTCCGCAGATTCTATTCCCTGGCACAACACGAACTAGGACGCCTATATCATGGACTAATGCTGCTGAATCTGCTGTGTTCCAGTTACTTTTGTGCTTGAATGCATAAGACGAAGTTTTATTAAGAATGTAGATGGAACGCCAATGCATTTCTGCGGAAACTTCTGAAATTGCTATCTCGAAACTGGTGTCATCCTGATAATTCATGCCAAGTACATCCACCTTGGAAACTCCACGGCTAGATTTTGCAAATTGCAATATGGGTCATAAAGTAATTGGTTAAACACTTAATTAGTGACCAGCTCATGAACTCGAATTGTGCCTATATGCCACAGGCAACCTTTAAAATTTTTTGAAAATGTTCACTGAACCACCCTGCGTATACTTGCATCCATGTCGGCATTATTATCAGTTGGAAGCAATTGATTTTTCCTGTAAACTCGCTTTCAATTCTGCCTATATATCACCACAGCAGCATAGGCAAGCAAAGTTGTGAACAGATTGCGATACTATTGTGCGATAGCGCGTATCTGTTTAATCGTGACGCTATCAGGGGGAAGCCGCTCACGCACCGGCGCAGCGATGGAGCCTCGCTTTTCCCTCACTTATCTCGCCTTAGCTCGAGTGTCAGCCGCTATAGCGCAGCATCTCACCAAACAGCTCAGTCTCCCGCCAGCTGCAGAAAACAGCCATGGGTGAGCTCCGTCGCACTCCCGGGCGACCACGCATGATTTTTTCCTAGCCGTTTGGGCTGCTCGCGTGTTCATGCCGGTGAAAAAAAGGAATGTTTTTTTGCTGTTGTTGCTGGTGCCATTCTTCGTAATTATTCGATTCAATGGCAACAACTCTGCCACTTCCTAGTCGTCTGAATTGCATAACTTTTTTTGATGAATTTTTATTTGTTTGTAAATGTTCATTTAGTATACCGTCTTCACTATGTAGATTCCTTCTGTTGTGTTCTTTCCCTTCTATTGTTTAAAATGGCTGGTTGTCGCTTGCATTGAATGAACAGAAGGGGAAGTAAACAGGCCCCAATTTTTGTTAGCCGCAACCATGGATATGAAGGCAACAGATAATGAAGCCAAGGAAAGCACAGGGGAAGTTCCTTGTAATATTCTTGTTAGCTTGAACTGTAGAAGCGATAAGGTAAAGGGAAACGAAAGTGTTAAGCAAAAAGATGCCTTGTATCTATATGTGTATCTATGCTATCTGTATTTTGCTTTGCTTCCTATGCATAATCTTGTTATTGGTTCAATTCAATAGTTCAATTCAATAGTCATACTAGAGAAGGTTGATACATTTACTTCGGGGGGCATTATAACATTTACGAGGTGTATATAGGACGTCTTTCTCGGGTTATTACGGCAGGTTAAACACTGTTAATGAACAAGAACAAAAGAATACGCTTTTACTTTTGTAAGCAGAGGACGGCAGAGAACTAACTCATGGTGTGAATAAAATAAGGAAATTGCGGGCGTAAAATGGAGTGAGGAGACGGAAGACAGGTGTAGTTGGAAACCATGCAGTAGAAGTAGTAGAAATAAAAATGCTTTATTGCTAGCGTGAGGTAGTCCAGTAGAAATGGTCGGACCCTCAGACCAGGGCACCGCTGGCCTCCGCTGTCCGCCTGACCTGGTGTATTAGGGCCAGCTGGCCCTCCACTTCCGGGCTAGACAAGGGTGCTTCCCACTTCTCCGTTGCTTTGACGTGTGTTGTAAGTTCCCGCATGGTGCGTACATCTGCTGGGAATTTAGTGCATCCGAATGCGATGTGGATGAGTGTAGGGCTCTATCCACACCAGTGGCATCCCGACTGTGGCTATCTGGCTGGGAACGTGGCGTTCATACTGCTGAGGTGTGGAAACAGTCTTTCTCAATAGTTTCAATCTTTCTCCAGTCGTGTGCGTCTCTCCCATTCAGATGTTTGTGAGGGGGCGCATAGGTTTTTCGAGTGATTCTTTAATGAGCAGGAATTTCATGCGGTCGTCCTATTATGATTTCGGTTGGACCTCCAGAGGCACTGTCAGAGCCCGCCGTATCACCCGCTTAGCTCGGGCTATAAAGTTAGCTCTCTCGTTACTTTCCAGGTCCTCGTGACCGGGGCATCACACGACCGTGTAGTGGTGGGTCATTTGATTTGGTGGGAGGTATAGGCTGCACACCTCTCTTGAATCTGAGTAAATCACTGTATTCTTCTGCTCTCTCTCTCTCCCTTGCGAATTGCCATCGCTTTCGCGAAGGTTTCCGCCACGATGCAGCTTATAGCGCCTAGGGATGCCTGGACGACTGTCCAGCCGTCCGGCCCTTTACGGGGTGACCACCACAAAACACGCTCGCGAGTCTCGTTCGTGGAATTCTGACCCCATGTATCATCCTAAGGAAAGAATGAGGCGACAGCAGGGTGTGCAGAACAAGAAGAACGCTCGTATAATGCATGTGCTGTACTTATATCTTCGGTAAACGCGCACTGCGCATGTCCATATCATCTGTAGACGAGGCGCACGTGCCCGATACAGACGTGATGTAGGCTGGTGATAATAATGTCCCACCAATCACCCAACAATTTGCTTGCCAGCACATTGTTGGCAAGTTATATAACACAATTGTTAAATCTTGTTGCTTTCAGATAACGCGATAATCTTTTGCTGGAATTGATATAATTAGAGCAACAGTGGATGTGACGAAATATACAATCAACGTCAATACGCCATTGAAATAAAAAAAAAAGTTTAGTAATTGATTTTTGTCTCTTTAGCGCACACGTTCCAATTGGAGCCAGGCAGTGCTGGCGGCGCGCTCGATAGTAAGAATTCTGACAATAGCGCCACTTTAGATTAGTAGTCCCCAAAACTGAGCTGCGAAATACAACTTTAAGTAGAATACATATTCACTTTGTCGCAAGTTTGGAGGTGGTCATGTGGAAACTAAGGCTTTTCTCGGAATTCTTACCTAGTGGATGTAGTTTGAGCACATTCAGGCTTGACAGACTGAATGATGCCTGTTGAATTCCGTACCTAATACAGTTATTAAAATTATAATTTGGGCGAACCATTTCAGGACTGACTTTAATGGCCAATGCTATAATTTGGGCGAACCAGTTCAGGAGTGACTTTAATGGCCAATGCTAGTGCACCTCTTGTTGTCCGCCAGTGGCTATATATTTAGCTAGCAAAAATGACAAATTCTGAGTCGAATCAGTTGTTCGTAATACTTCGAGACAAGTGTTGTTGAAGCAACCGGTATGCAGCAAGGCGGGAGAGAAAATTTTGCTTTACAAAAGTGCGAGTGCATTATTAACGACTTACCTGACGGAAATAAAGCCGGTGGTGCCTATCTCCGTCCTGCTTTCCTTTTCTTTTTTCTTCATTTTTGTTTTCTTTTTGTGTTACACCGGTCGTCATTTTTGCGATTAAAGGTTGTGATGACCTCAAGAATCCTGGTACATACCCACTTTCAGGAATCGACCAAGAATTGGGCGGCGTGACTAAAGAAAATTTGATGAGTCTTAAAACTTAAATCGAATGTCTGCGAAATAATCAAAGGAGGAACAAAATTATGAAATTCAGGCCAATCAGACTGGCATGAGCATATGAAGAGGAGAAATATCACAAGGAAATAGACAGAGGGCGAGAAAAACAAAACATAATTAGGCAGGCAGACGACGGGCCTCAATAATAAAGTTTGCTATCGCTCTGTAAACATTCCTATGACGGCGACCAAGAACGGAGGCAATAAGCGATTAAAAGTATGCATTCATGAAATAATTATACCCCCGACACATAAGGCGGTGAAACTTCAGTCATACTTTTTTGGTTGCTCTTGTCTTAAAGGCGACCTTCTTGGAGCAGGCTTCACCTTAGCAGACGCGGACATGACCTTCTAACCAGGGACGTACAGGGCGTCATCCGTATGTTCTGAGCAAGTTACCTAGCTCGGCACCCGCGCTCCACCTACTGCAGTACTTCTTTCACATTTTCTTCGCTGATGCCAAGGAGACGAACTGGGTGTTTCTGCAATTCCGGCCCAGGATCAACTTCAGGCCCATTTTCAAACAAGGTAGAAAACTACGAGGTTCACGACGGTGTCCAATTTTACACAGTTTGAACCACCGATATTAGATAAGTTAATTCGCTCTGTGCTTACGGTGTACTCTTGACGAGTTGTTTCCATTGCTTGTGTACTTCATTGTCCCAAAAACAAATACGGCCTTGTTCAGCGCTCTGGTGATTATAACGGAACAAATACAACGCGCATTCTTCCCGCTCGTACTGAAGGCTTCATCTCGCTCGACGCTAGAGGCGTCTGTAATGTGAATCATCGCGAAGCTTCGTGGCTGTGCCGCTTTAGATGTTTTTCGGGATGTTGTACCTTTGGTCCTCAGGAGCCTATACATGCAAGGCTTACATGTAGACTCTTTATTTGGTCGTAGTGAAAAGCCTCGTAAATTAACGTGCCATAGTTTCATCGGATTGTAAAGCTCCGCAATGATACACCAGTCGTCACGGCGGTCGTAATGTGTCCAACCAGAATGTTCGGATTAAGCTGCATACCTATTTGGTTGAAACGCTGGCTCCATCGACAAATATCGTGAGAACTAAAAAAATAAAGGAAACAGCCCTTTTTGTCGTAACTACTTCAGTCACGAATCATGATGCACTGAAATGAATGATGATTTCAGTGAAAAAAATGTGGGGCAGTGGAAAGCGGTAGCATTGCAAGATCGCTGACTGCTTGTCACGCTTCTCGGTAACCGGAGCTTTCTTGTGGATGCGCGGAGGCGAGCACCATCTGGATAGTGTTGTTGCAAGGAACCGGGTGTGCCGCGCCGTTCAATGAATGGTAGAAACGCTGGAAAAGGGGTTTGTGTTTGAGTTATGGCGTAACAGAAATATTTTAACTGGTACATTCGAATTACAATTCGACGCTAGCATATCTGTAGGTTGTTTTTAGGTCGTACTTTACGATTTCTCTGACGCATTTTGCTCTGAGGAATTCAGTTATTTCAGCAACGCCTCTGCGCCATGTGGAGGGCCTTCGTGCGAAATCACATCCGACGCCTGATTTTTTGCGACACGTGGCCCTTAACGCTGTAGCGTTAATAATGAGGGTGATATGACCTTCCTTTAGGTGTTTTCTAGGGATTCATCGTAATTGCAGAGTAAATAAATTATCATGTAGTTAGTATTCAATGATTTTGCTTTCTTTAAATACAATGTTTGTATCATTTGCTCAAACGACATGCTGAAGTGAACTGACGTGCAATGGAAAATACCATACCTCCGCAACTGCTGACGAAGTGCAGCGCGCCCAACATCCAAATATGGCGGCGTCAGGCCACCACCTGTGGCCACGTCACCCGTATGTTCGCCGCCAGCAACCACAATTGCGATGATTGAGGCCGTAGTCAGACAGGGATTTGAGAACATGGGTCTAAACTCCGTGTGTTCAAAGTCTCAACCCAGCGTTCCCCAGTTCTCTACTGGTCCTCCTCGTCCCCGACAGTCCTTTTCTGCCATATCTCGCCGCAATCAGTTAGAATGGCGTACCCCTAATGACAGACCGATCTGCTTCCACTGCTGTTGCATCGGCCACGGCGCTCGTCACTGCCGCAACCGATGGCCACCACCTCCTCGGACATATGCCGCCACTTATTCCCGCACCTTTGGGCCTTCTGTTCCCTATGCCACCCGCCATGAACCCACTGCCGCTGATGTCCCTGCTCCGTACCTTCGCTACAGCCGCTCGCCCTCACCTCGACGCCATCAGCCTCATTCGCCCCAACCCCGCCGCTTCTCTTCGCCGCTTATCGCCTCCCGGACCCAGCCGGAAAACTAGGCACTGCAGCTTCTGCAGGTGAAGCTGCGTTGTCGACACTGCCCTCAAATGCTCTGCTCACGTTACCTACGAACCAAAACTTTCTTGACGTTGACGTGCCGGCTATCCTGTCACTGCGCTCATCGATACAGGCGTATATCTTTCTATTATGAGTGTTGCCTTCCGACGACGACTAAAAAAGCTCCTCACCCCAGCGTCGGCGCGCGTCGACCGCGTTGCGGATGGCGGTACTGTGTCTATCGTCGGCATGTGGACGGCACATGTCAGCATCGCCGGTCCTCTTCACCGTGATTCCTCATTGTCGCCACGACCTAATTCTCGGCCTCGACTTGCTCTCAGCGCATTGTGCCCTTATTGACTGCTCTGCCAGTACCCTTCGCCTTGAGTTGCCGATTCTTGCAGAACCTTCTGACGCACCCCAGTGCCGCTTACGCCCCACCGGCTTTTTTTGCCTGCCGCCAAAGTCAATAGCCTTTATTGAACTGTTGTCTTCCCTACCAGTTCCTCATGGCGAGTACCTCGTCACTCCTCTGTCCGACATTCCCCTACATTATGACGTTACCGTGCCTCAAACTATACTTACTATTACTGTGAACCGCACTCGCATACCTATCTTTAACTTTGGATTGGCAAAGGGAATTCTACCGCAAGGTATTTGCCTTGCCAACGTTGATTGTCTCGGTGACCATCATGTGGCAGCGTTATCAACTGATGGTTCTTGCGGGCTTCGCAGGCTTCCTCGCGCCAGCCTCGAGCGCCGATCCCAACATAAACAAAATGGATGCGACGGACCTGTCCTCTGCGCAGGCTGAAGACCTTTGCCAAGTGTTATCGTCCCACCGAGATATTTTCGACTTCGACGATCGCCCTTTAGGCCGGACGCTCGCGGTCAAGCATCGCTTTCTTACTAGCGATGCTACGCCTATTCACCGACGACCGTTTCTGCGTCGGAACGCCAAGTAAATCAAAGTGAAGGTAACAAAATGCTAGATAAAAACATCATTGAGCCTTCTTCGAGTCCCTGGGCGTCACCTGTAGTGTTGGTTAAGAAGAAGGACGGCACGTGGCGCTTATGTGCAGACTACCGTCATCTGAACAACATTACTAAGAAGGATGTCTACCCGCTCCCACGTCTAGACGATGCCCTTGACTGCCTCCACGGTTCCAGCTATTTCTCTTCTATTGATCTTCGTTCAGGATACTAGCTGATTGCTGTTGACGATATGGACAGAGAAAAAATCGCGTTCATCACACCTGATGGCCTATACCAATTTAAAGTAATGCAGTTTAGATGATGCAATGCCCCTGCCACCTTCGAGCGTATGATGGACTCCTTGCTCCAAGATTTCAAATGGTCCACATGCCTCTGCTACCTCGACGACGTCATCGTCTTCTTGCCAATGTTCGACACTCACATTGAGCGTCTAACAACTATACTTGATGTATTTCGAAAGGCGAAGCTGCAACATAACTCGTCCAAATGTCGTTTTGGCCACCGTCAAATTACTCCTCTGGGCCATCTCGTTGACACTTCCGGAGTACAGCCTGATCCCGACAGAACTCGCGCTGTCCGAGACTTTCCGGTTCCGAAGACAGCCGCAGACTTCCGATGTTTTGTAGGACTATGCTCGTACTTTCGTCGTTTTGTTCCAGATCTTGCGACAATTGCTAGATCCCTCACTAATCTTCTGAATAAAGGCGTACAATTCTTGTGGGACACTTCAGAAGCCGCCGCCTTCTCTCGTCTTGTCACTCTTTTAACCTCACCACCCATTCTAGCCCACTTCGACCCTGATGCTCCTACAGAATTGCGTACAGATGTTAGCGGTCATGGCGTAGGTGCTGTCTTAGCCCAGCGTCAGCGTGGCCAGGATCGCGTTATTGTTCATGCGACCCGCCTCCTTGCACCATCAGAGCGCAACTATTCCATTACGGAACGAGGATGTCTCTCTGTTGTCTGGGCGGTTGCGAAGTTCCATCCTTACCTTTACGGTCGCCCTTTTTCCGTAGTCACTGACGATCATGCTCTCTGCTGGCTCTCATCGCTAAAAGATCCTACCGGCCGGCTTGTTTGATGGGCTTTGAGGCTACAAGAATTTTCATATTACATGGTCTACAAGTCTGGCCGCCTGCACCAAGACGCTGACAGCTTGTCGTGTTATCCTGTTGATGACCCGGACTCTTCCGATATTACCAGTGCTGCTTGCGTATTCTCTGTATCACAGCTCCTTCATTTCGCCAACGAGCAATGTCGTGACTCCTACATCAGAGCGCTCATCGACCGTTTTGAACACTCTCCGGCCGATGCCACTCTACGCCTCGTCGTCCTCCGCGATGCTGCTCTGTACCGTCGTAACCTTCATCCGGACGGCCCTGAATTCCCTACTTGTCATACCTAAACACCTCCGCTCAACCGTTCTAGAAGAGCTTCACGACGCACCAACAGCAGGAAACCTCGGCGTATCTCGAACCTATGACCGTGTACGTCGCCGCTTTTTCTGGCCGGGCCTTGCCCGTTCCGTACGACGTTACGTCGCCGCTTGTGAACTTTGCCAACGACGCAAGAAGCCTTCCCAGCTCCCCTCAGGTTACCTGTAGCCGCGGGACATCCCTGCCGAGACCTTCCATCGTGTTGGCTTAGACCTTCTCGGCCCATTTACGAAATCTACATCAAGAAATAAGTAGGTTGCAGTCGCGGCTTACTCGACCCGCTGTGGCGTAAACGGCGAGATGTCGCGGACTACCTTCTTCACGATATAATTTTAATGCATGGTGCTCCGCGTTAATTGCTAACAGACCGTGGCCGTACGTTTTTGGCAAAAGTCATTGACGACATAATGCGGGCGTGCTCCATACAGCATAAATTTACCACCTCCTACCACCCTCAAACAAACGGCCTCACTGAGCGTTTGAACCGCATGCTTACCGACATGCTATCGAAATACGTTTCAGACGAGCGCCGTGACTGGGACCTGGCTCTACCTTACATTACCTTTGCATGCAACTCTTCCCGTCTCGAAACTGCTGGCTTTTCCCCGTTTTACCTCTTGTATGGCCGAGAACCGACGCTACTGCTAGACACTGTGCTTACGTCCACCACAGCTTCAACTAGCGCTTATGCCCGTGATGCAATCGCCCGTGCTGACCATGCTCGTCAACTTGCGCGCGTTCGTCTACAAGTGTCTCAAGACAAACAGAAGCAAAGCTACGACCTCCGTCACCGTGATGTCCATTTTGTGCCCGGCACCCTCGTGTTGCTTTGGTCACCGTCGCGCAAAGTTGGCCTTTCTGAGAAACTGCTTTCCTGTTATACAGGTCCATAACGCGTGCTCCGCCAAGTGACCGATGTCACCTATGGAATTGTTCTAGCCACGCCCACTACGTCCTCCACTATGACAACCAGTGACATTGTCCACGTCGCTCGACTCAAGCCCTACAACTCTCCACGCGCCTTGGATATTTAACAGCACCGTGACGGCGCTTTTGCCGCCGGGGGGTAGTATTACGATATTATCGGGAGATACTCAAGAGAAGAGCCGCCGCGAGAACAACGACGAAGTGGGTCGGTGCCCTTGGCGCGAGCGAATGTCGGCCTGGCGCTCTGGCTCCAGTCCAGTGTAAATAGCCTGTAAATAGCCTCTTCGCCTCTTCCGTCTGTGGATCTTTCTACACGTAACAATATAGTGCATTTAGTAAACGCTGAACCACATGCACATTATTTTTCGAGCGATGGTGACAACTGACAACGTTGAGCGACAGGTTCTGCCGCTGCGGTTGGCGAGCCGCCAGCGTTGTCGCCTCGCCGTTTCTTTTTTTTTTTTCTCTGGCTTGCAAGAAATTTTTTCTTGTCACCAGCAAGACAGCACGGAGGCTGCTTTCGGTTGCCGCGTTAATTACGCAACAACATGGTAGCAGCCAGTCCATCCTCTTCGACAGCTTCGGCGTGAATTCCTTCTTGCTAATTGTACGCGCCACCGTGACAGAAAGAAAGGTTCAAATCAGCCTTGTTTCGTTTCATCTCTGCTGTGGTCGAAGTATTGACGACGTTTCGTCAATTAGATCAACTGTTTTGACACTGTTTTGAAACTGTTAGGCCTAAGCCGCCACCGAGAGCCCCGAAAGTGTTATTTCTATTTCCCAGATGGGAGGGGAGGGGTGGGGCAGGGGGCACAGCCTTTAATGCTAGCAACATGTAACATTTTTACTGTAGATGACGGCATACTAAAGGTACAATGACGCTTTGGTCAAAACGCACGCTTTGCGCACGTTTGCGATCACTTTACGGGCGTATACAATACTGTATTTATTCGGACAATAAATTCATCGAAATTTTTTGCGCGTTGTCGCATCCATGTAGTTCTATGTAGTTTTCCCACAGCACGACGCGACAGCGCGACAAGGTCCGCCTGTCGTGACGCTTGAAAATCACATGCATGTTTTTCTCTCCAAATGATCAAGAGGAAAGGTCACATTCTAAATACACTGGACACGATACTCTATCATGCGCACTAAATAAAATAGGAGCTGTCGTTCAGAAACTCGGGTTGCAAACCGTTGCATTGTTCCGTGCAGTTGTCATCATCTTTATCACCCAGACGCAAGGGACACTGGCCGTATTGTTTTTGTGAACACCTCGCCATGGCTGTCACGTTCTAGCTGAGCTTGCTCAGAAAGCAGCGGTGAAGGTGCCAAGGGCTCGAGGAAGCAAGAAGCGAATGAAAAATTAATTGCCCTTTCAAGAAATCGTCGCCGACATTCGCGTCCGGCCGTGCTGTACGTACTGGCGACTTGGATGGCGGTAGCTAACGGTGAATCTTCCGGCTCAGCGCTTTCTTCGTGTGTCTCCCTTGTCCCACGTAGCAGTTGGCCGCTGCAGCTGGTGCCGACGCCTTGATGACGACTTGGTGCTGCTTTCGTGCGGAGTCGTAGAATCTCCGATGCTCTTCCAAGGATGTTCCGTTGTCGAGAAGACGTGGGAGAGCATCGTGGCTGGAAAGGCTATCCCGTTCTCGCGCGCCTCTTCAGCATGGTCGACCAACGATGGGGCCGTTCCATGCTGGTTCCTGGTTCCGAGCGTCCTTGGTGACACCTTTGAGCCGTCATTCCTGCCGTCGCCTTCACGAGTGCCGAAGAATTCGTGTATAAGCGCGCATTTTTCACGTCGAGAAATGCTCGCCCGACCGTCGCGCAAGCGCTGCGTCGTTCATGACCGGTGGGCTTTCTGAAGTTGGTCTTCCTGCCCTTCGAAGCCGTGGCGACAAGTGTCTCCGGTGTCTCGCGTAGCTGTTCGCCACTGCACTTGCTGCTTACGCCGTGATGAGGACTTGGTGCTGCTTTCGTGCGGAGTCGTAGAATCTCCGATGCTCTCCCAGGAATGTTCCGTTGATGACGACTTGGTGCTGCTTTCGTGCGGAGTCGTAGAATCTCCGGTGCTCTTCCAGGAATGTTCCGTTGATGACGACTTGGTGCTGCTTTCTTGCGGAGTCGTAGAATCTCCGGTGCTCTTCCAGGAATGCTCCGTTGTCGCCAAGAGGTGGGAGAGCATCGCGGCTGCAGAGGCTGGTTGTTAGCTGATCCTGTTCTCGCGCGCCTCTTCAGCGTGGTCGAACAACGTTGGGGCTGGTCCATGCTGGTTCTTGGTTCCGAGCGTCCTTGGTGACGCTTTTGAGCCGTCATTCCTACCGTCGCCTTCACGAGTGCCGAATCATCCGTGTTGAAGCACGCATCTTGCACGTCGACAACCGCCCGCCCGACTGTCTCGCAAGCGCTGCGTCGTCCATCACCGGTGGGCTTTCTGAAGTTGGTCTTCCTGCCCTTCGAAGCCGTGGCGACAAGTGTCTCCGGTGTCTCGCGTAGCTGTTCGCCACTGCACCTGCTGCTTACGCCGTGATGACGACTTGGTGCTGCTTGCGTGCGGAGTCGTAGAATCTCCGGTGCTCTTCCAAGAATGTTCCGTTGTCGCCAGGAAGTGGGAGAGCATCGCGGCTGCAGAGGCTGGTTGTTAGCTGATCTTGTTATCGCGCGCCTCTTCAGCTTGGTCGAACGACGTTGGGGCCGGTCCATGCTGGTAGCTGGTTTCGAGCGTCCTTGGTGACGCTCTCGAGCGGTTATTCCTGTCGTCGCTTTCACGAGTGCCCACGCACTAGTTTTTAAGGGCGCCACTTTCACGTCCACTACCACCCGCGCGACCGACGCGCCAGCGCCGCGTCGTCCATGACCACTAGGCTTTCTTAAGCTGGTCTCTTTGCACTTCGCAGCCGTGGCTGCAGGTGTCTGCGCTGTCTCGCACATCTTGTAATGATCCAGTGGTTTAACTGAGCTGGACCCCTGGATTTCGAGGTGCGCCATCTTGGCTTGGGCGGTTCCTTGCCGCCAACGTCTTCGGTGGACGAATCGCCTGTTGCCACGAATTTCCTTTTGCGGTTGTCTCCAGGAACGACCTCCTGGATAGCGGAGATCGTCTTCTTCGTCGTCTTGTAAGCGGTGCCTCGGCCCCCTTTTCCTCGCCTGTGGCGAAGCCCTCGCAGGTTCGTCGTCTGTCCTTCCTGGCGACACAACGTCGTCTGATGGCCGGGTCTCTGTCAAAGTTGGTCTTGCTGGCAGTGTGTTGGACCCTCCTGATCGAGAAATGTTCCCTAATAGCCCAGGGGCGGGAGAGCGTAGTTGCTGCAACGGCTAGTCGGTCGGAACGGCGGCCTGCCTGCTCGTTCGCTCCCGCGTGCTACGCGTGCGTGCTTCTTCTTCTTCTTGCTTCAAATTCTGGCCGTGCCCACGAGGAGGCGAGTGGCCATGGTTCTCAGTGAAAACATAGTATGAACTTTTAGCTTTCTGTTTATTCACTGATGTGTACTACCCATATTTAATGAATAGTAAATGTACATTATCTTGTGTTTCCATTTCTTGAATAGTGGTCATGCCAGTTATGACGAAGATGCTATGTTACGAAAATAACAGAATGCAGTGTTAATAATGATTTAGTAGCTTTAGCACACATGTTGCAATTGGAGCTAGTCAGTGCTGGTGGCATGCCCAATAGTAGGAATTCTGAAAATAGCTCCACTTTCGATATGGTAGTCCTCAAAAGTCAGCGGCAAAATACGAATTGTAAGTAGAATACTGATTCACTTCGTCGGAAGCTTGTAGTTGGCCATGCCGAAACTAATGGCTCGAGCACAGCCAGGCTTGACAAACTGAATTATGCCTGTTGAATCGCGTACCTATTATAATTATTAAATTTAATTTTGGAGAACTAGTTCAGTACTGACTTTAATGACAATGCTAGTGCACCTTCTGATTCCCGCCAGTGGCTGTATATTTTAGCTAGCAAAAATGATAAATTTGGAGTCCGATCAGTTCTTTGGTATATCCCAAGACATGCTTCGTTCAAGCAACCGGTATGCAGAAAGACGGGTGAGAACAATTTCATTTATAAGAGCGCGAGTGCATTAACAACGACAGACGTGACGGAGATAAAGCCGGTGGTGCCTATCTCCGTCCTGCTTGTATTTATTTAGTCTTAATGTATTTGATTTTATAGAAATAATAAAAGAGTTTAGTATTATTACTACTATTATTATTATTATCACGAATTTTCCTTTGCGGTTGTCTCCAGGAACGACCTCCTGGATAGCGGAGATCGTCTTCTTCGTCGTCTTGTAAGCGGCGCCCCGACCCCTCTTTTCCTCGCCTTTGGCGAAACCGTCGCAGATTTTTCGTCCGTCCTCCGTGGCGATGCAACATCATCTGATGGCCGGGTCTTTGTCCTAGGTGGTCTTCCTGGCAGTGTGTTGGACCGTCCTGATTGAGAAATGTTCCCTAATAGGCCAGAGGCGGGAGAGCGTTGTGACTGCCACGGCTGGTCGATGGGAACGGCGGCCTGCCTGCTCGTTCGTTTCCACGCTATACTGGTGCCTGCGCTGCCGGTCGGTTCCTCCTTTTCTTTTTCTACGATGGGCGCAGAACACCAAGATTATTCATCAGGCAAGTGCGTTTCTACAAAACTACGCGGGGAAAGTGCGACAGCTTTATTCAATTTACGAGCGGCTCAATAATAATAATGTGGAGCTGACAAGAACTAATAACGAGCTTTATGGTGTGGGTGTTCCACTCTGCGTGCGGCTAGGGCTGAAGGCAAGCTCCGGATCTAGCCCCACGCAGTCGCTTCGTGGTACTCCCAACCCGTAGCGCGGGAATCGCGGCTACGCCGGGTTCGAACGAATAAGGCAACCAGCGGCGTCAACGGTAATAACGTTTATTGCTATTAGCAATAATGAACACTCGCAGAGGGACGTCCTCTCAGTAATAGTAGTAAATAGGCTTGCCTCGTTGTCTGGGTGGGTCAGACAAACGAGGTCACTTACGGGATGCGGCAGGGGTTGTCGTCCAGGCGGTCCAGGTGTCGGCGTCCCAAGAGAGAGTCTCTCCCGGTGGTGCGCTTTTATGCCTTTTTTACCTTTTTGCGAGGGGAAGTCCTCCTCGCCCGCCGGATACGTTTCCCTTTCCCCTGAGCCGCGTAGGGGGAGAGGGGTACGCGCGTCACCAGAGCGACGGAGAAAGGGAGGGTGCGTAGTGCCTCTCTCCCTTGTCTACGCTGGCCCGACCCGTCGCCACGTGCGAACGGGACGCCGCGGCAGGAAATGGAGGCGGGTGCTCCCCACAATGGTCACATCAGTGACGAAGCGTTTGGGGCGGAGTATAAGCAACTGTGAGAGAGTACAAGGAGAAGGCGATCCGCATCCAGCTTAATCCACTTCTAGAGCAAACGCAACTCTCCGAAAACATTTTGTCGCGTATGTATGTTCGCGGCACGCTGCCATGCGTTCGGGGTGTCGCTGTCAGCGTGAACAGAAAGGGCAAAATCATTTTGGCAGTACCGATCCAAGATGAGGCCACACTTACTGAAAAATAGTCATAATTTGGTGCGAACGCTTGCGAAGCATGATAGCGAGGAGGAAAAAAGTTTATTTATAGAAATGAGCTGATGATAGAATTGTCCGAGGTGGGCGGCGTCCCTGTCCAGGGTGCCGTCGGCCTGAGCCGATAGCTTGACCCTGTTCACCAGACTATGCTGGTCTTCAGCGGATCTGGCGTGTCAGCGGGGCCTTCCATAGCAGAACGGTTGGTCCGGTGATGTATGGTGGCGATGGGTTGTGCCCACGCTCCCATACCATGTGGTAGAGGGCATTCGGCGCAGAGAAGAAGGCGCACTTGTAAGCGTAGCTCGTAGGATACATGGCTTGCACCAGGGATGCGTGCGGGAATGTGCCGGTCTGTTTTTTCCGGGAAATCACCGCGTCTTCTCGGGCCAACTTGGGTTGCAGGGGTGGGCAGGTCCTCCTAGCCAGGCTCTAGTGGCTAAGGATGTTGTTGTAGCTTTTCGGCATGCCATTGTGTGGGTGAACCGGGGCTCGTGAACCCGGTGGTATAGCCTGGAGATTGTGATCTCGGGCACCGGCGTGAGCCGCTAGGTTACCCGCCAGGGACTCGTGTGCCGCGGCCAAGGCAATGTATACTTCTTGAAAGTTGTGCAGTTTCTCGAGGAGGCTCAGGACTTGTATGGAAATGCGGCCCTTTTGGAAATTTCTGCATGCTGTTTGTGAGGCCGTGATGACTGTGATGTGATCTTCCTCTCGCTTGCCCGTCGTTGCCTCCAAAGCTATCGCCGTTTCTTCCGCGGAATCGATGTCTGGACTGTTCACAGAGGCCGCTGCTACCTGTTCTCCCTGGCCGTTGATCACGCTAACATCGTCGGCCGCTCTGTTCTTGTACTTTGCAGTGTTGGTGTATCTGACTTCTCTTCTTGGTCCTTCGTAGGCCTGACGTAGAGCTTGTACTCTCGTTTTCCTCCTTTATGTGTTGTATTCCAGGGGCATTTTTCTCGGGATGCTGGGCACCGTGATCTTCTCCCTCAGAGGTAGAGGGGCCCACTATTTTCTGGATTCATACTCGACTGGGTAGCCAAGTCTTCTCAGCATGTCCCTGCCAGTGCTGACGAGCTTCAGTCGCTCTGTTTGACTCGTCTTGTGGTCCTCTACCAGTTGCTCCCAAGTATTGTCAATGTCCGGGCTGAGTAAGTTCTTCGTCGACGTCGTCGGGGGAAACCCCAGTGACAGCTTGTAGGTCTTTCGTATGAGAGTATTCACTTTGTCCCTCTCGCTGTTTTTGTAAATGACACTGCTGATTATGAGGGCTTGTATTAACTTGATCGTCTCCTGCTCCTTCAGGCCGTGCTTTTTGTCACTCACTCTGGTGTCGCTTGCAGCTTTCTAACGGTGGCTACACCGGCACCGTCCTTCTGGAAAGTATAGTGCAGGATTCGGAGTACGCCCACCTTGGGTATGTGAACTCCGTGCAGGGCTAACTAATGTTGGGTTCGGTGCCTCCTGGGGAGGCAGCCCTGTCGTCCTCTTTTTTGAGGGTTAGGAGCTCCAAGTTTTCCGGGGCGTTTGAGAGACCGCAGCGGTGTAGATAACACTCGGTCCTGTCAATATGACTTCCTGCAAGGCGTCTTGTTTTTCGCCCGCCGACCCTGTGGACGTCCACAAGGTCAGGTTGTCCGCGTATGTTGCGTGACGGACACCCCGGATGTTCTGCAAGAGGTTCAGCAGTTCCCTCATCGCTATATTGAACAGCAACGGGGAGATCACCGACCCCTGGAGGGTTCCTTTCTGCGGTATTTGGATATTGTCGGTCCTGAGGTTCCCCAGGCTTATGGTCGCCGTTCGACCAGTCAGGAAGTCCCGGATGTAGCTGCGCGTCCGCCGTTCGCGGTTGGTATGTTCTAGGCTGTTGACCACTGCTTTGTTGGAGGTGTTGTCGAATACCCCTTTCATGTCGAGTGCCAGGATGGCACTCTTGTTGCATGCTCTGACGCCGTTGATAACTTCCTCTTTCGGCTGAAGTAGAATGTCCTGGGTGGAGAGGTTAAGCCAACCAAACATAGTTTTCGGCTTGGGCTCGCCTTCTTCCAAGTAGGGCGACAGTCGATTGTGGGCCATGTGCTCGAATGTTTCCCCGCGCACGACGTGAGGGAGATCGGGCGCAAGTTCTGTACCTTGATGGGCTTGTCAAGTTTCGGCTTCATCGTTTCGTCCGCGTGCTTCCAGGAAGCCGGTATACTGCCGGTCTATACTTCCGCTCGGCCAGCGTGTGAGTGAGAGCCGCTCGTATTGGGCGGTGACGGTAGTTTCGATCAGTTCACTCACCGTAAGCTTGTGAATAGCTTGGACATTGCAAGCCCCATGTCTGTCTTATATGCTTTGCGAAGTGACGCCTCTAGCCGTTCGCTTTCGGAGCAGGTGAGACGTAGGCAAGGTGCAGAAGGTGATACGGGAGCAGATGAAGGCTTGAACGAGGCGCAAGAGGTTGGACTCTCGCATACCTCGGTGCTTGTTGGAGACTCACTTGAGTAGGTGTCCAATCTGTACCGCCGACTGGTCGATGCGCTGGAGCGACATATCTTTACTGGCGTATGCCTGTAGGTGTAGGCCCATAATCCTGATGTGATCTTTACGAGGGATAGGGTTGCCTTGCACCTGGAAGTTGATTACAGGAAGTACGTTTGGTGGGCGTCGTCCTGGGGACGGGATGATGATGTAGTCTGACATACTCGCCGAGCAGCTGAGGCCAACTGTATCGAGATATTCTGCAACCCGATTGATGGCGGTCTGTAGAGTCTCTTCGATCTGGCCTTCACTGCCTTGTGTGATCCAAAGAGTGAGGTAGCATAAAGACTGTGGCGTAGGTGGGGGATGTCAGCCAGAAGCTTGGGCAGGCCTAGCAGTGCAACGTTGAAGAGCAGCGGCAAGAGCATGGAGCCTTGCGGCGTGCAGCAGTTTCCAGGAGAGATGGTGGAGGGATGTCCCGTGCCGGCGCTGAGTTGTATTTTGCGGTCGGTGAGGAAATCTCGGACGTACGCATACGTGCGATGTCCGACGCTGAGAGCCTGGAGTTGTTGAAGAATCGCTTCATGAAGGTTGTGTTCGAAGGCCTTAGCAACATCGAGGCCGACGATGACCTTCGTCTATAGTGTGCGACGCATGACGACCTGGTGATGGACAAGAAGCATAATGTCCGGGGCTGTTAAGTGAGGGCGGAAGCCGAACACCGTGTCTGGTAGGAGGTGGTTGTCTTCGAAGTAGCGAAGGAGTCTGGTCTGGATAACGTGTTCCATTAACTTCCCAACGCAGGACGTAATATAGATGGGATGGAGGTTGACCAAGGTGGCCACTTTTCCCGGCTTGGGTGTGAAGACTAGCATGGCGCACTTCCATTCCTGCGGGATGGTACCGCTAGCCCAACGCTCTTGAAGGTAGTCAGTGGGGGCGTGCATAGAGGCGCCGTCTCTATTCCTAAGCATCGGGTTAGAAATGCGGTTGGAGGCGGTCGCCTAGTTGGTCTTGAGGCGATTTAGTTCTGCACGGAACTCCGCTAAAGTGATAGAAGAGTCTAGACCAGGGTTGGCCAAGCCCTGATAAAGGGGGGGGGGGCGGGGAGGCTGGTTGCCGGTTTGGGGCGTATGTAGGTGTCAGTGAGGTCTTATTTGAGCTCATCTGGCGTGCCAGGATACTGGTGCAAGATTCGCTCAAGCTTTTCGCGTGTTCGGAGCTTGCCTCCAGCCGGGTCCAGTAGATGTCCGAGAAGGTCTCACGTGTTACGAACGTTAGGAGTCTTGTTCATGTGGTCACAAATGTGCCAGCTCTGGCAGGTTAGTTCGATTGCATTGTTCTCGATGTTTGTGTTAGGGCGGGTCACTCTGCGCGGCTGTTGCTATATCGGCGCGAATGTTGAAATCGGCAGAGAATGATAGTTGGAGCACCTTATCAGTCGGCACTCTGATCTTTCTTACTTCGAGGCCCAAGCACTGCTTGCATTAAACGGGGCGTATGTGCGTGCGCTCTTGGCTTTGCAAAAATGCTGATAAATACCTCTTGCAATCTACTTACAGCAGTGAACATGTAAACAGAGGACGTGTGAGGATATTTGTTGCTGCGCTGGAAACTACAAATGAATGCGATGTCAAGTTCTTGCGTGCGTTTCGTTTATTGTACAATGGCAGTATTATGATTGACCCACACTTATCACCTGCCTCTGTGTGTGGCCTGGCAGCTTTCCCGTTTGCTGCTTACACGGCACGCGCCTGTAATAGATTGCTCTCCAGGTTGATACAGGTTGCCATATGGCTGCTCTCCATGGCTTTTCTCGCCGTTGTTAAACGCCCCCGTTTCTCCGGCGACCGTTGAACCCCTTGCTCTCAATCTCGGTTTGTTAGCCGGGCCTCACTTGCTATCACTGCTTGGAACCTGTGCAAAGTGCCTCCTCCATAAGGTCGCCGCGCTGCGATATTATGCAATTACGCGTATTCTCTAGCGGGGCGCGACCCCGCAATGAGAGGGTTTCCCATGGTACGCCGCCTCCAAAGCCGTATCTCTGCAAAAAAAGCAGAACTCACTCAGACGCACTGGTAAATATATCTTTAGGTTAGGCCTCGCTAAGGTTCACAAGAGTCATTCAACCGGGTTCACTCGGACTCATGCAGACTCACCATGAGCAGTACCAACCAGGCTAACGCGACTAATACGTCCGAAAGTCTGACTCTGGCATTCTCAATCAGACCCACGGGCTCACGGACCCGTGCACACTCAGGCTGGCTCATATTCGCGACGAAATTACAGATGCCCCCTTGCTCACAGAATCGTGCAGCTCAGACTTACCCGCAGTAATGAAATCACCTACTCACCTACAGCAGTTTTGCAGACTCAGGATCCAGTGACTCAGATCGACAGGCTCATAGGTCATAACTCATCCCGTCTCGTTATCCGTAACTCAAGGTGAGAGCGATTTCTCTCAGATCTATGTGCAATATCGTAACCACGTCGCGCAGTGTAAAAACAAATATACCGATCTAGCGTTTCTTGCACACAGAAAGATCAGGAATTAGTGAACAAAAATTCAGTACTGGGTTTCTGGATGTTTTTATAGCATTCAGCATCATAAATCAACACATTCTTGTCAGGTTACATCATTGTAACATTCGTGGAAAATGTTTGTCGTTGCTCTCTTGCCATCCTCAGCAGGGCTTTCAATTTGTAGTCGGACTCTAGCTTGAGGAACCTTATCCGACATCCGGGAAGGAAAATATGGTGTGAAAAAGTCTGTATATAGAGAAATTGTTTGTATGAATGTGTCTAAGGAATACGGCGAATAAAGTTAGTATAGTTGCCGCTTGTACTGTCCCCAAATGTTAATTCGTCCGCGTTTCTTCGTGTCATATTCCTTGTTCCACTTTGCAGACATCTTGGGGCACTTATCGTGCATGACGCCTGTTACAAGTAACGTTCGAGAAGGAGGCTTACTAGGTTTATTCGAGTTTCTTTCAGGAGATTAAGGAAAATTTTAATATCAATTATTCCGCTAAATACATCATCTACGCCCACGACACTAGTTCGTGTTCTTTCTTTTGGTCACGCATATGTGCTCACTATTCTAATTGGTGAAATCACGCACTAGCCTACATTCACATTTGGGTACTCATTAAGAAATGTAAAAAAAAACGAAATAAGTTCTGTTTCACACATGCAATAAAACTATTGAATATCCCGTTCTTGAGGTTATATAGAAGGTATCGGATTCGCGCAGTCCTTTCGGGAAAAAAAAACAGCATGTACGAGATCAGGGGTGAACACAAACTGAGTAATAATGTAGTTTAGGAAGTACACTGACTTCTTTTGCCTCGCTTCATTTGAGCTTGTTTACATTGCATGTTAGTCGTTCTAACGTATACCTTCTTTGATGGATTATTGTCGTTAGACAGGGTGTTCCAACTATCACGCACCAAACTTTAAAAATATGCAAATGATATGTAGCTGGACAGCGCCAAGGTAATGTTGTTTGCCGTCGCTTGCAGGTACTCAGATTATTTGTTGCATTCCGCCTAATTACATAATTAGTCTTCATTAATGAATTAGCTTCTCAACTATTATAATTAGATGAAAAGTGTCAATGAGAAAATTGTAGAGCAACATGAAAAACTCCCGATGCAGGTTCCTTTTGCTCAATACGTGCTACATAAAAGTGTATTTCAGAGCGTGAAGGAATCCTGCGAATACAAGCAAAATTGCCGCGCCACTGGCCACTCGAAGCACTTCGCGTGTATTCGCGGGCTGCTTTCAGGCTCGGAAAAACACTTTTATGTAGCACGTATTGAGCAACAGAAAGCTGTCTCGGGAGTTTTTCATGTTGCTCTACAGTTTTTTCTTTGACACTTTTAATCTAATTATAATATCTTAGAAGCTGATTAATTAATGCAGACTAATGTAATTAGGGGTAATACAAAAAATAATCTCAGTGTATCCAAGCGACTTCAAACAACATTACCTTGGTTCTGTCTAGCTACGTGGCATTTGCATATTTTAAAATCTTGGTGCAGGTTAGTTGGGACACTCTGTATATGCTGCTATGTATAATTTGTACATACGCCATTGCTCGTTTCCTAGTATTTATATATTCAAGATACTTTTTAATGCGATTAGCATTCTTAGGATACTTCATGCACTTTCCGCTGTCTATGTCTCTAACCGTTTTCCCGCCAAGTTGGGTCACTGGGTGGGCAGCCCATGGTCTAATGGGTAGAGCATTGGGCTGCTATGCTGAGGGAAGCGGGTTCCTAACCAACCGTCGGACCAGTTACGGCCACTGGGTACGTGACACCCGCCGCTATTCAATGAACCTCTTTCACCGCAACTTGGGTAACTGCTGCTTCTGTCGGCGAGAAGCAGCAGGAGCTCGAAGAGGCAGATGACTGTCGACATTAATGCGACTAAGACTACATATCAGACTCGTTTGCTGTACCCCAGAAGTAATCTGCGAGATTATATTCAGCTGTATGAAGTGTACATAAGCCACAAGGGCAGGTTGCACCAACCGCCGCCTCGTCGACGAAACGAATCGACTTACGAGGCGCAGCTGCACAAGACCACGAGGCGGAGCCACGGGTTTGTGGACAAGCGCAAATTTAAGAAGCATGTCAGTCCTGACGTCACCAATTTGCAATCGCTCTATGCGCACGTCAGGATCCTCGAGGGAGACTTGGTCATTTCCAGGACGAGCGTCATCGCCCTCTCAAACGATTATCACGCTCACACGCATTGTACCCCAATTCTGTCTCTGTCTCGTTAGTTCCATCATCATAGGAATCCCGTTTGCGTATCACAAAATATACGCGGTTCGTAAGAATGGTAATCGCATTAATATCGCCAATAGATGGCTGCGATGCCAATTTTTAATGCGTTAGCATTCTTAGGGTACTTCTCGCACTTTTCGGGGGCGAAGTATCTATCTATCTATCTATCTATCTATCTATCTATCTATCTATCTATCTATCTATCTATCTATCTATCTATCTATCTATCTATCTATCTATCTATCTATTTTCCTGCCTACCTGGATCACTGGGTAGTCCGTGGTGGAACGGGTAGCGCATCGGGCTGCTGTGCTGAGAGAACAGGGTTCGAAACCAACCGTCGGAACAGGTCCCGGGTCACCGGGTATGTGACAATGTGTTCACATGTGCCGCTCTTCAACGAAGCTCTTTCACGCCAACATGGGTCCGTATAAATGCAGGACTGGGTAAGTGCCGCTGTTCGAAGAAACTCTGACACAGACTTGAGTACTGGAAATGTTCCACTCGCTCTGCGTTGGTTTTAGTGAACCTCTTTGATGCCAACTTTGGTCACGTGGTGTGTGCCAGTAGGCGTGTGCCGCTTTTCAATGAGCGTCTTTGATGTCAACTTGGGCAACTAGGCATGTGTCACTGAAATGTGCCGCTCTGCAATAGCGAAAAAGATCCCTTAAATTTATGCGATGCTGAGCGGTATCGAACCCACGTAACACGAGTTCCACAAGGACCGCAACCGGAAGCATCAGCAGGCTGCGCCGCAAATACACTGGGTATGTGCCGCTCTTCAACGAACTTCTCGCCAACTTGTCACTGAGTGTGCAGTGTTAGGATCGGCCTGCAGGGCTACTGCTCTGCAAAACTATCTCAGCCCGCTGCAGGTGCTTCGATCAATCCGCGGTGGTGGCGCCCTTCAGAAAACCAGCGATAACGACAGCGCTAACCGACCATGAACTACCTTTGGAGAACTTGACTATGGCGGCGTTAATCCTCCATGCGCCTCGTTCGGGGAATCGGCGACTACAGGAGAAAGGCAGCTCTGGAATCTAGAGGCGCCAGACAAGGGACAACCGGCGGCCACGCGGCGGGGGTCAGCTCGGGGAACCAACGCGCCTTTCAAGACTGAAGATAATGGGCAAGCGGCGGGTCGACTGCGTTGACGTGTAAACCCCCTCAACCCTTCCCTCAAAAGGGGGCCGGCTGCGATGACGTCGAACGTTTTTGCCTCACGTAGGGATCTAGGGAACACGAAGTGCTTATAAGTGGCTGTTGTCGGCTGCTAGGTGTGCTCGTCATCGTGCTCGTGTTCGTACTCGTGAGCTGTGTGCTCGTATGCTGTATGCTTCGTTTTGCGGGCTTTATTTTAGAGTCACGCTGGACTGTGTAAATGTATCACTTGTTTAAAATGTAAATACTGTAAATAAATCCTGTTCGCGTAAGTTCCGACGAAGAGTCAAGGTCCTCCCTACAGCTACGACCGCCAACTCTTACAGCAGCGAGCGAGGCAACAATTCTCAGCGTTTGCCGGCACTGGCGCGCCACGCTTCTCTTCTCAGAGCCCACGCGCAGGCTTCTCGGCAGTGCCACTAGATAGCGCAGCGTGTCCAGAAAAAAGTGCGAGAGAGAAGCCCGGTTGCCGCATGACGAGTTTCTGAGCACTCGCACGCACCGGCGCGCCACGCGTTTCGGAGGCCAAGCGCAGGCGTCGCAGTGGCGGCGGCGCTAGATGGCGCCGAGTGTTCTCAGGGAACCGCGAAAGAGGGATCCCGCTGCAGTACACAGCTCATTCATAACTCGTTTGGATGGCGGCAATAAGTTGTGCGTCCATATTGATTCAATGCGAAACACATTACCGTCGACAGTCATCGTGAGATTGGTTCTGCCGAATGTTCTTTTTATGCGAAGCATATTACTAGAGCTCAACCCAGCTCCTCAGGCGCGGCGGTGTCGCCTTCAATGACCTTTGACCCCATGCCGTACCACGTGACACCGTGACGTCACGACAGAGGAGAAACGGGGCTCCAACTCGCGCCGTCGCGGCGGTATATAAGCAGCTGCGCTTGTTTCTAGGTGGCTTTGGCTCAACTCTTGCAAGATGGGCTGGGTGGGAATCGAACCAGGGTCTCCGAAGTGTGAGACGGAGACGCTACCACTGAGCCACTAGTACGATGCTTCAAAGCGGTACAAAAGCGCCTCTAGTGAATGCGGTGTTGCCTTAGAAACGAGCTGTTTCTAAGGCTCAGGCGTGCGTCGCTTGCTCAGGCGCACATTTCGTTGCCGCGCCGAACGCTGCGTTGCTCGACGCTCACCGCGTCCGATGCGGGGCGCGTAGTCGCTGCGCCGTAGCCCATTGTCTTACACCCCTTGGCGGGTCGACGGGAACGCTGTCGCGTTCCACTCTTGAAGGCGAAGCAGAGTAACGCATGAGTTGTTTCTTCGTCTAGACGAACCAAATATAGCCAAGCAACAGCAGTTCACCAGGCTAAACAGTGGTTCAACAACTAAAATAAAGGCTAGTATGCTTCGCATCCTGGGCTTAACCTTAGCTAAGCCACAGCCATTTTTTTTATATATTGTAGTAGTTTGATTTCTTGCTATGCTTAAACCGGTACTTTTCATGGTCTTGCAAAACCTGCTTTATATTTCTGCGGTATCCTAGATTGCAAAAACCCCGGTATAGCTAATCAGAATAAGTAAATAAATGAATAAATAAACACGGTACGACAGAACCAACCCACCTACTGAGTCCGGCTGCGGCCTCTGATTTGCGAATCTGTTTGTATTGTCAAAAAAAAAGAAAAAAGTGTTTCGTTACCCAAAGAGCTGGCCTTACTAGACAGAGGATAATACATGGAGAAGGCGCCGGCCAGTAAGGACACGTCTCACGAGGTTTGTGAGTCTGGCCTTGTCACTTTGTAGGTGTTTTATGCTCGTCTGAATTTCTCTGGAGTAGCAAGCGAATGAGCCTTGCGATATGTGTTTTCCCTTTCATGTCGCATGTCCACACAGTGCAGCGCTGGCTTGTGCCCCTGGCCGCAGTTCTCGGTTGCGCCGCGCTGCCTCCCGGTGCTGAGGCCATCGGGCCTTACGTGCCAACCTGGGACTCGCTGGACAGTCGGCCGTTGCCCGCGTGGTTCGACAAAGCCAAAGTGGGCATCTTCCTGCACTGGGGCATCTTCGCGGTGCCCAGTTACACGTCCGAGTGGTTTTGGTGGTACTGGCAGGGCTGGGGCGATCCGCGGAACCCACAGCCTGCCAAGTTCATGGCCAAAAACTACCCGCCGGACTTCACCTACCCGGCCTTTGCGAAGGACTTCACGTGCGAATTCTTTGACCCGGACGAGTGGGCACGCATCTTCCAAGAATCTGGCGCGCGGTGAGGCGGATCGTTTTTTTAAAATTTTGGCTTTACTTATTTATTTGAAATACTCTCAATTCCTATCAGTTGGCGTGACAGAGAGGAATGGGTGCAGCTGATGCGGTGATATGCAATGTTAGGCACCAAAGTCACTAGAGTAGCCTTCTGCGGTGTATGCAGACGTTTTCGATGTGTTAGCTTTTGTTCTTTTTATTTGTTAATTAGTCATTTGTTCTTTTGTCTCGGAGCGGTGTTTCGCGACGCGCCGTGCTGTCATGATGGGTCGCGCTTGCATCTACATTGGGAATTTCTTTGGCTATGCGAAAAGTTAGCTAAGGTTGTGACGGTGTGATGACCTTTTCAAACGTTCTAACGCGATTCCATTACCCTGAACGGTACACGGAGGTAATGTTCCGGAACAGCACGTCGTGTCCTGCCAAAACTATGTTACAACAGGCTTGTGAGCTCAGACGTATTACTTGACATTTCGGTGGCTGTATTCGTTGGTGGCTTCATTGGGGGTCAAGGAGAAGTAATACTCAACACTCACGTAGCCCACCTCACGCGAACGTGACTCTCGTTCCGGTCGGTATCGGCGAGGCGGGTGTTGGCGGCAGGTTATTTTGTGTGCACTGTTACGGTGTAGAATAGTTAGTACGTTCTTCTTCTCCCAGTAGCGATATGCACTGTGGCACAAAAGCGCTCCGTGACAATAGCCTATCCGCCCACAGGGGAAGCCGCATGTGTTTTTACCGAAGTGAGAACGAATATCAGTGCAGATATGGTGATACATTGCCTTGTTCCCTACAAGGTAATCCTCCTGAACGGTGGGTATAGGTGTGCATGTCCGATGAATGAATGAATTCTGGGGTTTTACGCACCAAAACCACGATTTGATAATGAGGCATGCCGTGGTAGGGGACTCCGGATAAATTTTGACAACCAGATGATCTTTAACGTGCCCCAAATGCACGGTACACAGGCGCGTTTACATTTCGCCTCCATCTAAGTGCGGCCGCCGAGACCAGGATTCGATCCCGCGACTTTGTGCTTAGCAGCGAGACACCATAGCCGCTAAGCCCCCGCGGCGGGTGTGCATGTTCGATGTAATGAAATATTGAAACATTTACATGCGACTTAACAGTAATGTAACAATGTCTGCACAATTTAAGCTTCTTGCATTCAAAGCACGAGACTACACTTCAAGCACTTTACCGCGCTCCGTAACTCTGGCTGCGCTGAGTTAACTTGGTGAAATGTAGTGTTTCACATTAAACGCAGAACGAGGTCTATCAGGTTGCCGTGAAGCACCGGTTTACACCTTCTCGGTGATAATGGCGATGTAGCTCAGGTGGTGGTGTTGATGATGTTTCTACCGGCGGGGTTAGCCTGGCAGACCTGGCCGGCAATTTCTCCGCCTGAGTGTCTCTTTCCAAGCCATATATGTCATCATGGGTCAGTCAGGACTGTTTGTGGTAGAAATGTTAGAAGAATGCTCTACGCTTCCTTGCGCATTATGTGTAGTTCTTCCGGGAAGGCTGTTCTACACGCTCGTAAGGAAACCCACTTCTTCTGAAATGCGGACTCCCGCGAAATATAAAAAAAAAACCACCACGTGACATGCCCGCTTGCGCGTCGTGATTGCTTTGTTCCTAACCCTTCCGCGCACAAACGAACAGCATTTAGCCGAGTGCGCTGCCGCTGCGTCTGCTAATCGCTATTATGAACCGCCGCGAGGGAAACACACAGCTGGCGTAAATAGCACAGTCAACGCCTTCGTCACTGCCCTGAGATCCCCCCAACGCTATTCACAGCGTGTTTAAGGAGGTAGTCAGAGACCTGGATTAGGAAGAATTGGGGATAAGCGTTAATGGAGAATACCTTAGTAACTTGCGATTCGCTGGTGATATTACCTTGCTTAGTAACTCAGGGGGCCAATTGCGATGCATGCTCACTGACCTGGACATGCAAAGCAGAAGGGTTGGTCTAAAAATTAATCTGCAGAAAACTAAAGTGATGTTTAATTAACAGTCTCGGAAGAGGACAGCAGTTTACGATAGGTAGCGAGGCACTGGAAGTAGTAAGGGAAAACATCTACTTAGGGCAGATAGTGACCGCGGATCCGGATCATGAGACTGAAATAATCAGAATAAGAATGGTCTGGAGTGCGTTTGGCAGGCATTCCCACATCGTGAACAGCAGGTTGCCATTATCCCTGAAGAGAAAAGTGCATCACAGCTGTGTCTTGCCAGTACTCACCTACGGGGCAGAAACCTGGCGGCTTACGAAAAGGGTTCTACATAAATTGAGGACGATGCAACGAGGTATGGAAAGAAGAATGATGAGTGTAACTAAAATTAAATTATGGGGTTTTACGTGCCAAAACCACTTTCTGATTATGAGGCACGCCGTAGTGGAGGACTCCGGAAATTTCGACCACCTGGGGATCTTTAACGTGCACCTAAATCTAAGTACACGGGTGTTTTCGCCCCATCGAAATGCGGCCGCCGTGGCCGGGATTCGATCCCGTGACCTCGTGCTCAGCAGCCCAACACCATAGCCACTGAGCAACCACGGCGGGTTTGGGTGTAACGTTAATAAGAAGAGAGCAGATTGGGTGAGGGAACAAACGCGAGTTAATGACATCTTAGTTGAAATCAAGAAAAAGAAATGGGGCATGGGCAGGGCATGTAATGAGGAGGGAATATAACAGATGGTCATAAAGGGTTACGGACTGGATTCCAAGAGAAGGGAAGCGTAGCAGGGGGCGGCAGAAAGTTAGACGGGCGGATGAGATCAAGAAGTTTGCAGGAACATGGCCACAATTAGCACGTGACCGGAGTAATTGGAGAAATATGGGGGAGGCCTTTGCCCTGCAGTGGGCGTGGCCAAGCTGATGATGATGATGATGGGGATGATTATGATAATGATGATGACGAAAATGCCCGTATACAGGGAGTTTCACGTAACTTGAACCAAGGGTTAAGAAGAAAGTGGTTAACCGTAGCTGAATGAAACCAACAACATATGGTATGCCGTCATGTGACGCGCGCTAAGAAATTTGAAGTCATACGCGCCTTGCTACAGCTATCAGGGGACATAGAGACAAACCCCGGTCCTGAAAAAGCCGTCCTCAACGAACTAAAAAAGTTGGCTACTGGCCAGGCCACACTAATATCTGAGATGCAGAGCCTCAAAACCCAGCTAACGAGCACAAACTGCACTATTGCTAATCTAAGCACCCGCCTCACAGACTTAGAAAATCTCTGCAAAAATCTTTTAGCTCTCCGAACAGAAGTTGACGCCATTAGCACTAAGACCGGTCAACTAACCCATCGTATGTGCGATATTGAAGAGCGCCTTGACGACCTCGAGAACCGTTCCCGGCGCAAAAATGTAATATTCTACGGTTTTCCTGACACTAACCCGAAGGAAACATACGTTCAATCGGAGCAAATATTCGTAAGCCACTGTCTTGAACGCTTTGGTCTTATAGTCGAGCCCAAAGATATAGAGCGAGCACATCGACTAGGGCGTTACGCCACTAACCGCAAACGACCCATCATAGTGAAGCTTTCATCCTTCAAAACTAAAGAATCTATCCTCTCAAACGGTCCAAAACTAAAAGGCACAAATTTCAGCATTGGGGAAGACTTCACGCGTCCAGTTCGAACCGCCCGAAAACAGCTCATTGCCTTTGCTCGGAGCAAATCCGTACCATTTTCATCACGTTACAAAACATTGCATATTGGAGCCCAGCGATATGTCTTTGACACTGCATCAGGAATTGTCAAAGCCGTATCGTAGGGATCATGTCGCCGTGAGCAACCACGCCATCAGCACCATAAATGCGCAAGAGCGAATCTTTCATTTTCTGTACTTTATACTAACATACTTAGTTTTCTTCCGAAACGCGTGCTCCTGTCTAATCTAGTACAATCAACCGGCAGTAGTATACTGATACTAACAGAAACATGGCTCAATGACGACATTTCAGATACGGAGGCACTGGCTGACTTGCCGAACTTTAACATTTTTCGCCACGACCGCAAAAATGCACGTGGCGGGGGCGTACTCATCGCCACTAACAAAGAACTATCATGCTCTCTAATCATTACATCTTCACAACTGGAATCGCTATGGGTAATGTGTCGTGCCCCTCCCGAAGCAATAATACTTGGGGTATGCTACAGGCCCCCTCGAACTTATCCAGATTACGCCCTCGAACTTAATGAAATATTATCCCAGCTTACTAAAAAACACCCCAATGCACACATCCTCCTTTATGGAGACTTCAACTTCCCTAGCATTAATTGGCTCAATCAGGCTTCACCAACTTCAGGAAACACCGAAGCAAGCGAATTTATCAATGTTTGTCTCAACTTTGGCCTCATCCAACAAGTAACAGAACCGACGCGCGTCACTTGTGAATCCTCAAACATTCTAGACCTTGTACTAACGAATAACCCCGAAAGCTTAAGATCTATCGCATATTTACGAGAAATAAGCGATCACAAGGTCATTCATACCACGTTTAACTTCGTCCCCAAAACACGTCCCGTCTTCCGCAAAACAATTCACTTGTACGATAAGGCTAACTATGAAGCAATTAATAATGAATTACGGGATTTTCTGCCTGTTTTCCAATACAATTTCAGTTCCCGTTCCCTCAATGACAACTGGCTAGTGATTAAAGACAAAATTACTGACCTGACTAATAAATTAATCCCCACGGCGAGCTTTCTTGCCAATAAAAACAAACCATGGTTCTGTAAAAATTTAAAAATACTCGAAAATAAGAAAAAGCGCCTTTTTTCGTACTGCGAAATGTGATGGAAGTCCGAGCGCATGGGACAGGTACCATTCTGCGGAAGACACTTATTACACTGCAATTCGGAAAGCGCGAGAAACATTTTATCATAACGACTTAGCTAAAATTCTAAAAACTAACCCTAGAAAATTTTGGGAAGTCATTAACCCGCAACAAACACATGACATCACACTTACAAGCGATAAAGACGAAATTATGAGCGACGCTGTTTGTGCTGACACTTTTAAAATCGCGTTTTCTTCCGTGTTCACTGAAGAAGCCGACTTGCCTCTTCCTACGCCACCTACTGCGACACTGCCAATGATGGCCCCTGTTGAAATTTTTGTCGCTGGCATTTCATCCCTCATTGACAAATTAAAGCTTTCATCATCGGCTGGTGTCGACGACATTAACTCAAAACTGTTAAAAATACTAAAGAAATTATTGCAGTGTATTTCTCGATGCTCTTTTCACTTTCACTTGAAACAGGAATCTTACCAGACGACTGGAAAGAGGGCAAGGTCATTCCAGTCCACAAATCAGGTAACAAACAATCCCCGCTAAATTACCGCCCCATTTCTCTAACAAGCGTCCCATGCAAAATTATGGAACACGTCATATACTCTCGCATTATGCACTTCCTTGACACTAACAATTTTTTTCATCCTTCCCAGCACTGATTCCGTCAATCTTTATCTTGCGAAACCCAACTTGCCATATTTCTTCATGATCTACACTCTAATCTCGACCTCAACCTTCAGACCGATGCAATCTTCCTCGACTTCGCTAAAGCATTCGACACAGTATCACACAAACGCCTCATACTAAAACTATCCCAGCTAAATTTGCACCCTAACGTTTTCGCATGGATCGTAGCATTTCTCAACAAACGCTCCCAGTTTGTTTCAATTAAAAGTAGCCGCTCCAGCTCCCTCCCTGTAACATCCGGCGTCCCCCAAGGATCTGTACTCGCACCCCTCCTATTCCTCATATATAATAACGACCTGCCTGTAGATGTATCCTCCCATATCCGTTTATTTGCCGATGACTGTGTCATCTATCGCACAATTACAAAGCTTTCTGATCAAACTACGCTCCAACATGACCTTAACCTTGTACAACAGTGGTGTGATCTTTGGTTAATGAAGCTTAATCCTACTAAATGCAAGCTCGTTTCCTTTCATCGCAAACTTAATCCCCTATCATTCTCATACCTAATCTCCCACTGCACTGTCGAACAAGTTCAAACATACGAATATCTAGGCGTCACCTTATCCTCTGACCTTTCATGGAACGCACACATCAGCAATATCATATCATCCGCAAACAGATCCCTCCGTTTTTTAAAGCGTCATTTGCGTCACGCACCATCAGACATAAAACTTCTCGCGTACAAATCACTCATCAGATCGAAACTAGAATATGCAGCACCCATCTGGAGCCCGCATCAAGCATACTTAAGAAACGAACTAGAATCTGTACAAAATCGCGCCACTAGGTTCATCCATTCTTCATATTCATACGACATAAGCATATCATCCCTAAAACGTAAAACTTATCTTGCTAATCTTTCTGTGCGTCGCCGCATCGCCAGTCTTTGTTTGTTCCACAAATTATTTCACAGTCCGCTCAATCAAGCACCGTATATCATCCCACCGGCGCGCATATCCCCCCGTACGTCCCATCCTTACTCAATCGCACGCGCACGTGCTCGCACCACTACTTTTGCTGCCTCATTCTTTTTCGCACAGCAGTGGACTGGAATGGCCTTCCCCGGAACATTGCAGCCATCACGTGTTCATCAACTTTTGCGGACAACTTAACTACATGTGTTTCTCATGAAGATCACTCTCTGTAACCTTGATTTGTAAACCCAGCCCTTATGTAATACCCCCTAACCGGGGTCTTTAAGGTAATAAAGTGATGTGATGATGTGATGCTCTTAATTAGTTAAATAACTAAGAAGACTTATGCAATATTTTTAATATTCCTTTAGGGCCAAGTGCATTTTTTTTTACGCTCTAGAGGGCATTTCAAAACGACTGATCCAATTTTTTGTGGCAATGTACAGTCGCGGACAGAATAAAATGGACCACGGGATCTCCGAAAACGTTCAATTCCCGAGCAGCCTGTAACAGTAACCAGTAAAACTGCCCACGACAACGTTGTTAGCATATTCTAGTCGAGGTCCAAAACGCAAATACCAGATTGCCTTGTGAGGTTGCGGAGATATTCAGCTTTTTCTTAGATTTCATGGTCCATAATATTCTGTCCGCGACTGTACATGCTGCGTGGTGATTTTTTCCGGCGTTTAAAGACCCACGAAATACGAAATAAAACCACGTGACTGTGCTCGTGCCGCTATCGTATTGCAGCGTTCTCAACCGTGCGTCGAGCCTATCGCTTATCAGGGAGGACGGTGCTTCCTTTCCGTGTGCCACCGTCATAGATGCTGACGCACTGTGAAGGCGATGTGCGGCTGCTCATTTCGCCACGATTCGCGCGCACGGTTCTTTCACACGAAGGCGGTTGAGAGCGCTCCAATACGGTAGCGCATGAGCGCAGTCACGTGGTTTTATTTCATATTTCGTGGGCCTTCTTTATACTCCGGAAAAAAATCGCCACGCAGCATGTACGTTGCACAAGAAATTGGATCGGTCGTTTTCGAATGCCCCCTACAAGGTAACGAAACACACTTGGCCCTAAAGGAAATACTAAAAAATTGCATAATTGATCTTAGTTAATTAATTAAGCGCAATATAAAAATACCCTAAGGAGTACCACATGACGGCAAACCACATGTCGTTGGTTTCATTCAGTTTCGGTTAACCACTTCTTAAAATCCTTGGTTCAAGTTAGATGAAACACCCTGTATATAAGTATAGCCCAGGACCTCTCTAATGCATCGCCTTGGGCGTCATCCTTCGCCTTGGACGTCGAAGGATATGTCGTCTAAACCTACGTGTCTCCTCTCTATGTGTACAATGTTTCCTGCAGAAAAATGGAGAACTTAATTGCTTGCATCAATAATTCTAAATCCACTGCTAGAAGAAGCCTTCTCTAGGCTCTGGTGACATTGTGAAAATTTCTACAGCCTGCAATTTGAAGTCTATGCACCCTGTCTCCCGTAATAGACCATTTATTTCTGCTCCTTATTTCATATCCGCATACGCGGAGCAGTTCACGAAAAACAAGCGTTTTAGTCTCTTCGCAAGCGTCCAGGAAAAACCAAATGTTTATAAATTTGGTAACTTCTAATGTCCCCCATCCCCATTAAACCATCTACAACTGCTATTTCTCCACAATGCTCTTTCAAGGCATGCGTACACTTTTATTTCTACCAAATTTTAGCTTGATACACGTGATAGTTCTGAAACGTGATAGTTTGTCTCTCTCTCTCTCTCTGAGAGAGAGAGAGAGATAGGGGTAAGGAAAGGCAGGTCAACCAGACTCACGTCCTACAGAGTATCTAAGCGCAATTAACACAACTTTGAGAATTTACCATCCGACTTGATTCCATACTCCCAGGCCAAGAATTCCAAGTCATGCTGGTGGAGTGGGCTAGTCGCGTCGCAGCCACTAGGTATCCACGCTAGCTCCTCTGCCAGCGCCTTAACCACTAATTTACGCCTCCAATAAAGTTTACTTCTCTTCCTTGATAATTTACCACAATGTGCCAAATTACCCTACGCATTTATAACTTTGCCCACACATCACCCCTGACATGCCCAACATCCTTTCTAAATTTTATTGCGCACTAGCCCCTGTGGTTCTCTCAGTAAGTTTTCGTCGTCATTTGGAGGGGACATCAAATCGAAATAAACATGCTTCGAGCGGCCAGTCGCGCGGCAATTTTTCGTGTATTTGCGGGCTTCTTTCACGCTCGGAAAAACACTTTTATGTAGCACGTATTGAGCAACAGAAAGCTGCATCGGCAGTTCTTCATATCGCTGTACAATTTTCTCTTTGACACTTTTCATCTAATTATAATATTTGAGAAGTTGATTGATTAATTATGGCTAATTATTTAATTAAGCAGAATGAAAAAAATTCATTTCAGTATCTCCAAGCGACGGCACACAACATTACCTTGGTTCTGTCTAGCTACGTTACATTCGCATATTTTTAATGTTTGGCTCAAGTTACGAGGGACACCTTGTATAGCAGTGAGGGCTATCGGCCAATGGCAAACAGCGCTTCCGAACAACAGGTTTTGTTGGTCAAAAGCGCGAGCGCCAAGACTCGAGACGCCTTTGCAGAACAGTGAAAGTGTAACATAGTCGTATGACACATGGGACCACCAGTCAAAGAACACGTAGACTCGCTGGAGTTGCACTTGACGTAATTATGAACCAGGGGTCCTGTTTGCAGCCGCTTTCAATGGCAACGGTGGCTCACATTTCTTAAATCCATAGTTCTTCGTTTTCTTGGGCAGGCAAGAGGCTGGCAGTACGTCAACCTAAATTTGTTAGCATTTGCCGCCACCAATACATTTTGTTTTAATTAAATGCTTCACATTTCAGAATCTGAACCCTAAGAACTTGTAAGTATAGCTTGTATATCCAAGGCAGTTTGGACACCGAGACACATATAGTGATGTAAAAAACATGCAATCTTACTGCGCAACTTTTTGTTGCACGAGGAAGGTCTGCAATGGTAAAGACCTGTAGTACCATAACACATTTTCTCATAGGGTAATTATGCATAACAAACGGACATGTTTGTTTGCGTCATCTGTAAAAAAATGTAATGAAATTCCAATGAAAAATAAGTAATTGGCGTAGCATTTAGAGGATATGTTGACATATTTTTGTCACATGCTTATGACGCGCGTACGAACGCACCCACAGAATATTCATCAGTGCATAGGCGGAAAGTTTTTCATTTTTCCAGGGGGTGGGGCGGGGCTGGGGCCCGACCAGCTTTCTGATCTCCGTGTGTGTGTGTGCGTGTGTGTGTGTGTGTGTGTGTGTGTGTGTGTGAGAGAGAGGACAATATGAGAATAATTTACAAGACCTCATAGCACTAGACAGTTCAGTTTCACAGCCTGAGTTCTTTCCCGCCGTCAAGAATCTGGCGTCCCTCGATGGTGTAATCTTCCTTCGTATAATTGTCGTATACTTGACTCTCACTAATATTGCTTCGCCTTTCCGGCTAAACGGCAGTCTCTCTCTCTCTCTCTCTCTCTCTCTCTCTCTCTCTCTCTCTCTCTCATTTTTCTTTTGTTGTGAGTCCGAGTATAAGCGCTGCTGCGCATGTCTGCTGTTGATTTTGATTTCGAGTGAATCTGACTTGGCCTCATTTAGGTTACTTAGTGAATTATACAGGGTGCTCCAACTATCATGCACCAAGACTTTAAAAAAATGTAGCGTTACTCCAGCCGCCAGTCATTTTTTTACTGAGATTTATTTCGGTAATTACAATTAATTATCTAACTCGAGAAGCCCTGTCCTCATTATCAAAATGTCAAGGTGACATTTGTAGACACCCCCAAATGCCATCTAACTGCGGTGTTTTCAGCGATGTACTAATTGCGTACAATTATTTCCGACTGGCAAAGAAGCCTCACGAATTGAGAAACACACCACGTGACTGCGCTCCCACCCACATCATAAAGCAGTGCCCTCAAATAAGCTGATTGAAAGCTTCCGAACATTGCCTGTCGCAAACCCAAAGAGACAGCGCATCACCTTGATAATGATACAGAAGAAACACCAAGAGCAGGTTTCACGTCTCGCAGCTACTCCTTCTTCTGATTTCTACGTCACATCCGTCTCTCAAAGCCGACTGATCACATTGATAACAAAAGCCCCTTGATAGCGCGGCCGAGGCACCACTCTGACCACGCACAAAAAGCGAAATGCAATGGAATAGCCATGGAATGTTTCAATATCCCGGCTCTGCTCGCACCACATCAAAAGAGTGCGCACGCAGCTATATTTCGCGCCAGAAAGCTGCTTCGGACCAAATTAAAGTGACGGTTTTATTTTCCATGAAAGTGTATGCATGCTGAAAAAACAGGTTCGTGGCATAAAATAAAAGCGAAACAAGCAGACCGAGAAGCGGCCCATGTGTAGAGAAAAGGCAAAAACCGACACATCCAAGAAAGAAAATATACAACTTCTAAATGAGCTGAATTGACAATCGGGATACTTGCAAAAAAGAAAAATGAGAAAAGAAGAAAGAAAAACCAGAAAACATCAGATTTCAGTGTGCCCTTATTACATATGAATTCGTAAGCCCCATTGAACACCAGCTGCTGCCTAGAGGACGTGTTCGGATAGCTCTCCTTCTGCAGCTAAGCAGTACTGAGTCCGCTTTATCACATCTTCAGTGGCTTTCTTCATGACCGACGCTGGAATTCTACGGCAGGCATCTGCTATCCTTGCCTTGAGCTAGTGTGACATCCGTCTTGATCATGTAAGCACGATCTTTTACATAGCCCAAAAGAAAGAAATCGAATGGAGAGAGGTCAGGCCAATTTACAGGCCCGTGCCTTCCAATCTATTTCGCATGAAAAGTCGCATCCAGCCAGTTTCGTGCTTGGTTGCTGTTGTGTGCTGGTGCCATATCTTGCTAATACCACATAAGTGGACCACGTGACAGCGGGACTTCGCTGAGAATCTCATCAACCACTCCTTCAAGAATTTCCTCCACGTAACCTTGTCCACTCAGTGTGTGACCGAAGATAGGACCGATTATAGCATTGGCGTAAATTCCGCACCACACATTGAACGACCACTGGTACTGGTGCCGATTGCGCTTTACCCAGTGTGGATTTGAGTCACTTCAATAGTCTGCATTATGCAAATTTACCTGGTCGTTTTTCTGCGAAAATTGGCTTCATCTGTGCCTGTGATCTTGCTCAAAAAGTACGGTGACGCATCGGTTTTTGTGAGGACCCAATTCAACAAATCTAGGCGATTCTACAGGTCCCTGTCTTCCACGCATTGGTGCTGCTTAAGGTGGTACAGGTGAAAGGCCGTCATTTATAATCCTCCAAACTGATGACTTGGAAATTGGTACCTAGGTGACAACGTCCCGCACGCTAGCATGAGGGTTTGAGATCATAAATGATAGAACATCCGTGCCTATACGTTATGGCTCAAAAATAGAGTCCTCCGCCGCTGTTTCTTGAAACTGCCGGTTTGTCTCAGGTTTTCATAATTTCTGATGGTAGTCGATGCGTTTGGTCTACCACCACACTTCCATTGTTGATATATATTTGCGACCTTCCTCTTGTTGCCATTTGCAGCTCCCAAGGCAAGGATGATGTTGGCTGGATGTTGGATGATGATGGCTTCGGCATCGCCGGGGAGGAGGCTGTGCCCTCCCCCCTCCCCCCCCCCCCCCGAAAACTCCGGAGGGGGCTCCGGCCCCGGAGCCCCACCGTAGTCGGCACCTATGCATCAGTGAATGATATATAAGGGCCCCAACACATTCCCTTGTATGGAATAGTGAAAACTCGCCGCTGCGCTTGCAGCATCCACACGGCAGCCACGAAAGTGAACAGCGTGCATATGCGTTAGGCGTGCCCTGTACAGCACAATGGAAGCCTTGCAATAGGTGTTGTACCAGAACACATGCTTGAGTGTGGTGTGTCTTTTAACAGCATACAGCAGATATTGTCGAAATAAGGCCCGTCAAATATCGCTTTCCTTGGCAGGTACGTTGTTCTCACCACAAAGCATCACGAAGGATTCACTTTGTGGCCGTCAAACGTGAGCTTCAGCTGGAATGCGATGGACGTTGGGCCAAAGAGAGACTTAGTAGGTATGTTTATATTTTTTAATGTTTTTTTTTTAAAGCGAGGTGTGACTCGGATGTTGGGAATGGTAAATACGCATCACAACTTATGACGGGCTTTTGCAGCCGCAAGTGAATGGCAGAATAATTAACGCAGACCTGTGAATGCGGAGTTTGTGAATTGTGCAATTTAAATCATTACCAGCTTGGAAGGTATACGGCTCTGCTCGGCAATGTCGTCTCAGCCAGGAACAATAGTGCAACTTCCTCTGTTGCACCAGCTTTGTGAATTCACCGGGAAAAGGAGGAGTCCGACGCATATCCATGCTAGAACAATATAACTGTTACAACAATTTCCTCGCGTTGCGCTGCAATTTGAGGATTTCGCCATTAACTTGCATATCTTTCGCACAGGTACCAACGGCCGCGTGCCCTACGGCAGTGCAAATATGAAGCCATACACGTCAGTAGGAATTTGTACGGGCTTCACGAATGCAGAGCCTTCAGTCCTAAGGCCGAAAGCCGGTAGCTGTGATATCACGACACGTTTTTATGGTGGCTTTGCTTCCAAGCGCGTTAGCCTCGAAACCTTAGTGACACATAGTACTCGCATCAAGACATACCTATGACGCGGCGTAGATGGAACTAGTTTGCAGTCATTTATTCGCGATATAAACTACTATAATCATTAAGCGTGTTTGTGTGGACGATTAACATCACAACACTATGTGCATTGACGAAACCGGCGTCTTTCACAGGCCCGTCAGGCGAACGGTCGTGGAGTTCGTTCCTCGTAAAGATAGCGAAAAAGTCGACCTGACTACGCGAGTAGTTGCGATGTTTGCGCATTGACGCATGATCGATGGACGATGCAGAGATAGAAAATCTACTTAATATACATTTCCAGATAGTTACTATATAGGGTGAGAATTGCACCCCTCCGTTATATCTGGTTGTATGGAGTCTGGCGCGCTGCCGTGCTGGCCATATCCCGCCTCCTCGATCGTGTGAGTGCAAAATTACTGTATACACTCCGCACTGCCACTCGAACGCTCTATGCATGTATAATCTTTTAGCGGGCGCTTGGAATAAGAAGCCGATATTTTTCGCAGGAGACCTGGCCAAAGCGATTCGGTCAAAGACGGATCTTGTGTTCGGCGTTTACCATTCTCTGTTCGAATGGTTCAATCCTCTGTTTCTCCTGGACAAAAGTAACAACTTTACCACCAGCTATTTTTCGAAGGTGAGCCACCGAAATCAACTTTCGTTCACGTTTCCCAGCTCTCTTTATTTTTTCCCTTTTTGGCACGTTATCGGCGCAGTCATGCGCTTTCATAGAAAGGCAAGCAGCTTGCTGAGGTTTGTGTTTGTTCCCACGATCGTGCGGTCGTGCGATTTTGCGCGCTGTGCACAAGGAAACATGACTAGTGGTATAATTCAGTGCTACACGAATACTGAGGCAGAACAAGCGGATAGCAGAGCGTGATGACGCGCTGAAACATGGTAGAAAATGGCATGGTTTCGGTACCTGCGCACTTGACCGCACGACCGTGGGAACAAGCAGACGAAGCAGAAGTATATCTCTCTTGCTTCGGTGCCAAGTAAAACAAAAAACACACATACATTCCGTTTCTGTTTTTTATTATTTCTCTAAAGTTCAATTCGTTAATTCAAGCAACAGATCGCACAGATAACAGATGTCTTGAATAATTTTCGAACTCACCTGTCACCACGAGCGACGTCACACTGCGGACACCAGTACGTAGGCGCAGGCATACGAGTACGTCATTCTCCGGCTTGGAGCGCGGCGGCCGCGAGGAGAAGGAAGAACTGCGTTCGGTTTGAAATTTGAGATCTTTCCGCCACGCGTAACGATGTAATACTTTGCAGACACGATCGTTATCGCGCAATGTATGCTCTGCGCTTGTCAGCTCAGTATGGCCACACCTGGTGAGGGGCCCTTTGAGGATTTTAGTTCTGGCATTTTACGTGCCAAGCACACGATATTATTATAAAGCACGCCGTAGTAGTGGACTCCGGATTAATTTAGACCAGCTGGGAGTTCTTTAACGTGCACCTAAATCTAAGTACACGAGCGTTTTTTTTTTTTTTTTTTTCATTGCGCCCCATCGAAATGCGTCCCTCGCTGGCCGAGATCGAAACCGCGACCTCGAGCTCAGCAGTGCAACAAACAGTGAAGCCGCTGGGCTATCATGGTGATCCGCCGTGGTTGCTCAGTGCATGGCTATGGTGTTAGGCTGCTGAGCACGAGGTCGCGGGATCGAATCCCGGTCACGGCGGCCGCATTTCGATGGGGGCGAAATGCGAAAACACCCGTGTACTTGGATTTTGGTGCACGTTAAAGAACCCTATGTGGTCGAAATTTTCGGAGTCCTCTACTACGGCGTGCCTCATAATCAGAGAGTGGTTTTGGCACGTAAAACCCCATAATCTAATCTATCTATCATGGTGAGTGAGTGAAAACTTTATTGAGCCCTAGTAATTGTGTTCCTTCTGTGGCCGGGGCAGACTCTTCAGGGGAGTCTTCATTTGGAGGCATGGTTTAGACAACTTGGTCTATTTGTTCTTTTTTTTTTTAGTTCCTGACAGACTTTCTCTTGGAGTATCCTCTCTTTCTGGATGAATTTGTAATTGTTTGAATGCGGTTTTGTGGGCAAATTCTCCGTACGTTTTTTTCCATTCATTTCTTCCTCGAACATTTTTGTCTTTAGTAAGAATTAAGCCTGTTTGCTAATACCATCAGAATTTTGTCCAATTCCCCCGCAGTGTGTATGCCGCCTCACAAGTGAAGGATAAACAAACCAAACCAATGTTTTTTTCAGAAAATGGAGGTGGCCCGGCAATCTGAAGTTTCAATTATAAAGCTGCGCTGCCGTATCCCATCGCTTAATTTTACAGCGAAGCTGTATATGGCTCGCCGATTCGTGCGTTCGTCCGTCTGACGGTCGCCTGTGCGCCGAAAACTCCTCCGGCGCAACCCCATACGCATGCGTGAAAATAAAGAGAGTGAGAGAGAGAGGGGCACGCGATTAGCCAACACCACCAAGATAGCACAAGACCTGTCGACTCCGATCCATGACGACACACTACCTGGCCCGAAATTCCCATCGGCAAGGCTGGCGGGATGAAAGCGGTGACGACAAAATCACTGTTGCCTACTCGGAAGCAGCCTCATTAGATTCATGGCAGTCGGGCCAGGTTACATGATGCCATAGATAAGAGTGAAAAGTCCTTATGCTATCTAGGTGGTGTTGGATTAGCCACGCTAGTAGTGACGTCGTTGCTCTCCGTTGCAGCCGCATGCGCGCGCATCAGTTTTTCTCCGGCTCCTAAATGGGTAGGCCACGCGTCATACGCACTCCTTAGGAGCAGGGAACTTTCGATGAGCAACGCCGCGAGCAGAACCGGGAACGAGCTCGTCTACGCCGTGCCGATGCTGCAGCCCGGGCACAAGAGTAGGCTCGTGCAGCCGAGTGCAAGCAGCAATTGCATACTGACGATCTGGCAGCCTACCAAGCCGTCGTTTAATGAACCATCGGGATTAACCCGTCGATAAACACCGAAGCCGCACGTTTCTGCTTCGCTGGTTAACCATCTGTACGGAGTGCTTGGGCGGTTATTTTGTTTTAAACAGCACGGTTAGTCGCCAACGCCGTTCTTTACTTGCACAAATCGGGTCTCGCTGTATCCGTTATACAGCTTCATTCCGACTATGCAATAAGCCGGAATGAATTGATCACTTTATTATCGTGCAGGATGTTTTCCGCTAACAAAAAAAAAAAAAAAACTTTAAGGAAGTGGGGCTTCGTGATCTCGGGCTGACTTTATGCAGTTCTGTGGTACTCTCTCTTGGACAATCGGTATTGGGATACATTCACAGGAACGTTTCGCGAACCATATTACCAATGCGATAGAAAATGATTACCCCATTAACGTTTCCCATTTCTTTCATGATTAATTTACTTATCATTCATTAAATTATAAAATTCAAATAGGAAAAAGAACAAAGTCATACTTCTACTACTACTACTACTACTATTATTATTATTCAAAATTTAAGTTATTCTTCACCTAAACCCTTCCAATTACACTGTTATTATTATTTTAAGTTATTTCTACTTATGCCTATCTGTGCACGGCTGACAGCATTCTTACAAATTATTTTTTTATTTATGATATGTTTCTTTAATATATTCGTTTACATATACCTTTGTTCGTTTATCATACCACCAAGTTCGTGGCTTATCCCGCACAGTGTTTGCGATATTGTACAAGGCACATTGTCATCATCAGCATCATGGGAGGACAGCTTGCTGGCGTCGCAGTAAGTTCAGAGCCGAACGAATCATTGAACTCTGCTGACTTTTTTTTTTCTTTCGTTATACATGATGTGTTTCGGCGGTGGCAGTACGGTGTGTCGCTATACGCTGCTTGAATAGTAACCGCATTTACGTCGACAGTCATCGCAAGATGCGCTCTGCCGTATTATTTCAGCTTTTTTTTTCACTATGCTTTCCCATGTTCCGTTATACTTGATAATCGGTGAAAAACGTTGCATTGGGCGACGCTTCGATATTGAGAAAATCTGGATGATTGTACGAGACCGGCGTGATTCAACAAAATCAGCGATGTTTTAGGAGAGTCTGTGGCTATATGAACCAGATTCCCACCGCCTATAAACATTTGGTGCTTTAAAATGTCTAAGCTCTATCACCAAAGCGTCTTCCCAGGGTAAGGTGCCGTCAGAAACGTCGCAAACAAACTAGCAATTGTTGACGCAATTTCTTTTATTAAAAGTTCGGCAGCACCACCCTCCCCCCCCAGTCCTCACAAGAGCACATAATAATTCAAGCTATATGTCGGTATAATATGTTACGATTCTAATCCAATGCTAATCCTTTTCGCGCCTAGTCACTGGAATGAGTTATAAGATTTCACGGTGATCAGGTCGCCTTGAACGGTGGTTGATGAGAAATGTATAGAATCGAGCGAAAGGCGATCCTTACGTTGTACCAACCGTAATTTTTCGCACTTGAAGATTCGTCCCAGTGCGGCGTATTTTTACCCATTGTATAGGAGAGATGAAATATGGAAGAGCTGATATATCGATGTATGCGAAAGAAAGACAGTGCAAACTACAACGAATGATAAAAAGTGGTGTAGCCTTTCGGCTACCCTCCTCAATGCATAGTGACGTCCTCCCTTTCCGTCACATTTCATGGACTGTCTGTGAAGGCGGAGAAATGAACGACGTACGTAAAGGGGAAAGAACTGCATCCGGTGTTTCTGAACATGCTCCACAACTTTTTCATGTACAACACATGGCTCCACAACATTTTCATATAAAACATATGCCCTAAAGCTAGTAAAATTAACATAATCGACGCCAACTAATTAGCTAATTAAGCGCACTACAAAGAATATTTATAGTTTCTCAAGATGACCTACTATAGCCACAGCCATCTGCAATGTACCACTTTTTCTTTAAGGTTTGTTTCAGCAGCGTGAATCATATTGTACGTACAAAAAGAGGTCCTGGGGTCAAAGACCGAACGGAAGACCTGCTTAACAACACATTTGAGAACCTCAAAGAAAATAGCAGTTATAATACACATAAAATAGTGCGACACTGTACTCAAAAGTGAAAGAAGATACATAGGGAAATATTTGAAACAAATAAAACCTCAGATGAAATTTTAAGTCGGTAATGTCAAATATACGCAGACTCATCCCACCATGAATGAACAGTTTTTTAAAGAACGAACTTAATAAGAGAGAAATAAACGCTGCTCTGGCTTTTCGATTTAGTCCGACTGAGTCCTGGTCGTATGCGGCGTTTGAAAAATTCCATACACCGCTTCTCCCTCGTTCCTATTACGCCCCGTCTTGTCAAGGAGTGAGTAATAAACGTTTCATCCATTTACTCGTTACAGAGATATGCCCTGCAGAAATGTCGTGGCAAGGTTACCTGATAATTTTGTTAGCGTTGAATTCTGGCGCAGGCATTAAGACGTTCTCTGTTGAACGTGTAGAACTAACGGTGAGGAAACTTGCTGGCTATTGCTTCAACAATCGGATTTGTATAATGTAGTAAGCAATGGGAAATGATTAAGCTTGTATGTAATAATTCCTTAGTAATGACGCTGCATTGAATGGTGTTACGAGTGTTACGAGTCTAATGGCTTGATTTTGAAGCGTATAGTCACGGATTGCTGCACCTGGGGCGGTATTCTCTCTAGCGATCACTTTCAGAGATATTTTCACTTTCGAAAAATTTCGCGTGATTACCGCCGGATGCGTCGGCGTCTGCGAGTGACAGCGTTCCCGGCACGCTGTCTTCGCTCAGTTGGCACAGTGCCGGAACGCTAGACTATCGCTGGACGCCGCACGCGTCCGGCGCCAGTCCCGTAAAATCTCGCGAAAGTATCTGCGAAAATGATCGCGCGTGAATAGCGCCCTTGTATTGAGCCTACAGCTGCAGATGACGCCAAAGCAAAAAGACACCAGTATATTTCGAAAGCACCATATTACAGTTACTTCCAGACTTACGCTTTTTACTGCCTCAGTCTCGTTTCCGCTTGTACGCAGCTGATTAGAGGGCCCATAAACGAAGCGGCGATTTTGAATTGTGGCAGCTACGTGAGGGAGTCTTCTTCCTCATCTAACTTCCAATCTTTTCGTGGTGTCCTATTTGCAAGATTTTGTCGGGCACAGTGTGCACACTAACTTTGTTAGTTGTCGTTGTAAGGACCATGCACATCACACATCGTGCTTGATCAGCGACTGCAAAATCGGCTATAATAAATTTTGGTATGCAGAAGGCGTCGCGATGTCTTCTTGCCTACTGCGGGTTTTCATGAGAAATTTCGGGAGGTACGAATCTTGATGATGTTGTTTCACACGTGTTCAGGCGACGACTGAACAAGAACAAAATTTTCCAGTGACCATCCGTATGGACTGTTTTAGCTGCCAACAAAGACGGTCTTTGTTTTCCTTATTTTTTTTACAGGACTGTATGGTGGCTTGCATAAAAATACGCTTGTCCTGGCTTCACCTTTTTTAAAGGCGTGTTACCACTCCAGAAACAGTCCTAACATCGTTGATGAAAACAAAGATCGCATGGTATTGGAATCAATTCAGAGGTCAAAGTACGGGTTGCACACGACATGTGCATAATTTTGGATACAAGCGGATACACGTGGACATGGGTGGAGAGATACAGGCGAATAGAGGCGCAGAGGAGGGGCACACACACACACGAAGGAAGAACAACATTCCGACACACACATATATATATATATATATATATATATATATATATATATATATATATATATATATATATATATATATATATATATATATATATATATATATATGGGTGTGCGTGTGTGCGTGTGTATGCCATGTCCTTGGTCAGACATTCACCTTCCTCGTTGCAACTTGATATCGCGTGGGAGAAATTTGTCATATATTGCTTTCGCGGGACTCTCAAGGTATGCTCTCGTTTGTGTGACGGTGTGACCCAAACGTACGCGCCTTTTCCTCAGGGCAAAACACTCGTCGAGCTGCACGAGCTGGTGGAGCGGTACAAGCCCGAGATCATCTGGTCGGACGGCGACCCTGCACCCGCAGAATACTGGAAGAGCCGGGAGTTCCTGGCCTGGCTCTACAACGACAGGTAGTAGCCAAGACGCGCCTGAGGACGATGTCTTGTCATGGCTTCGCGATGTGTTGTTCTGCGTAGGCGACACAGCGCTTCTCTCTCTGTCGCGCAGCCCTGTCCGAGACACGGTGGTCACCAATGACCGCTGGTGCAACGGCTGCCAGTGCCATCACGGCGGATACTTCACGTGCGACGACCGTTACAATCCAGGCAAGAGCGAAGAAACCCGGCTGGCCACAGCCAGCGTTCAATTCGTTCTCTGGCAGTTGTGTTTTTCACTGCCTTACATTGGCATGTGCAGGGTGTGTGGTTCGTTTTCCTGTTATTGATGCGAAAGCATCAAATGGCCCATTGAGCGAAAAAGCTGTCTTCTGTCGTCTGGAAATGTTGGGTAAGAACATGTGGCAAGAACAATTACATGTTGGGTAAGAACCGGAAAGGAAAAAAAAATATGTGAAAACCGAATACGCTGAACCCGACAGCTGGAGACCTAATGGTAGAAACATCGGGTAGTCCACAAGTCAGGTAGTATACAATTGCTTAATAATTACCGGCCAATCTCATTAACAAGTATTCGTAAAATATTAGAACACACAATTCAAGGTGTTCTTGAGCTGCACCATCTTTTTTAAAGATTGCCTATGACAGATAGCACAATTCTAACCATTGATCTAAATTACTCAATGAGGCGGCCAAAACTTCCACGCGAAATCAAAATGTTCAATTGAGTAATTAACCGAATTACTCAAATAAACTCTTTAATTACATAATTTATGCACATATTTCGATCTACGAATTATAGCCGCTGAGTTCGCACGGCGTATCCAATTGGAACGAAGCACCAGTTCCGACATTAATTTTCAAAGTGTCCGACGAAATGCATGAATTTCTCGCGGGCTAGTCATCAAATATTTGGTTTTGATGCTTGTTTTGTGCTTGCTTTTCATTGAAATGAATGCTGTTCTGTATGTTGTATGCGTGTTTCCAATGATTATGTGCACTTTTCACTTCGCTTTGCTGAGCGCTTGAAGCCAGCTTCACCTCCGCCGTGGATAGGCCCGGTTTTTCACTACCTCCGGGATCGGCCCGCATTTTTATTAACGGACGCGGACACGAAAAAGTACTGACCAACTAGAGGCTAACAGCTTCGCTGTAAAACACACACACACACACACACACACACACACACACACACACACACACACACACACACACACACACACACACACACACACACACACACACACACACACACACACACACACACACACACACAAACACACACTTTTTTTTTACTTTCTCTGCCCACGTTTCATTTACGTCAGGCCCCAGCTAAGGTAGGGATGCCTGCTTGTCATACAAACTGGTTTAGCGAATCTTTCACCCCTAGGACAAATGTCGACTGCAAGCACCTTCCTGCTTCCATCGCTCTTATCCCGGATTGTAACAACTTTAAATTTGAACTTAACCATGCTTTTTGTTAAATTGAATACTTATGTATTTCTATTTTCAACCATTCATCTCTTTAACGCCCTCGGGATTTGAGAGTATTTGAAATAAATAAAATTAATAAATAAATGCATGAGATATGGACATACATCATATAAAACAGTATAGTATAGTACACTGTAGTATAGTATAGAGTAAAATAGTACAGTATAGTATAGCATACCATATGACTTATAGCGTAATATACCTCTCGGCTACAGCAAAGCAGCAGACGGTAGATCGCTACTATGACGAGCTCAGGCGACTAAGCCTCCGCCGTCTCTACTATTTTGTTGTGCTGATTGCTCAGTGCCCCTGACGCATTACACGCATCTGAACTCCAGCGTCTGTGCTTTCTGTGTCTTCTACCTGGGTCCGGTTCAAATCTGTGCTGGCGACATGTTTCACAATTTGAACTCCAAGCAGCGGCGGTTTGAATGCGCAGGTGTGCTACAGCCGCACAAGTGGGAGAACTGCATGACCCTGGACCGCAAATCCTGGGGCTACAGGAGAGACGCTACCCTGGCCGACGTTCTCTCGATACAGGAGCTCATCAAAACACTCGTCGAATCAGTCAGGTACAAAACTTCTACTCTGCGTATAGTATACACTATACTCTGCGTACGCTTTTACGTTACAAGTTACAAAGGTCTCACCGCTGTGCGGGTACAGACTCGCCGCCCGAAATTTACACCCCTCACTTTGGAAATTTGGAATTTGGTCTAGAAAGCTATACCCCTCCCCCCCCCCCCTTTCTCCCTTTGTTGCTCTTGTCACCTCGAAATAAAGAAAAAAGTTGACAATCACTTTAGCATACCCTAAAGAGGGTGAAGGCGAAAGCATGCGCGCTCACGAGGCATTCATTACAGTAATTGACATTTTCATTTTAACGCGTTGTTGCTTCCTATTACTTGTTTTCTCCCGCCAAAGGTCGTGGGTTCGACTGTGTTAACTAACCCTACCTTAATTAACTGTGTCTTAACGCCGCCCTAATTAAAGGCTAAACCCCATGAGCGCGATTTTGTGCGCGACAGCGACGAGCGACGGCTTCGAGCGACGGATCGGGCCGTCGCGTGAACAGATCGCTCGGTCTTGTCGTGCGATCGCTCGGTTCTGCAAATCTAGAATTCGTCGCTCGTCGCCCGGAAGTGCTATGAGCGACTAGCCAATAGCGTGAAGCCGGAACTGGATGTACATAACTCAAGTACTTCCGATTGTCGCAGCGAACGAGCAAACGATTGAATTTTTATACGTGCAAGGATAAGAACCTACTGCAAGACTTTCAGAAATATTTTATGCTGCTTTTTACAGTAAAACACATCAACTTAAGGTAATAAAGCACGCGCCACGCTGGTTTGGCGCCTATATTGCTGCCCTCATACCGGCAACACTGGGGAGACGTCGCTCGAAGTCATCGCTCGCATGGGGTGCAACTTGTAGGCGACGAGCGAACGCGACAGCCATCTCCATCGCGTCGCTTGTCGCTGTCGCGTGCAAGAGCGCTTGCATGAGGTTTATACTTAACACCAAAGGTCGCAGATGCGCAGGTGCGACTCCCACCAAAGGTCGTGTGTTCGAGGGCTCTAATTAACGTTATCTTAATTAACTCTACCTTGATTAACTTCACCTTAATTAACACCAAAGATCGTGAGTTCGACTCTCGATTGTCACGATGTCAATTGGAATCCAACTTGGAGATATCGCCGGTTCGCCCATATCTCCAAGTGGTTTCCCCTCTCATCAAGGGTCTAGTGTACGAGTGACTTTATTATATATTAAGTGTACCTTAGTTCATTCTGCCTTAATTAACACTACAGGTCGTGGGTTCGTCTTCCACCTAAGGCCGGGGGCTCGACACCCGCCAATGGCCGTGGGCTTGAGTGCCCTAACTAGCTCTATCATTATTAACTGTCAATTAACTTCGCATTAATTAACATCAAAGGCCGTGGGTTCGACTCCCACCAAAGGTCGATGGCTCGACCCCTAATTTTGGTGTCATTGAATCATGGTGTGACAATGCCGGATGGACAAATTTTTGTCCCATGAGCCGCCTAAGGCTTGCGCCTTCATAAATGAAGGTCTCGACGAACCAAGGCTTCTCAGCGTCGTTATCATGTGAGCATGTAAGGCAGCGTACATGCATGGCTGGCTGACTAAACATAAAGGAGCCGCGGCCCTATTTTTGAATAGCTACATTTACATGGATGCGACCGCAGCATTTGTTAACGCGTCACGGTATACAGGGTGTCCCAGCTAACTTTAGCCAGAGTTTAAAAATATGCAAATGCCACGTAGCTGGACCGAACCAAGGTAATGTTCTTTGCCGTCGCTTGGAGATACTCAAATTATGTTTGCATTCCGCCGAATTAAATAATTAGTCTTAATTAATTGATCAACTTCCCAAATATTATAATTAGATGAAAAGTGTCAATGAGAAAACTGTAGATTAACATGAAAAACTCCCGATACAGCTTTCTGTTGCTCAATACGTGCTACATAAGAGTTTTCCGAGCGTGAAAGAAGCCTGCTATTGCACACAAAATTGCCGCGCGACTGGCCGCTCGAGGCACTTTGCGTGTATTCGCGGGCTTCTTTCATGCTCGGAAAAACATTTTCATGTAGCACGTACTGAGCAACAGAAAGCTGCATCGGGAGTTTTTCAATGAAAAATGAACCCAAGAAAAACCGTCTTGTTGTTGTTGTTGCCTCTTGCTTGCTTGCTTGCTTGCTTCCTTCCTATGCAATGGCGCGTACCCACTACGGGGGATTGGCCAAGAAGCCGACGGTTAAACGGAAAAGGGATATACGAAAGCGTGTGTTTTTGAAAGGAGCGCAAGTTAGAAGGTAACAATTTTTACTCAATTTAACTGGAGTTGTGTAAATTATTAAATAACAAATCAGTAAATTAACGTAAATTGGAATTTGTAAAATAATATATGAGTAAATTAACTAGGTATTCTCCTTGTGTAACCAAGGAACTCGCATACGGCCCTGCATACGTTCCTATGGCTAAAACACAATGTAGTTGCCCCAAAGGAGAGAATGTTTTCAGTGTTTATAGCAATGCCTGATTTTCGGAATGGAATTTCCAAGTATTTCTTTCTCTTAATTGCGGGTCAGCGGCAGGTTATTAAAAAATTATCAATGGTTTCAGGTTCTTTGCAAAAAAGACAGAGCGGACAGCGCCACACCAGACGTGTATAGATAAAAATTTAGGGGTGGAATACGGCATCGTAATTTTGTGAGGGAGATTTCCAATTTACGTGTGCGACACCACTGATTGTCCCAAGTGTAAAGCAAATGGTTTAGGTCTGTTATTTCGAATATATGTTTTGCAGCGTATTCTTAAAGAGATAGTTTTTCTAAATCTAGCCGCGGTGATGTAAGCAGAAGTTGGCAGAACATATGACTGGTTCATGTAGGGATGTGCGTGCAAGTGCGTCGGCCATTTCATTTAAAAACAAACCACGGTGACCTGTTACCTATACCAAGTGCACCAGACAAACCTCGAAGGGATCAATGCTTCTATTTGATTCCAAAGTTTGAGGATGAGGTGAGTACTGTGCACACTGACAACGAATCGGTCACTACTACAGCTGTCGAAGAATTTACAGGAAGTTTTCGAAGAGCTAAAGTAATTGCTAATAATTCTGCTTGAAATATAGGTGTAAAATCAGGAAGTCGCATTGAATACGACCAGGATAGCGCCTCAGAAAAATGCCTACACTCGCTTCCTTGTCACACATTGATGCGTCCGCCGCTATCACATTATTGATATTGAATTGTACTAAATGACCTTGTAATAATCCGCTTAGATATCTATAGTTCGCAGGAGTTTAGCATTGGAAAGAAATATGTCGTCAAATTCAATTCTAATAGTACTTATGGGTTTTTGAGGGGAATGATCTCGTGTATATGAGCATTTAATGTTTCTAGTTATGCTCGCACAAAAAGAACCTGCGGATTGTACAGACAGGTCCATGTTTCTTCAAAAAACGCAGATCTTTCCTTAATAAGTACATACTGCGGTTGTCTCAATGAAGGTGCGTAAATGTTTAACTAGGTTTTTACTGTAAAAATGTGGAATCTGCAAGCAAGTTTGGGTAATCGGGCTTCTTGATGTAATACATTATTAGAAACAAATTTTGACACACCAAGAGAACTCCGGAGAGCCTCTCGCTCTAGAAGGACGAGGTGGTTAATCTTGTATGCTGGCACCCCAGAAAACAAAACGCACCCAAATTTCAACATGGGTCGAACATACATACGATAAATCTTCATGAGAGTGTCCTTGCGTAGACCAGAGCGGCATTGACTGAGTTTGCGGATCATCCCGACAGCGCGCGCTGCCTTGGACGCAACATGTTCGATGTGGTTGCGCCAGCTAAGTTTTGGATCGTATATAACGCCTAGATACTTAATAATGACACGCTGAGAGATTATGTCCTGGTGGTACTGGAGGGAGACATTAACATATAAAGGAAATACAAGCGAGGCAACCTTGCTAACATTTAATGACAGAGATTCTCAAGCCGATCTTCAATTATTGAAAAATATGGTTGTAATATTCTCTGCAGTGAGTGGAATATCACTCGCTGACGCGAAGAATGCAACGTCGTCTGCTTGAACATACGATTGTACGTCATCACACAGTAGAATTGAACTCATTGGAATATTAAACAAGATAGGAGAAAGAACAGAACCCTGTGGAACTTCTCTGGACTGATTATACTTTAACGTCTACGTAAGCGCCACCTTGGGCGAAATAGAATTTTCAGTCTCTTTGGAATTCATAAATCTAATTTGTAATATATTGAGAAAAATTCATTCTGTTTAGAATATTCAGGAGGCTGACATGCTCTACGCTGTCGTCTGCCTTAACTATATCAAGAGCCACCAACGCGGCATACTGCCACCTGTGTCGAGCAAGCTTCATGCTTTCTTTCAAATCAACGTGCGTGCACCAAATCGAGCATCGTGGTCTAAATCTGATCCGACATGAGCTCAGTATTGTGTTACCATTTAAAAACACCAATATACGGACATATAAAACTCTTTCTATTAGTTTCAAATCAAAACATGTTAATGCAATGGGCCTTATGTTGTCCGTATGCAATGCCGCTCCTTGTTTCTTAAGCAGGGGGAGAATCCTAACAAGCCACCCATCTGGAGGGATCCAATTGTTCTTAAGGGAGTAGTTGACGATATTAAGTAGGTCATGTGGAGACTCGTTAAATACTATTTTTAGCATGCTCGTTGTGATACCAGCTGGACCTGGAGCTGAGGCAGGTAGCAGTATCGCTACGTGCGCAAGCTCTTCAATCGTTACATCTATAAAATTGTACCCGGATGTAAGTCTGGCAAAGTTCAATTGTAACTGAGCTGTAAAACGCTTTTCTAATCCTCTGCCATTTTTCCCAGTGATTCTGATAATTATTTAGGCGATAGGATTACTGAATCAATATTTACGGGCGTTGGTATATAGCCCTGCGAAAACGAAGAAACCTAAAAAGCGCTTTTTTATAAAATATTGTTACGTTTTTCATCTTAATTATTCTTTGCTAATAAAACTGTTAGTTTAAACACAGTTGCAGCATACGTATAGTTACTCCAATTTTCTTCCACGCAGCCTTTCGGCGTCTGTAATCTCCGTGCATAGTTAGAGTTCCACCAGGGACAGCCAGAATTACCTTTTGCTGTCTATACTACAAACTCAGATTTCTTTATGGTACGCCTCAAAACCGAGCAAAGGCTCATAGCTTTAGTGTCTCTCTCCATACCTATAAAAGAAGACAACGTGGACTGTAACGTTTTATTGAATTTTGAATAGTCCACAAAAATATGTACTCCATTATCTGAAGAACTTAAGGGACTGACATTATCCATAAATATAGGACGGTGATCACTAATTGTGGCGTCATCAACGACAGCGCAAGATGAGACTGATAAGCCTGAGCTATAGCAAGTGATAAGTCTAAGACAGAGCGCGACTGACATGGAACAAAAGTTGCAACTTTAGAATTTAAACGAGTAAAATTGTTCAAAGTCCAATCCCATAAACGTTTCCCAGATGCATCTCTGCGAAAACCCTACGCCACATGATGTGAATGAAAGTCATCATCATCATCATCATCATCAGCCTAGTTACGCCCACTGCAGGGCAAAGGCCTCTCCCATACTTCTCCAACTACCCCGGTCATGTACTAATTGTGGCCATGTTGTCCCTGCAAACGTCTTAATGTCATCCGCCCACCTAGCTTTCTGCCGCCCCCTGCTACGCTTCCTTTCCCTTGGAATCCAGTCCGTAACCCTTAATCACCATCGGTTATCTTCCCTCCTCATTACATGTCCAGCCCATGTCCATTTCTTTTTCTTTTTTTCAACTAAGATATCATTTACCCGCGTTTGTTGCCTCACCCAATCTGCTCTTTTCTTATCCCTTAACGTTACACCGATCATTCTTCTTTCCATAGCTCGTTGCGTCGTCCTCAATTTCAGCAGAACCCTTTTCGTAAGCCTCCAGGTTTCTGCCCCATATGTGAGTACTGGTAACGTACAGCTGTTATACACTTTCCTTTTGAGGGATAGTGGCAACCTGCGGTTCATGATTTGAGAATGCCTGCCAAACGCACCCCAGCCCATTCTTATTCTTCTGGTTATTTCAGTCTCATGATCCGGATCCGTGGTCACTACCTGCCCTAAGTAGATGTATTCCCTTACCACTTCCAGTGCCTCGCTACCTATCGTAAACTGCTGTTCTCTTCCGAGACTGTTAAACATTACTTTAGTTTTCTGCAGATTAATTTTTAGACCCACTCTTCTGCTTTGCCTCTCCAGGTCAGTGAGCATGCATTGCAGTTGGTCCCCTGAGTTACTAAGCAAGGCAATATCATCAGCGAATCGCAAGTCACTAAGGTATTCTCCATTAACTTTTATCCCCAATTCTTCCCAATCCAGCTCTCTGAATACCTCCTGTAAACATGCTGTGAATAGCATTGGAGAGATCGTATCTCCCTGTCTGACGCCTTTCTTTATTGGGATTTTGTTGCTTTCTTTGTGGAGGACTACGGTGGCTGTCGAGCCGCTATAGATATCTTCCAGTATTTTTACGTATGGCTCATCTACACCCTGATTCCCTAATGCCTCCATGACTGCTGAGGTTTCGACTGAATCAAACGCTTTCTCGTAATCAATGAAAGCTATATATAAGGGTTGGTTATATTCTGCACATTTTTCTATCACCTGATTGATAGTGTGAATATGGTCTATTGTTGAGTAGCCTTTACGGATTCCTGCCTGGTCCTTTGGTTGACAGAAGTCTAAGGTGTTCCTGATTCTATTTGCGATTACCTTAGTAAATACTTTGTAGGCGACGGACAGTAAGCTGATCGGTCTATAATTTTTCAAGTCTTTGGCGTCCCCTCTCTTATGGATTAGGATTATGTTAGCGTTCTTCCAAGATTCCGGTACGCTCGAGGTTATGAGGCATTGCGTATACAGGGTGGCCAGTTTCTCTAGAACAATCTGACCACCATCCTTCAACAAATCTGCTCTTACCTGATCCTCCCCAGCTGCCTTCCCCCTTTGCATAGCTCCTAAGGCTTTCTTTACTTCTTCTGGCGTTACCTGCGGGATTTCGAATTCCTCTAGGCTATTTTCGCTTCCACGATCGTCGTGGGTGCCACTGGTACTATATAAATCTCTGTAGAACTCCTCAGCCACTTGAACTATCTCATCCATATTAGTAATGATATTGCCGGCTTTGTCTCTCAACGCACACATCTGATTCTTGCCTATTCCTAGTTTCTTCTTCACTGTTTTTAGGCTTCCTCCGTTCCTGAGAGTCTGTTCAATTCTATCCATATTATAGTTCCTGATGTCCGCTGTCTTACGCTTGTTGATTAATTTAGAAAGTTCTGCCAGTTCTATTCTAGCTGTAGGGTTAGAGGCTTTCATACACTGGCGTTTCTTGATCAGATCTTTTGTCTCCTGCGATAGCTTACTGGTTTCCTGTCTAACGGCTTTACCACCGACTTCTATTGCGCACTCCTTAATGATGCCCATGAGATTGTCGTTCATTGCTTCAACACTAAGGTCCTCTTCCTGAGTCAAAGCCGAATACCTGTTCTGTAGCTTGATGCGGAATTCCTCTAGTTTTCCTCTTACCGCTAACTCATTGATTGGCTTCTTGTGTACCAGTTTCTTCCGTTGCCTCCTCAAGTCTAGGCTAATTCGAGTTCTTACCATCCTATGGTCACTGCAGCGTACCTTGCCGAGCACGTCTACATCTTGTATGATGCCAGGGTTCGCGCAGAGTATGAAGTCGATCTCATTTCTAGTCTCACCATTCGGGCTCCTCCTCGTCCACTTTCGACTAACCTGCTTGCGGAAAAAGGTATTCATTATCCGCATATTATTCTGTTCTGCAAACTCTACTAATAACTCTCCTCTGCTATTCCTAGAGCCTATGCCATATTCCCCCGCTGACTTGTCTCCAGCCTGCTTCTTGCCTACCCTGGCATTGAAGTCGCCCATCAGTATAGTGTATTTTGTTTTGACTTTACCCATCGCCAATTCCACGTCTTCATAAAAGCTTTCGACTTCCTGGTCATCATGACTGCTTGTAGGGGCATAGACTTGTACCACCTTCAATTTGTACCTCTTATTTCACAACAAGACCTGCTACCCTCTCGTTAATGCCATAGAATTCCTGTATGTTACCAGCTATTTCCTTATTAATCAGGAATCCGACTCCTAGTTCTCGTCTCTCAGCTAAGCCCCGGTAGCACAGTACGTGCCCGCTTTTTAGCACTGTATATGATTCTTTTGTCCTCCTAACCTCACTGAGCCCTATTATATCCCATTTACTACCCTCTAATTCCTCCAATAACACTGCTAGACTCGCCTCACTAGATAATGTTCTAACGTTAAACGTTGCCAGGTTCAGATTCCAATGGCGGCCTGTCTAATGTCTAATGAAAGTCACTCGCGAGCATCGTTGTTTGTTTTGCAGTAGTCTATGATGACCTCAAATGTACGGACATCTTGTATGCCAGCAGGGAAGTAGGTATTAGCTATAGAGAGCGGTGCGCAGCCTGGACGTATTATTTCTAATACTAAAATTTCGCATCCAGAAGGTATATTCTGAAATGAAATTTTTTGCTCTATGACAAATTTTAGATGAAATGAACGAAGCCAATCCTCCACCTCGAGAAGGTCTACCCGATCGAAAGCAACGACAGTTTTTTAAAATGAAAATCATGACCAGCTGTCAACCAAGTCTCTTGTAATAGTATAATATAGGGAGTATATTGGGATATGAGATATAATAACTCTGTAGTAGCAGAAAGTATTGACCGGCAATTTCATTGGAGTACCCTAAGGCACCCTATGTTGACGAAAGCCGAGTAGTGGCAACTGCTTGCTCTAAAATACTTTCTTTCAAAAAGTCCGTCCTATTAAGAGAATCTTTCGCACACTTTTTAGTATTGGGTTTAGTAGGAGAACTAGGCAATTTGTGATTAGGATATCTGGTGCGTTTGTGAGCCCGAGGGTCCATGTCTACATTCGTCCAAACTGCCGAATCTCGGTGATTTGCTGGAAGTGAGTGGAGACTGCCCGAAGTTCAGTTTGCATTGCTTTAGAATTCTTCATGCGGATCATTCCCCCCCTCCCCCTTTGTGGGTGCCAAAGCCACAGGAACGCTGCTGGTTCCTCTTCGAAGAAACAGCTCCACTGGTGTATCCTGAGGGGGGATGGAAGCAGGCCCTGAGGTAGACCTTCTGGTCTGGAGAGGAGACAGACTTCAGTTCAAAAATAACCATGACTTTCAATCAAAAAAGTTGTGAAACAAAACTACAAATGTAAGAGAGTAACCGCCGGCCACTGGACAGCAAACCCAAAAGTAGATTGTATCAGAGCTAGGCGATCTCCAGCTAGCACTTCATGGAACGACAGTAGCGTCGAGCACCGCAGTGCGAGTTTGGCTCGAGCGCTACAGGCCTGGGATAAACCAACCTGGGAGCTGCGGATGGTATTCATTATAACTATTGGTTATTTATTATATCACTATTTGTTATAACTGCGCGAGAGTCCGCGCTGACTTCTTCCTTAAGAGGGCCGAAGCCACCGAAGTGGCGGTGCATTTGAGCGCCAGCGTCATCGTTTTGGAAACGTTGGTCGCGATAAGAACGTTGGAGTATTCGGAGCAGCACGTAATTGGTTGTCGCCCTAAATGGGCTCAGAGCCGGATGACTCGCTGAAGCCTACCGGCTTTTTTTTCATTTAGAGTGCTCATTCGAAAGCATGCCATGATGATAATTATGTTACTCTCATTCCTATATTTTTCGTTTTCTACCCACTAACGCTGTTTGTCATTCTATAATGCAGTACAGTCTAAATGACCCGCTTCTTTATTCACGCTGTTTAAAGAACCGGTTGTCAGATGAATGCAAAACTGCATTAGTTTAAGTGATGAAACAAGAGCTAGAGCAGCTCTTTTGGTATATATCTAGAGCTTGTGAAGCGCGATGGATATCTAGCACTTGGAAACTTTATCCACGGGAGCCTGTGACAATCTGAAGTTTTCTTAGCTATGTCTCGCGCTGACTCATGCTATGCTTTTCTTAGCTATGTCTCATGAGCGCTGACGATTCATGGTCGTGTTGGCAGTCCGTTCAAAATCAGCATGCTCTTGCAGTTGCGGAGGCAACATCCTCATCAACGTGGGGCCAACTCGAGACGGCAGACTGGAGCTCATCTACCAGGAAAGGCTGCAGCAGCTAGGCCGCTGGCTCAAGGTGAACGGCGAAGCTGTCTACGGATCAGCCGCATGGACTTGCCAGAACGACACTGCGGCTCCCAACGTCTGGTATGCGACTCGCACCCATAGACCTTCCCTGTCCGCAATCACGGGGCCAATTTCCACGAACGGGAGGGAGAGAGGACGTATCTTTTCTCAATAGCGGTTTGAATAGCGGTTTGAGCGCAAAGCATGCGTCAAGATGCGAGTCCAAGACAGAAATTTCGGCAGAGACACTTAAGACTGTTTACGTGTGGAGGTGTGAAAGCATTATATCGTTTGCAGAACTCGAAACGTCACGAACGCGCTTATTTTACACACTCATGACGTGGCGCCACCTCCACCCCATTGGCTGCGCCGTCACATGTCGACTGACGCACGCACAAGGCCACACCCATAGAGTTTCCTACAAAATTACTAGAGGGAACTCTGGCGCTAGTGTCTACGTGAGCTACGATGGGAGCGGTTGTCCCAGCATGGGAATTATGGGAAGTACATGGATTTGCCTAAACTTCGTCTGTTTGGCTTCAAACGGCTTTGTGACTTTGTAAACTCGTCATTTTCAACAGTTTATTGCGTAATAAATAATTAAATAAACATCATTAAAATCGCCCGACGGCAGGATTCGAACACAGTGACTCTTGTACAGAAGCCTGATATTGAAACCATTAAGCCACGGACGCATGTATCGACAAGCCAATGAAACGCCCTTATGAACTTATCGCGGGCATGCCAGTGCCTTGAGACGCTTGGCGCGTTTCGACTTGGCCACCTGGAAAAGCTCAATCGTTGCAATTATTAGCAATTGTACGCGTTCCCGGCGTCTTTCTGCACTTCGAAGAATATAGATTGCACTGAAATATACGACAATAAGATTTATGTAGCGTAATATACAAAGCCACAAGAATGTCTGAATCCATAAGCACGAAGATCAGACAAATCCATGTACTTCCCATCATTCCCATGGTAGGACAACGACCGCAGCGCCAGAGTTCCCTCTAGTAATTTTGTAGGAAACTCTAATAATAATAATAATATTTGGGGTTTTACGTGCCAAAACCACTTTCTGATTATGAGGCACGCCGTAGTGGAGGACTCCGGAAATTTTGACCACCTGGGGTTCTTTAACGTGCACCTAAATCTAAGCACACGGGTGTTTTCGCATTTCGCCCCCATCGAAATGCGGCCGCCGTGGCCGGGATTCGATCCCGCGACCTCGTGCTCAGCAGCCCAACACCATAGCCACTGAGCAACCACGGCGGGTAAGTAGGAAACTCTATGGCCACACCTTCAGACAGCCAGATGACTGCGACGTGGCGTGTGCAATGACGCACGCACTATAGGCATACATCTAGACAGTCTGCACAGTGGAGCCGCCGTGGCGTCGGGGAAGCGTGCTCGTCTCGCACCGTGGAGGACTGTGTTAGATTCCGGCCTAGACCAATATGTAGAAAACTTTCATTCCAAAGTTGTTATATTCCTTTGTTTACACAAACCTGCCTGAGAAATTTGACGTAAATCCGAGCATTTTTGACGTGTTTTTACCATTTGCACCGTCGTCCATTTTTGGTACTATCTTTCGGTCACGCCGACTACGACGGATTTTCGCGTAATTGGGCATATAATGCTTTCGCATTAAAACTCTGCGACTGAGTAGCCATAATGAGTGTTTCTTAAGATACGATCGAAAGAGCTCCAGAAGTAATTGAGAATGTTCAAGGGGTCGGCGTGGTCCGTTTTCATTTTAAGGACGTGTATCTCGATAACTTTATTCCTCTCAAAAGCAGGCAAGACATATGGTTGTGCATTGGTTACATCTGCGTGAAATTGAATTTTCTAGTGCAATCAAGAACCATACAGGGTCATTGTCAAAGGAGTACTGACACACAAAAAAAATCCACGTGTTTTTTTTTTGCTTTAATAAGCAGTTAATGACCCAGTAATCACGGCACGAAACCTCATTTACTTCAGAGTGCGACAGGTAATTATTTGCAGTCTTTTTTGTAGCGACCAGTCGAAGTTTCGGTTCCAGAGTGCAACGAGACGGGACAAACGGGAATGTAAACAAAGTGGTCACGTGTTCGCAAAAAGCCATGACGTATGCTCTGACGCGCAGCCAGCGTGCGCGACCAACTTGCTGAATATTGGCGTGCGACTGCCGCATCGGTCGAACGACCGCAGCCAATGACAGCGCCGGTAGCGTAAACGTCATGGCCACGTGGTAGACCCGGCGGGCGCCTCGCCGCTCCGATCATGTCTGTTTTTTTTTTTTTCTCCCTGGTCGAAACGCGGGCCTCTTTCGCCGCTGACGGTGGCACATAAATGGGCTACAATTTGTTTCTGACACCAAATAACTTCTAGAATACAGTGACCTCGAAAAAGTGCGAGTTATAAAACTTTGTGCAAAATAGTAAATCGTCGGCGTGATTTCTACTCGGACGCGGTAAGCGCAGACGCGCCAGCAATCGTCTGTGTACGAAGCGGCTCGCCTGACTGGCCTGTTTACTCATTGCTACTATAACGGCACCGGGAAAACTAACCGTATTTTCACTTAAGGGAAATATAAATGTTCAAGCATTGATTGTGCTGACGAATTTGAGCTGCAGACGCATCGCAAGGACCCTCGGCCCCGGATAGACGGCCGGCGAGCTAGGCCTACATATATCGTCTCCCAGCGATCGCAAGCTCGCTTGGCATGCTAGTTCGCTTCTGTCGGCGCCAATAAAATCAAACGTGCTGCAATTTCAGCGTGACATAACTGTGTACACGTTGTGCCGACTAACATAGGCGCTTCGTTATACGAGCTGCAAGCGATCGTTGTTAAGAATGGCGAGCTGCGAAACAAGATTGCCACACAGTTACGACAGGGCGACACGACGCGCACCTCCCCCTCTCCGTCGCTGCAGCTGGGAGGCGTTCAAAGAAGCGGCCTTTGCGCTGGAATCCGCCGCCTTCCACCCGCCCCATCGACATTGTGACGGAACTAGTTCGGCGTGTGTGAACAATGATTCCGGAGTTCCCCAACGCGGAGCTGACTTGACACGCGCATGGACAAGCTGCCGTGGGGACGACGTATTTTGGTGCGTCTCACGCTTCGGCGTGGCGCAAAACAACGAGCGACCCTCGATCGGCACAGATAATTCCCGGAACGGCACCCCGCCAACGCCGTCGTTTGGGCTTCGGAATGTGTGTGCCTTTGTGTCTGTAAACTCTGCAGAGCAGCGGCGAGTTGGTGATGAGTAAACGAACAGTCGCCGCGTCGTATGACCGGCGGATCGTGTGTATAAAAACTGTGGTTGTGCGAATGCTGAGGACACTTCTCTTGAGCAGTCATGTTAGACTGATTCACTTCTCTCATGCAGTCATGTTGGACTGATACTCTTTTTCTCAAGCAGTCATGTTAGACTGATTTAATTTCTGTAAATAAACCCTTTTCCTCGTTCTCGATGAGAAACAGTTCTTCACTTCATCAACGATCTCAGCGTAAATAAGTTGGACGACGGCATGGGCCAGCTACCTTCGAATTCATGCCGTACTCCAATCTTGGCAAAGGACCACGGACGATGGGATTGAGCCCCCAATCCTGACAACTGGTGGCAGCGGTGGGATGGACTTTGCGACATGGCGCTGTATCTGCGGTGAGTGCTTGGTTTTTGCTTTGACTCTCTAGGCTTCATTTTGTGGTTGTTCTGTTTAGAACAGTAGGGAAGCTAGATTGTTGTGTGTTAGCTAGGTTGTGTTTTCCTAGCTAGATTTAGAGAGCAGAATCAAGGCAGTAAAGCAGCAGTCATGGAATTAAGGACACTGCTGAGAGACGAGTTGTTGATTGTTGGTGAGGAACTGGGCCTAGATGTACGTAAGGAAATGCTAAAATCAGAATTATTGCATATCATTTCCGAACAGGCCAGTGAGGAAGAAGTTGAACTGGGGTTAGCAGATAAACCAAGACCAGTCATTCTTAAACTTATTGATCACCGTGAAAAAGTGAACGTTCTTCAAAACTGCTTCAAGCTAAAAAAAGAAAAGAACATATCTGTTGGTGAAGACTTCTCGGCAGCCACGAGGCAAGTAAGAAAATACTTGTGGGACAATACGGCTGATATTAGAAGGCAGGGAGGAAAGGTCAAGTTGATATACGACAAAGTTCGTATTGATAATGAAATGTTTCAATGGGACAGTACCCAAACGAAAATAGTGCCCATCGTTGCACGTTCACTCGCGTCCCAGATGACATGACCCGACTCTCCTGTTAAAAGCACATTTTGTTGTCTCAACGTGAACGCGCGTAGTGTAGTTAACAAAACAGCAGATCTGGAAAGTATTGTTATGGTCCATAGCCCACAGATCATAATTGTTACTGAAACTTAGTTACATCGAGGTATCGACGATGTCGAAATCACTCCAGCAGGGTATGGAATTTACCGTAACGACAGAGATTCCCGAGGTGGTGGCGTAGCCGTGCTTTTTAAGGAGTGCTTGAATGTGTCCAGACTACCTGACCCTGTTGGAATGGAAAGCGTTGTTGTAAAGGTTGTCCTTGAAGATTTCCGTCTTCTGATTGCGGGATTTTATCGCCCTCCAAATTGCAGCCCAGCATTTTTTGAAAACCTGAATGAATTTCTATGCGAATATAGGAACCAATCTTATAGCATTTTGTTGGCAGGTGATTTTAACGTTCCAGATGTCGATTGGGATAATGAGTTCCCAAATGCGCGTTCTCCTACTGCGGAGCCCTTTGTTGACATAGTTCTGCTACACAATTTAACGCAATTAGTGAAACTGCCTACTCGTGTTCACGGTGGAAGTGCGTCAGCTTTAGATTTATTCCTCGCAAATGACAAAATTATTCGTATGAATCCGAGCGTGCACATTTTTGAAGGGATTTCAGACCACAAAATAGTGTCCTTTGTCATGGAATTGAAGAAAGTTTCAAAACTGCAACAGACGGAGACCTTTGTACTCGATTTTTCTCGCGCCAGTGATGTGGATGTACTCGATGCATTGGACAATTCATTCTCTTCCTTTTTTTTCGCAATATGAATGCAATGGCATATCCGTTGATATGTTATGGCTGCAATTCAAAGATTTAGTGATGCACTGCACAAAATGTTTCATTCCACACAAAAAGGTTGTAAAACGTACTTGCAAGCCATGGATGACTAAAGAAATAGCCAGGGCAGGCCGTAAAGTAAAAAAAGCAAGGAAACGGTTTCTACAACGACCTTCACCTGAGGGCGCACACCAGTTATCTGAACTGCAACTGCTTCTCAAGAATGCTATAAAAAAAAGTAAAGACCATTATCAGAGTGTACGTTTAAAAGAGTTTCTTGTTGCGTCGCCAGCAAAATTTTGGCGTCACTTGTCGCCAAAGAAGCAATCGGTTTCAAACCTTATCATAAATGGCACTGCTGTAACAGATCGAGGGGACGTAGCCAATGCACTAAACCTTTACTTCTGTTCCGTGTTCACCAGAGATGATGACGTAATTCCACAATTCAATGCTTTTGACGGAATTCCTGCAATAAATAATCTATCTATTAGTGAAGAGGGTGTACTGAAAATTCTGCTCAATCTAGATGTCAGAAAGTCGCCGGGAATTGACGGCATTCCTGCTTCTTTTCTCTTCCGTTACGCTGAATGGTGCGCAAAGTACTTATGCTTGATCTTTGATAAATCATTGTCCTGTGCTGAACTTCCGAACGATTGGAAACATGCTAAAATCACACCGATACCCAAAACCAGCGACCGGTCTCTTGTTTCTTCCTACAGGCCTATTTCCTTGCTATGTACATGTGCGAAGGTACTTGAGCACATTATTTTCGCGCATATTTCGACTTTTGCTGAGGAAAACTGCATTATTGATAGCCGACAGCATGGTTTCCGTCGCAAACATTCCACGGTAACGCAGTTACTAGAGATTGTCCATGACCTCGCAGCAGCATTAGATAGGGGCAGCCAAATAGACATGATATTTTTGGATTTTGAGAAAGCTTTCGACAGAGTGTGCCACCAAAAACTGCTTTTGAAACTTAAACCTATTCTGAAAAATGATACATTGCTCGCATGGATAGCAGCATACTTATCTTTCAGGCATCAAACAGTATATATAGACGGAATCAGTTCGGACCCTGCCCCTGTAGAGTCCGGTGTTCCTCAGGGCTCCGTCTTGGGACCATTACTTTTCTTGGTATTTATAAATGATATTGCAGCCAACATATCAGTTAAAATACGTCTGTTTGCCGATGATTGCATACTTTACCATGAGATTTTGTGCAACGACGATCAGGAATTGTTAAATATGTCTCTACGTAAAATTCAAGCCTGGTGCTCAACTTGGCAAATGTGCATTAATTTTAAAAAAACAGTAGCTATGACTGTGACACGTAAAGTTAATCCTTTGAAGTTCCGCTACACCATCGATAACAACGCCTTGTCTCAGGTTACAAAATACAAATACTTAGGAGTCATAATTACATCAGATTTGAAATGGAATGACCACATAACGTACACCGTAAATAAGGCAATGAAACAACTTGGATATTTAAGAAGAACCCTTAGTAAATCCTCCACAGAAATTAGACTACTCGCGTACAAAACTTTCATTAGATCAATTCTAGAATATGCAGCAATCGTTTGGGATCCACACACAAAGTGCAATATTACCAAACTAGAAAATGTCCAACGCAAATGCGTCAGGTTCATATATAATTGTTATAGTTGGAAAAAATCCCCATCAGCCCTTTTGCAAACAGCCAATTTAGAGACACTACAGGTAAGACGACACCAGGACAAACTAAAAATGTTCTACTTAATTTACCATAACCAACTTGGAATAAATAAAAATGCATATTTTCATTCAATTACCCAGCGACAAACCCGTTCCTTCCATTCAAAGAAGGTGAGCGAGTTCTTGTGCAGAACAAATACATTCAAAGCCTCATTTTTCCCGAGCACAATTCGTACATGGAATAACCTACCTGCCAATGTGGTTGAGTGTTCGACGGTGTCTTCTTTCTTGAGCGCATTCCGCAATAGCTAACGTTACTTCACATTGTCGTGGCATATTGTTTGTACTCCGCTTTGTATGGCTTATGTGGGTTCTTCTTATGCCGTACTTGCTCGACCAAATGTACATTGTATTCCTACATGCTGTATTGTTATGTACCCCACTCCTGCCTAAAGCCTGACATTCAGGCTGGCAGTATGTATTAAATAAATAAATAAATAAATAAAAGAGAGAAGAACGAGAGAGAAAAGAAAGGGAGGAACGCGATAAAGATCGCGAGTTAAGAAAAATGCAACTTGAACTTGAAAGCAAACGTTTGGAGTTGTCTCAAGGAAGTGAAGGCGCTCTGGGACGATCAAGTGAGGCAGAATCATACCGCATAGTCAGGCTATTAAAGCCATTTGAGGTCGGGACCGATATAGGCTTGTTCCTAAGCAATTTTGAAAGGACTTGCGAAAAGATGAACTTCGGCCCGAGTACATGGCCACAGCGGTTGCTGTCTATGTTGCCGTGTGAGGCGGCGGAAGTAATCGCCAGACTGAGTGTGCAGGATGCATATGATTATGCAAAAGTTAAGGCTAGTCTCCTGAAGAAATACCGCCTTTCAGCCGAAGCTTTTCGGCAAAGGTTTAGGAGCACAGGCAAGAAAGATAGCGAGGGCTATCCGGAGTTTGCATATAGCTTAAAGGCCAACCTAGTCGGGTGGCTTAAAAGCGCGGAAGCGTACGACAGCAGAGACATGATCATTGAATGCATGTGTCTAGAGCAGTTTTACAAAACCATCCCCCAAGCTGTGAAACTGTGGGTGCAAGACAGAGGTAATGTAAACACTGTGGAAAGGGCGGCTGAATTAGCCGAAGAGTACGCAACCCGTAGAAAGTTGAACGCCGAGGAGGGAAACTGGGACGGTCGAAATGGACCGCGGAAACCATTTCCGTTCAAAAAGGGTGCGCAAACTAGACGATCCGAGCCTGTAGACATGGCGGAAAAGCCCGCAGAAAAGAGCGAGGAGAAACTTAACGGAGAAACCGCACAAAAAGAACAGAAAAGAAAATTCGAATCTGTTAGACCAATTCGCTGTTACAAATGCCACAAACTGGGACATATAGCTGTAAACTGCGAGAAGTCTAGCGTAGTTTTTTCCTACGTGGAGGAAAAAGATGAGAATATGGAACTTTTAAGTCCATATCTCCACGACCTGCAAGTTAATGGAAAACCATGCCGAGTGCTAAGAGACAGTGCCGCCACGCTGGACATTGTCCATCCGTCTTACGTGATGGTAGATGACTTCACCGGAGAAGTAGCATGGATAAAACAGGTTGTAGAAGAACACAGCGTGTGTCTGCCCATGGCCAAAGTCAAAATCAGTGGACCATTCGGGGAGCTAGAGACTGAGGCTGCAGTTTCCAAATTTTTGTCACTGCAGTATCCCTACATCTTTTCGAATCGTTCGAATCAGTTACTGCGTGACAGAGGGCTCAAACTGGGAGAGGGCATAGTACAGGCATTGACCCGAGGCCAAGCTCGTAAGATCGCGGCGCTTTCGGCTGAAAATGCTCAAGCTCCTCCAGCGGAAGCAGAAAAGGGAATAACTTCAATACCCGAATCCGAGCTAGGCCCGAGGGACAAAAGAACAGTTGAGGAGAGCCTGCCAGCTGACCAGCTCAATGAGAGCGTAGCACTAGAGTGTCAGAGTTCTAGCCTGCAGGAAGAGAAAGCAGACGCGCTCACAAGCGAGACAGGGTCGTTATTATCACCGGCCTCAAAGAACTTGGATCAACTCTTACTCGTGGATAGAGAGTCACTGGCAGCTGAGCAAAAGAATGATGAGAGCTTAGCAAAATTACATGACACAGCTAAAGAAGGCATTGCTAGGCGCAACGTAACGATACATGAGAGAGGAGGATTGTTGTATCGGCATTACAGAGATCGAAAGGGTAGGATTTTAGATCAGTTAGTCATACCTACTAAGTATAGGGAGGACCTTTTGAGTCTTTGTCATGGAAATTGGTGGTCCGGCCACCTAGGCATAAACAAATCAAAGGAAAGATTGCTTATGGAATACTACTGGCCTGGCTGTTTCAAAGATGTAGAAAACTTTGTAAGATCATGCGACGCCTGCCAGCGTTCTGGTAAACCAGGAGAGACTTGGAAAGCTCCACTGAAGGTAGTGCCCTTAATAACAGAGCCTTTCAGACGACTTGTAATAGACACGGTAGGGCCTCTTCCAAAAACAAAATCAGGCTACAGGTACTTGTTTACCATGCTGTGTCCGGCTACCAAGTTTCCAGAAGCAATCCCTTTGAAAGAGCTCAGCTCCACCGAAGTAGTAGACGCGCTTTTGACAGTGTTTGCACGAGTTGGGTTTCCAGCCGAAATTCAGGCAGATCAAGGGTCAGTATTCACGAGCGCACTGACTTCCACATTCTTGCAAAAATGCGGGGTAAAGTTAATACACAGTTCTGTCTATCACCCTCAGTCAAACAGTGTAGAGAGGTGGCATTCGGTGCTTAAGCGAGTTTTGCGTGCGCTCTGTTACGAGCACAAGGAGGACTGGGAGAACTGTCTGCCGGCAACTTTGTTTGCTTTGCGAACGGTTCCACATTAAGCAACAGGGTTCTCACCAGCAGAACTAGTGTATGGGAGGACACTCCGTTCTCCACTGAGAATGTTAAGAGAGATGTGGGAGGAAAGAGGGGAGAGTCCAACAGTGGTTGAATACGTGCTAAATTTACTGGAACGGCTAAGCGCAACCCGAGAACTAGTCGGAAAGAACATGGAAATAGCTCAAAAGAACGCCAAAGTCTATTACGACAAGAATGCGAGGCTTCGTACGTTTAAAGTCGACTTAACGATGAAAGCGGAAAAGTGTAGGTTTGGTTGTTCGCAGGTTACTTATCTGGGCCATGTTGTCGGTCAGGACATGAGACGGCCGGCTGAGCTGAAAATAGCTACGATTGGAGAATTTTCTCAGCCGCGCCCGAAAACGGACCTTCATTTTTGGGACTTGTGGGGTACTATCAACGGTACATTCCGAATTACTCGCAATTGGCAAGTCCATTAACAGACGCCCTCCGAAAGGGAGCACCGAGTAATGTACACTGGGATAAGGACAAAGAGGACGCTTTCCAAAGTTTGAAAACGCTATTGGTTTCTCGCCCTGTGCTTCGCGCGCCAGACTACACAAAGGAATTCATAGTTCAATGCGACGCAAGCGACAGAGGTATGGGCGTGGTACTTAGTCAGGTCGGCGACGATAACGAGGAGCATCCTATCCTCTACGCCAGCCGTAAACTAAATGTAAGAGAGGAAGCCTACAGCGCTTCAGAGAAGGAATGCGCTTGTTTGGTTTGGGCCGCCCAGAAGTTGTCGTGTTACTTGTACGGAGCGAAGTTCATCTTCGAGACCGACCACTGTCCTCTGACGTGGCTCAATCAAATGTCACACAAAAACGGCCGCTTGCTCCGATGGAGCCTCACTCTCCAAGAGTACAACTTCTCCGTTAGATATAAGAAGGGAAAGTTGCATAGCAATGCAGATGGTTTGAGCAGGCTAATTTGAATTCTGCGTTTGAGGGTCCCGCCTAAATTTTAGGGTTACTAGTGTTAGCTTTTCTTTAGGCGAAGAAAATCCCCTCTCATTCAGCAGAATTCCCTCCATTAATTGCTGAATTTGTCAGCAGGAATTTGCTTCAGAAATTGGCATAGTGAAATGTAGCATTTTTTTTGTTTCTGCACTTATGTTGTTGTTGTTTTTTTGAAGCCTAGCGAGTCTAAAGTGAGAGCCAATGCACGTCATCTCGGCGCAGAGCCGTGTTGTGGGGTTCATTTTGCAGTTGCCTGTCCTTGTTGGATGTTTTGGGGCGGTGACATCAATGCACAAGTGGTCGCTGCGAGCCAAGGCATCAATCCCCCCCTGACCAGCAGCCGTTCTCTTCCTGCCTAGCGGTTGTCAGCGCTAGACAGTCGAGACTTTCCGGGCCATGGAGGCGCTGTTAAGAATGGCGAGCTGCGAAACAAGATTGCCACACAGTTACGACAGGGCGACACGACGCGCACCTCCCCCTCTCCGTCGCTGCAGCTGGGAGGCGTTCGAAGAAGCGGCCTTTGCGCTGGAATCCGCCGCCTTCCACCCGCCCCATCGACATTGTGACGGAACTAGTTCGGCGTGTGTGAACAATGATTCCGGAGTTCCCCAACGCGGAGCTGATTTGACACGCATGGACAAGCTGCCGTGGGGACGACGTATTTTGGTGCGTCTCACGCTTCGGCGTGGCGCAAAACAACGAGCGACCCTCGATCGGCACAGATAATTCCCGGAACGGCACCCCGCCAACGCCGTCGTTTGGGCTTCGGAATGTGTGTGCCTTTGTGTCTGTAAACTGATCTGCAGAGCAGCGGCGAGTTGGTGATGAGTAAACGAACAGTCGCCGCGTCGTATGACCGGCGGATCGTGTGTATAAAAACTGTGGTTGTGCGAATGCTGAGGACACTTCTCTTGAGCAGTCATGTTAGACTGATTCACTTCTCTCATGCAGTCATGTTGGACTGATACTCTTTTTCTCAAGCAGTCATGTTAGACTGATTTAATTTCTGTAAATAAACCCTTTTCCTCGTTCTCGATGAGAAACAGTTCTTCACTTCATCAACGATCTCAGCGTAAATAAGTTGGACGACGGCATGGGCCAGCTACCTTCGAATTCATGCCGTACTCCAATCTTGGCAAAGGACCACGGACGATGGGATTGAGCCCCCAATCCTGACATCGTGTCACAAGCGCAACCGGTGTCGGATTCAATGGCCCAGCGAGCTATGCCTGCCGGCTCTTGGCCATCGGCGGCTGTCCACGGATCCGATACTGCTAACGCGGCCTTGCGGAAACACGTCTACAGTGCTCGCATAGACGTGTTTATATTGTCATCGTTTGTTTCAAACAAGATAGCTGTGCAAATACGGTTCACTTTCTGTTCGAAGTTACGCAGCATTCTGAACTTCCACGCAGGGGCGCCGGTTCTGGGCCGCCGCTCGCTCATTAGTACCATGTCGAGTGACGCGCCGTTCTACAGATCGCACGGAAAATCGCGCCATGTGTCTCGCGCTTTAGACGTGACCAATCACTTAGCGACTCAGATATTGCGGCCGGCGATGGCGAGGACGAACCTCAACAAAACCCTCGCATCGGCCACAATCAATGGTAAGACACAACAAATCGGCGTTGAACGTTGTGGCAGCGCAGTCAAGCTGATAGTGTGGGAAATATTGCGATGGACACGACAAAAACTGCAGTTGCAGCGACACGGAGAGCGTCCCACTACAACAGCTAGAACAAGCAACAACAGAGGAGAAGAGCACATGTAAGCCGCATGACAGCCAACGAAAATTCGTGACGTAGCCACATGACGTAGCGTTTTCTTGGCTATTTACAATTCCGGTTGATGTCAATGTCGCGAGGTGCTCTGTTTTGCGGTTGGCTGCGCGCACGTACTTTAAAATTGATTTTAAATATGTTCTAAGTGATATTCGCCGCTGATGTTTTAGAGACGATGTGTGTGTGACCAACTAAATCGATCTCACAAGTTATCTCGACTTCAAATTTTTGTGTCAGTACTCCTTTAAATCGAAGTTGTGGGACTGTTCAGTTTACCGTGAAGGCGACTCTGTCGTTTCTGGTGCATAAGATCATGGTCATGGGCTGCAAGTTACACAAGGAGCTTGTAAAGAAACCCCTAAAGGGGGACTGCGAATATAGCATATTTTCAGTATCTCAGCCCTTAATTGCTACACTGCTCTGCTCTTTTCATTTTAAGCGAAGCTGCTATTACCTAGATGCGATAGAGAGTGACAGCTCTAAGACATCCGCTCCATATGCCGACAAAAATAATTGAGAGAACCACTAAGATAGCACAATAAAATTTGAAAACGATGCTTGGTATGTCAAGTGGGCATGTCAAGTGAGTGGGCTAACTTATAACTATGTAAGGTAACTAGGCACGTTGTGGGAGATCATCTAGTTTCTGTTAAATGCACTTTGGGGTGTTAACAATAGGTCATTTTTAAACTATAGGGCATATCAAGATGAAGCCTAATAAAGATAGAGTGCCTTGAAAAGAATATGATGCAGAAATTTAAAATTTGTCAATGCTGTGGGGCGCTGTAGGAAATTGTCACGTTTGCTTTAATCTGAGTTTCTCGATGCTATCGAGAAATTCACGGAATTGAAATCAACAAACCAAACTGAAAATGGTTTTGTGCTCCGGAAAACCTTCCAGAGGGCTAAAATGTTCTGCCGTTTGTGAACCAATAAGCGTAGTACTGCAGCCTGCGCTGGGAGGAACACGCTGCAAACATTTCTAAATTGTAGGTGCGCTGGTGGCATCTTAGGTAATTTGCGAACTGCCATGGGAGCCTTTAAAACGCTCCTTTAAGCAGTGTGTGTACCGCCGACATCTACACGGTGCGATACTAAATGATGTTTCTTTTGGACAAAATAATTGATCACAAAAGTTTTATCCAAGTAAGTTGTTGGGGCCAATTATTTAACGTATGTACCGTTTATAAAAGACTGCCATCGTCTCAGCCGAATTCTTTCACAAAATTACATGACCACTTGGTGTTTGTATAAAGAAGACCACATTATTCTCGCTCGAGATTTCAATCTCCATGCTGCAAACTAGACTTATCGTGGTTGCATGTATGATGCACCCACTTTTTTATAACGCACTTGTTATTATGCTTACGTATGACCTGTCACTGACTTTACGATACAGTTGGCAGAGCCTCTTCTACATTAGGTCAACCTTTATTATTTAAAGTATTGCAGAATACGTTGTTAATATTGACAATGAAAACCCGGAGCATAGTACTGCGAGCTTTTCTTTTCTTCTTGGCAGTCCGAACGGCCACTATGAACAAATCACCAAGATCGTAAAAGACTTTTCGCAGGCTTAACGTTTGATTGCTTGCTTGCTTGATTGCTTGCTTGATTGATTGACTGATTTTAGATTGTCTTTAGCTTCTTTACAACGAGCTCCCGAGTGATGCCACTTTTCTCTGGAACAGTTGGACTTTTATTAAATATTCTATTGATGACTATGTACCCAGCAAGCAAGTTCGAACTAAGAAAATGAATCTGTGGATGGCTAGAGATATCATTTACCTTCCCCACATACTTCACCGTGCAAAAAAAAAAGGAAAGAAAGAAACTTAAGATCTCTGCAGCGGTTTTAAAACGTGAACTAGCCTTACAAATGTCCGATTCTTAGGCAAGCTATTTTTTCTCGTTCTCTTTCAAACTTTTTAAACGACAACCCTTAAAAGTTCTAGCATTACCCAAATGAATCTGTGAGCAAAGTTGATCGGGTTTCAGCAAATGGTCGCGCAATAAGGAATGGAAGAGTCGTGCTGGGCTGGGCTGCGGCTGCTTCGCTGAAATTTGAGTTGTTATTCTTCAAGATCAAGCAAGTCTTCCGGGGATTTTACCTTACGAAAATAAGTGCAAAAGAGCACCCAGGGCAAGCGACGGATCTTCAAAGAATGTGTGAAAACTCCGGCCCTTATTAAGAGGGAAAATGTTGTTAGTCTACTGATCTAGCTATAACAATAAACTCATTTAAAGAAAAAAAAAAAAGGTCCTGAATAGCCAAGGCCTGTATTCAAAAAATGCTCTTGCACCAAAACTGTTCATAAGAGCAGATGCGAGCCAATCATCATGTTGGACATATAATATTACCGAAGGCAGCTGGCCAATGGGAAACAGCACTTACGAATTAAAAACTCTGTGAATATGGTTCTAGGTCAGTTCGAAACACGACATTCAAAGCAGCATTTCCTTATTTTTATCAAGCCGGTTGAAATCGCGCTTCAACACCCCATGGGGCATGTTGTATGTCTCGAAAAATTTTTTTTAGTGTCTGGCTGTTTTTCAACAGTTTTTATAATTTGTAATTGACTGCTCGATATTAATAGTATGTTGAAATGAGAACACTGTATTGGGCAGTACAACCAGGACAACGCCAGTATGATAAGAGATCAATCACGGTTGTATTATATTTTAGTGAGATTAAGAGGAGAAAATAGAGCTGGGAAGGACATGTCACAGGCGTGGAATGTGCAGATAACTTTCTTTCTTTCTTTATTGATTTATTTAAGACAATGAACACATTGTCTTAGGGGCACGGCTAAAGGCAAAACATTTGCCTGACTAGGCCGTGCCACCCGTACATTGGCAGCAACATGGCAGTGGCAGGCTTTCAGGAGGTCACACATGAAATTAAAGTAGTACACATTTTCAACACTTGAGTACACAATTCGCGTAAGAAGAAAGAAAAAAAAAAGGTTAAAGTTTATACAGTTTTCTAATCAATTGAAGCACAACAACGACAGGGAAAAAAAAAAAAAACGTATGTACGAAATTTTCCATACCTGTAGCTGAAAGGTTAAAGTTTACACAGCTTTCTAAAAACAACAACAAGAAACATGAACAAAATTTTCTATACCTGTAGTTCAAACTTTCTATTAGTCTTCGGATAGTAACAATTCTTTTACCGTTTTCTTAAAGCTTTGCTTTGAAATTCCAGAATTTAGCAGGTCCAATACCAAGGGGTAGTCGTTTAGAAGGTTAGGAAGTTGAACTGCTAGTTTTTGATCTCCGTATTTCTACAGACTTGAGGTCTGTCAGAGTACATAGCAGAATGGCTGCCGAGGGAAGGGAGCGCAGTCGAGGGAGGGATGGAGTGATGAGAGTAGGCAATTTGCAGACAGGATGTGCTCGGCAGATGTTGGACAGTGGATCTACAGGAGAGGCCTGTGTACTGCAATGGCCTAAAATGTGATGATGACGACATCCGGTTAGTGCAGGTACACGCAGGGCCTGACTGTAGACCACGACCAGGCGGTGTACGTATTCATTCTGGAGTGGCCGGCGCAGAGCCTCCTTCAGCTGGCTTCGCTGCAGCTGGGCACCGGATCACGCGTCGTCCTGCTGGGCGCCGAGGAAGAGACCGTAACAGTCGTGGAACAGACGGCTCTCCGAGTGACACTGGCCCTACCGGCGCTCACCGTGGACCAGTTGCCCACACCCTGGGCCTGGGTGCTCAGAGTCACGGGACCAGCCAGCGGACACTGCCCCGAGGTGGTGCGGCCGACGATCATGAGCGGCGTCGGGACGGTGTGACACCAAGAGCAGAGGCCGCGAAGGCGGGAGAATCGACGCATCTTCTATCTCCAATTATTCTCTTCCACGATAAGAGGGCAGAGAGTGTCAGGGAACACAACTTTACTACATGTTCTTTGCATTAAAGCAGAAATCAAATGAGGTCACGTCTCAGCGGTGTTTTTAATGCGTTAGCATTCTTAGGGTACCTCACGCACTTTCTGGAGGTTATCTATTTATCTATATAACTAGCTAAGTGTGTATATACTTCCGTATCTAACCGTTTTCCCGCCTACCCGGGTCACTGGGTAGTCCGTGGCGGAATGGGTAGCGCATCGGGCTTCTGTGATGAGAGAACAGGGTTCAAACCCAACCGTTGGACCAACTTGGGTCACTGATTGTGGCAACGTGTACATATGTGCCGCTCTTCAAAGAACCTCTTTCACGCCGACATGGGTCACTGTAGATGCGGCACTGGGTAGGTACCGCTGTTCGAAGAATCTCTGACGCTGACTTTGAGCACTGGGTATGTGCCATATTCGGTCTGTGTGGGTCTTCAATGAACGTCTTTGAGGCCAACTTGGGTAACTATAGTAGTTGTGCCACTTAGAATGTGCCGCTCTACAATGATGAAAAAGATCCCTTAAATTTGTCTGATGCTGAGTGGAATCTAACCCACGTCACAAGGGTTCCTCTAGGACAGCAACCCGACGCCTTAGCAGGCTGCGCCACAAGTTCACTTCAATGAATGCATTTCAATTAACGCTTTTCACGCCAACGCTTAGCGTGCTGCGCCATGAATACATTCGGTATGTACTGATCTTCAATGAACTTCTCGCCAATTTCGGTCACTGAGCATGTGCCACTGGGTGTCCGGCAAGCGAGGGAACAATTGTGCAGGAGGAGGTGCAAAACATGCATAGCATGTTTTGGACCTCCTCCGACCTCCTCCGTTCTTATTCTACCAAGCACAAACTTACTAATGCATGCCATCCGCCGACAAACGGTCTTATGGAGGGGCTTAATCGAACAATAACAGACACGCTCTTCATGTATGTTTCTGATGACCATCGTGGCTGGGATACTGCTCTCCCTTTTGTCATATCTGCGTACAATTCATCACACCACGACACTGCACGTTACTCACCATTTTATTTGTTGTGCGGACGAGATCCAGTATTGCTTTTTAATGCAATAGTGCCTACCGCTCAAGAGTCCGTGTCTCAGTATACAAGCGATGTCATTGCTCGAGCCCAAGAAACGCCAAGTTGCTCACTGTCGCCTTTGTGCTTCTCAGAATAAGCGGAAAAGCATTTGTGACAGTAGTCACCGGGACGCGGGTATATTACCGGAGATCTTGTCCCTCTTTGATCTCCAACCTGCTGCTTCGGCCACTCGGAAATACTAATGTCCCGCTACTCCGTCCCTTACCAGGTCCTCTGTCAGGTAACCGACGTAACCGGTCGCATCTACTACTCACTCCATCCAGACTTCCCATCACGTCGTTCCGGTCAGCCGCCTAAAAGCTACCAGTCCTTTTCTGCCTAAAAAGCAGTGGGACGGCGCTTCCACGCCAGACATATGTTGCGCAGCTCTGCACAACGCTGAGGAAGATGAGCACGAGCTTAGATCTGAAGAAGTGAACACTTCAATCACTAGCCTGCTGTAGGCTTGGCTGTGTCAATTACTGTAAATTAAAAAAAAAATTAAGTTATGGGGTTTTACGCGCCAAAACCATGAGCTGATTATGAGGCACGGCATAGTCGAGGAATCCAGAAAATTGCGACCACCAGAGTTTCTTTAACGTACAACTAAATCTATGTACACGTGTGTCTTTGCATTTCACCCCCATCGAAGTGCGACCGCCATAATGTAAATACACTACCCATCTCAACTGCTTCTTCTCCCAGCAAAAATATTATTCTAAATTGAACTTAACGGGAAGCTTTAGCTCCTACATGTGAAATGAGCAACCCTTTCTTCTGACAACCACTGCATCGAAATTCAGGAGTTATGTTGAACTTAAAAGAAACAGTTAAAATGAGATTTCAGAAAGCGAATTTTTATTTAGCTTCCACTTTTCTAAAATTCTAAATGAAATGTGAAATAAAAAAAAAATACTCGAAGTATACGACTCTGCACTTCAGCAACTAAAACCGATATCGGAATTGTGTAAGCTGCACTTGATATTTCATTTAATGCGTACAGAAATTATAGGTCATATGCCACCCTGAAATACACCACTAACTCCTGAAGATGGCATTCGCAAAATCTTTACAAGCATTGTAACAACTTCCCATAAGTTATAATTTCATACATCCAATTTCTCCGATTGAGATGATCCAAGGGATGCAGTTTATCGGGATGCGATATCAGTTTTTGATGCGAACTAATGGATTTGTAAACTTCATACTTCTATTATTTTTTCAGATTTATCGATTTCCTATCATTCTTGTCAAGAATGCCATGGCCTAAATCAAAATTATTATTGCAGCGATCACTGTGATCAAACATGCTCTCTTGAATGCAACAATTCTCATTCAGATCGGTTGAGCGACTTTCTCATAAAAGCATTTATGCATTTTACATGTATTTCAGCAGCCGGCATAGAAGAAGAGCCCCAGCTAAAGCTTGCATCACACCGGTTCTATAGGAAACCCACGAAACATAGAGCTGACTATACGGAAGCCCGCGGCCGCAGTGGTGTAAAAGTAGTAAGAAATAACAACGAAGAAAGAAAACCCAACGGAAGCTTTGCGGGAGCCGTTATCTCGGCCAGACACCTCACCAAGAATGCCGACGAGCTGTCTGGCAAGTTTTCTAGAAAAATCGTCGATTTTTTGCAAGTCGAGAAGTAGCTGATTGTCTTCAAGATAAGGCTGATACACAAGCACGCTCGTTTCCAAGTGCCGAGATGAAGCAACAGTCTCACGGTGTGCTTTTTTTTGTTATGTTTTCATTAGTTGTGCGTCATGGCATACGTCACGGCGCGAATTTCAAATCTTTAAGGTCGATACGTGACGTGGTGGCAAAAAAATAAACTAAACGTATGTCCACAATACCTGGGTATGTGCCCCCTCCGGTCAACGAACGCATCGCACGCTTCCAGATAACAGCAAATAACGAAGCATGAAACTTCATGCAGCGGGCTAAGCTGAATCGTAGTGCGCCCCGATCCAGGATGCCGTGCAAGGGAAGCGGAGTTGCTTTTCCGCCTCCTGATGGATGGCGCCAATTACCTCTGCCACCGAAGCGGCAGAGGTTCCGAGGCCGGGGCTCAACGTCATTGCGACGCGATCAATGACCTTGCGAGACATAGCGTAGTAGAGCTTTCACATCGGTACCATAAAAATTGGTTGTACCATAAAAATTGGGAAATTGGTTCTCCATTTCATTAAGCAGAATGGTATCTTACGAGGGCGAATCAGATAGTCTTTGCCCCTGTTTTTTATAAGCCAAAGTAAGGTACATACAGGCAAATACAAATATACGTACTACTCTACATACCTTACACTATTTGTCCATAGTCCCTACACCGGTTCAGACATTTGTCCCATCGCAGCACTAAATTTGATATGCCCCTGTGGCAGAATGTGACGCACGCAGCCTCCCCGAATGCTCATTGTCATGCAAGTCTTCACGACCTTCTGCGAACTCGCGACACCACAGCTTCACACTTCTCAAAGTGGGACACCTTTCCCCATACATCGGCTGCATTTCCCTGTGGATTTCAATGGGCATTCGTTCCTTGCTCCGTAGAAAACTATTCACACTTTGTTGCTCGTACGCCGTGGACGTCTGAAGCAAAACCGCCATCTTCAACAACTGACAGCAACGCCGTGCCGCGGAGATACTGGCAGAGAATGCCGGGCCAGTCAAAGAAAGGTTCACCGCTGGGAGTGGATATGTCGACTTCACATTTACAGCAGTAATTTGGCAAAAAAAAAAAAAGAAAAAAAAAGGGGCAAATACTTTCTGATTCACCCTCGTACTAATTACTTCGATGCTATGTGCTGTGCATTGTATGAAATTTATTTCATTCTCTTTTAGTTCAAAGATTTCTAAAAGAATCGCATGGAGCATATAACGAAATTAGGCCAGTTCAGGTGTATTACCTAAAGAGCTGGATAGTACTTGTACAATAAAGCAGTCTAGCTACCTAAGATATTCGTGAATTAGCTTTCAAATTGCACTTAAGGGCAGATTGAAGCCGTGCAGCAGTGATGTATAATTATCATGAAGGCTAAAAATTAGTACCGCTTTCGTGATATCCTTCCTCCAGATGTGCTAAAATATGCATTGGCAGTTTATGCTAGATGGGCGCTTTGTGGGAATTAGAACACGACTGTGTTTCATGGCACATTTTACAGGGACACTAAAGAGAAACAGTCAATTAGTTTAGACTAATAAAGTATTGCTCCGAAACCGTATTCTCGTAAAATTTGATGTAAGTTGATTATTACAAAAAAAAAGAGAAATGGTCAGTTTCATTCATTTTTTTACTTTCCGCCCAAGCTTCAGCACCAGTACGTTACCAATATGACGGCACGGGTTTCAAGGTGTCTTCTCCTATTCGGGCCGTTTCGATTCAGTAAAAGTTTCTGAAGCTTGCTAAGTGCCATCTTTGGGTCTCCTAAATTACAATGTAGTCTATATCTACCGACAAAAAATTCAATTAAACCCAAGGAGACACTGTCAAAATCCACAATGTAACGGCGCGCTAATGCGGGGACATCAAAGCGGCTTCCCCACCTGTTTTTCATGTTTGCGCTCTTTTCTGGCTTACTAAGCATCTTCTCACGGTGAGAGTGGCTTTTCTGTAGAAGGCTAATTCACTAATACAGCGCACATCTTGTGTTTAGTGTCCCTTTAAGGAAAAAAAATTCTCTGGTTTTTCGTGCCAAAAACACGATATGAGGCACGCCGTAGTGGCGGACTCCGGATTAATTTCGACCCCCGGGGGTTCTTTAACGTGCACTCAATGCACGATACATTAGCATTTTCTTGCATTTCGCACCAATCGAAATGTTGCTGCCGCGGCTGGGATTTGGTCCCGCATCATCAGGTGTAGCAGCGCAATGCTTTAGCCGCTACGCCATCTCGGCGGGTGCCCACTGCAACGATGGATGTCTCGAAAGTGGGCTAGTCTTCGGATTTCTGCTTAGCAGAGATGACTTCACTACTGCTATATTACTGCTCAGATTCAATTTTGTAATTGCTACATGTGCCATTAAGTGAATAATTAGTTAATATTGTTAATTAATTTCCTAGACATTACGATTTCTCATGCATGCAATTTACGCTTCGTTCAGAAATCCACCTGAAAAGGCTGAACAGTGCAATCTGTTGAATCACGTTCGAGCTAAAACTCACGTGAAACATCATTACTTGCACACACGCACGTGCATAATGCCAAAGAAGCAATGTTGTATGGTTAGAAATATTGACAAAATAGAACAAAACGAAAAGGATATGCACAAAATGGGTCTGGACTCTAAGAACCAAAGCAACAGGTGACAGTGCTTTATTTATAATACATGATGCTGTTATCACTTATTCACAGATGATGAAGTTTTACATTTTTTTTTTTCGCTACCTTTCTTCAGAATCACTTGAGTCATCCTCCACCTCTGGGGCCTGGAAAAAACAAAAACAAAACAAGACATGCAGCGGACTCAATTTTACACTAGGCTTGACAATTTAGTAAATTCAAAGTGCAGTGTGCAATATATGCTGTTAAGATAATCATTGCAAGCTGGCAAATTTTGTGCTGCGATTTACGAGTAACTGCATATACAATAGCCTGAAAAATAGAATACAATAAAATTCTGGCACCTCTGGAAAGAAAAAATAACAGACTTATGCAACTATGCAGAATAACTTATAACATAACTGATAACATAACTGATAACACCCGCTGCGCATGTGGTCACTCTTCTGCTACTGCTCAGTGTGCTCCACTCTGATCAATAAGTAAATATATCAGATTTTTTAAAGCAATTTTCTATGCTCACATCACCTTACACAGGGTTTCAACTATACCTGTGCATTGACAATATTTATAATCCTGCTTACAACGACAATTTAAGAATTACTTTCACATTTTACCAGTGCTTTATTCGCTCTGCAGCAATTTGCTAATTTGTAGTATTCGACTTCAGGACCTCTTCCTGCACTCTAAGAAAAGTTTACACCCTTCGGAGTGTATATTTGCCACACAACGATAATTGTCATCTGTCTTGCCCGCATTTACTTTCTTGAAAACGCTGCGCTCGTTACTTTCCTGTCGGGAATGCTATGTCACGCTGATAACGCTCATGCCGTTCATTACTGGAAAGTACCGGGCTCGCCGCGTTACAGGGAAGCTGAAAGGTTTTCTAGAAAAAAATGAGTGAGGAGCTGTACGTCACGGTTTTCAACCCTCCGAATTCGAATATCGCATCGAAATTGAGCGAAAGAAGCGCAAACAGATTTTATTTCGACGAAAAGTGCAGCAGCAGACTCGGGGCAGCTCGGGCGCCTCGTTTCCGCCTGTGATTGGTCGTGAGCCTCGTGACGTCAACAATGGTGTTCGTCCGGACCGACCGCGCTGCCACTACACATGAACCATGGTGCAAGGTAGTTTGGTGCTGTTTTGCCGAGACGGTAATGGCAAATTTGGAGAGCTTGTGTTTCTCTGCGGAGTTCGGCGTTAAGTTTGGTGCGCGACGGCGACGGGCGAGGGCTTCGAGCGACAAAACAGGCCGTCGCTTGAACAGAACGCTCGGTGTTGTTGCTCGATCGCTCGTTTCTAGAAATTTAGAACTCTTCGCTCGTCTCCCGGAAGTGCTATGAGCGACTAGCCAATAGCGTGAAGCCAGGACTGGATGTACATAACTCAAATACTACTGGTTGTCGCACAGAATGAGCAAACTATAGAATTTTACACGTGCAAGAATAAGAACCTAGTGCAAGACCTTCAGAAATATTTTGTGCTCCTTTTTTACAGTAAAATATGTCAACTTAAATTAATAAAAAGCGTCAGGCTAGTTTCGGCACATATATTGCTGCCCTCATACCAAGAAGTCGTCGCTCAATGCCGTCGCTTGCATGGAGTTCGGCTTGTAGGCGACAAGTGAACCCGAAAGCCATCTCCATCACTTCGCTTGCCGCTGTCACGTGCAAGATCGCTTGTATGGAGTTTATACTTTACTCCCTACATGTACAAGCCGATTGTGAAGAGCCGGCCTCTCCAAGAAGCGAAAAATGCTGGTACAAGCAGTGCTTTCAATGCGAACGAAGGCGAAGTATTAGCATCTCCTCGCGCTGAAAATGTTCTTTGGTGAGTATGTTTTTGGTAAGCTGAACTCAGCGATCCAGTGAGTTCGTTTCCGGGCAAACAACTGTAGTGTTATGTTTCTGCATGCCTCCTCATAGAACGTAAGCGGTGATGCCATCTTCGGCATTTGTGCGCTGCCCCAAAGCTGTCGGCAATCTACATAGACCGTTTATACGCGGGAAGAGTTTACCGTCTCTTGTAACATGTGTAGTGTAGAAGCTACATCAGCGCGCCATCCGCAAGCTACACGTAACCGGCGAATTCCGTCGGCTATGTGAGATGCTCGGTTTCTCTATGTGCTCGAGAGAAGGGGAAACGCAGCCTTCCTTGTGTGAGCCTTACACCCGGAACTTTACACTTGCACTGCGTTATGGTAGCTGCATGCAGGCTGTTTCACAACACACGTACGAATAGAAAATTCGCGGCGCTTGCCGACGAAACCTGCGTGAAGGGTGGGAGATAAACATGCACCTTCCGTTCAGCATGCTAACACGAAGGAGAACCCAAAACACTCATTATTGATAAACTCTGGTAGTAATCGTCGTCACGGAAGTGGTTAGAGCATGGCAATGTTGTTCTTGAGCACTTAAAATTATTTCGCTTTACAGCAGCCTCCCACGTAGCTGGAAGCTTCTTGTCTTGCGGGAAGTAATGGAAGACAACATCGTCGCGGCCGCTGGTTATGCAACTGTAAGCTGCACAGAACGCCGGCATTGTCGGCCCACCATTTCAATTGATGGCGCGCACGTTCACTACCACTCTACACAGACACAAACACAGGAATGCAGGGTCGAGCGAAGCAGCTTATGACTGCACGCACACAGAAACAAGCACGGTCAGGCACGGCCGCGGAAACTGCGAAGCAACAGAACACCAGTGCTGACTTCACTACACCGTAGTTTCTGGTCTTTGCTCGTATTGTCAGCGTCAGCAGCAGCGCGCGGCACTCGACAGGGGGCGGAGCGACAGCGCAATTTTAACCGATGATTACGTCGCTCCTAAGTGAAAAATCCCCCCCCCCCAAATTTTATTTGCATGGTGTATAAGGTTCCCGCATGCATATAAGAGCATCTTATTGAATTCGACAGACTCTTCAGCTTCCCCTTTAAAGAAAGGAAATGCAGACAAGACAGATGACGATTATTGTTGTGTGGCAAATATACACCCCAAAGAGTGCAACTGTTTTTAGAGTGTGCATATAGGTAAATATTCTGTAAACCTATGTTAACGTTAAAATAAAATAAACTTTGATTCGTGTTTTTCCTATTGCTCTCCACACTTGAAAATGCACTTGAAAATGCATGGCACTTGAATGTGCCATGATGACTTGGAAAATTCCTCGTATCCTCGCAACGTATTGTTCCGAAAAACCATTAGTCCTCCCATAATAACAGCCGATATCTCGGACTGTGATTCATTCGATTTTTCGGACGTATCCCCGCGCGGGGATATGTCCGATATCGGACATATGACGGACGCGAACTAAGTTGCCGTCATTAAGATTGTGGCTCATATACCGTCCCTTTCATCGGCAAGGCGATTTGTTGGCCTTCAGAATGCCATTCGGCAGGTACTAAAAGATTATCGGCGACTTTGCATCAAACCACAACTTTCCCTACCAGATCCAGAATAAGCGGTGCTGGTTAGACCTAACCGCATATGCCTGTTCACATGCTGCAAAGCAAAACACTTCGCTATAGCCATGGGTTTGTTTCACATACTCCGGCTTCGCCGTCCGCCGACGCCGCGACCGCCATTCTCACTTCAACTAGTGCGCACGGCTACATCAACACGTTCGTCTTATCCTGCTATCATTGGCCAGGTTCAGCGCCGCTTTGAAAATATTAATCAGGCGAAATTCACAGAAGGTAAAAATGGGCTGTAGACAGTATGGTCGTGAAAAGAATAAAGAAAAAGAAAAAGAAGGGAGAGAAAAAAAGTCACAGGTTCGCCCGAAAGGTGAAGCATTCATTGCGATAGCAACTTATATTAGAGAGCTACACGAAGTAAGGTTAGTCGTTTTAACAGCTGCTTAAAATGCTGTAAACATTCATTTACTAACTGAAATAACAAGAAAATTGTCACACACGCACATATACGAACACATCACGCTTGCTGTTAGAACGCTGGCGTGATGGAGAGGCAGCAGCAGTGAGCGGATTCCCCTAGCCTCTAGCTTCAACGCAAAGTAGGCGTGCAAGAACCCGGCACAGATTGCTTCCGAGATAGGACGCGCGCAGCCGCGCTCAGTCATCGCAGCTGGAGTAGAAGAGGAGATGCGCACTTACCTGCCCCCTCTGCCCCGTTTCCGCGTGCACCTTCCCCGTCTTCCCTCGCAAGCGCGAAAAGACAGCGCCGCATCAAGCCACCATCCTTCTTGGCCTACCCTTGCAAGCTTTCGCTTGCATTTACACATATAGCGCGCGGCCAAGGTGTTATTGCACTTGGACTTATACAAACATCACGGTGACGACGATGGCGAATTGCGAAAATGCGCCATGAACGTCCCTATAATGTCCTATCGCAATAAAATTCATTGCCGGGTGACAGACATTCACGGGAAGCTAGCTATCAATATGTTGATACCAACACCTATCCAGCGAATCGCCGTAAGATCACGCACACGACCCACCGGCAACTATCAGAAACGCCTACCATATCTAACGGCAAAAGGTCGCGTGTAAGCAGAGCAGAAAATTGAATTCGCACTGCATAGCCTGAAGTGACAGCTAGCGCTGTGCGCGCACAAATCTGATTTTCCATCTAAGCAGGTATTGTTTCAATGAAAGGGCAACGCAGACCAAAGTTACGTATGCGAATTTTCCATACAGCGCTGGTGTAAAAAGCAATGAAGTTAATTTTACCGTTGAGGTGTATCGCATACTTAGATGAGTACAGTCGGAATCAGACTTGTCTGGAGCAGTCGAGCAGCCAGCTGCACGAGCGCTGGCTCTCAGTAGCTGCTGGGTTTGAGATATTGTTACGGGGACGTTGGGAGGATAGGAGATTGATTTGCAACATATGTATACAAAATGAGTCATAGTAGTTAAGATGGCTGACTACCAACAACACGCAGCTTCTCTTCTTCCTCTCTTCTTTCATCCTTCCGTAACAATATATTGGATTCGAGCGCCAGAAGCCTGCATGCGGCATTCATACTTGCGGTCAAACTGCGATATCGGCCGGTAAATGTTGTCATAAGAGACAGCCAAAGTTAGCTTAGTTTTTCTTTTTTGCTTGCTATCGCTTGTGCAACAGTCACCGTTCGTGCTAAGTGCGGATTTGCGCCGGAATGCCTGCGTTAGCTGATAACCACACGTGATTCAACATAAAAAAATGGCAATAATTCATCTGCACCACGGTAAATGGTCACATCAACGCCAATTAGCACATGAAGTGATAGACGCAAGCACGACTGACTCTTTTTTGCGATGGCTGCACAGATGACCAGGGAAGAGCGGCGAGCGATCGCTAGAATGGGACGCACAATGTCCCATAGAGCTATTTGTAATGTGACAGATCGCCCAATGGGAACTGTGAGCCGAGCCTTAAAGGCGTACCATGAAGAAGGTCGCATCGAAGACGCTCCACGTGGTCACCCTGAAAGGGCCACGTCACACGTGGAAGACCTGCTGATTGTGGCTGCATCAGTGACAGATCCCTTTCTAACTGCTAAGGAGATCAGAGATGAGCTCGGCTTGACAAGCGTCAGCTTGCCAACGATAAGACGGAGGCTCCACGAAGCTGGCATTCAAAGCAGGGTTGCAACCCAAAAGACGTTACTGGAAAAATCGCACTAAGGGTCTCGCCTTGAGTTTGCCTCCACATGCGAGTCGTGGAGTCCCGACAATTGGTGCGCGGGTGTCTTCACTGATGAAGTGTCATTTTGCACCCGGTGGAGCGTTCAGCGAAGAGTCTGGCGGCCGGAAAGGTGTCAGTAAGTTGGGAAAAATTGCATTAGGTGCTGCTATTGCGATGAAGTCGCTTTTCTTGCGTTATGTCTACAATGCCCTGATATGAAATTTTGGCTTTGTATTTACCGCAGAAGAAAATAACCGCGACTTGAGACGGGACGTGGCGAAGGAGTGGAGTCAGTGGACAGGACGAGCGGTACCTAAACATGTCGGACCAACTGGCCCAATATTCCTCCCTCTTCCATTTACCAGTACGATATAAATTTAAGCTGTTTTATTTTCCTTGCTCGAACAACTGTGGTGCGTTGCCATTTGCCTTGTCCCGTGAACTCTCTATTATTTTGTCTGTGTCTATAGCGTGATAGTTATTTACGTTATGTGCCCTTATCAGCATGCCAATGTGCTGTTCCCGTAATTTGCTTACAAAATTACGTCCGGCTTATTCACATGGCATAAGCCGGAATCTGTATAAGAAATAGTGGGACTTTTTTACTTAGAATATAGCAAGATAATCATGTCGCGTTACACTGCAAAAGCTTTGAAGGCGTTCACCTTGGACTACAGGCAACACGCAGGCTACACGGAAAGCCCGTGAAGTGCAGTCGATAGTGCCACATTGAGTTCGCTTCATTAGTGTGAGCATAACAGCCTCATTTACTCCGCTTGCTGCCAAGTTCAATTATTTTTGGCACTCGCCTTTAAGTTTTGTTATACAGGATTTTAACATTTGTGGTGTAGGTTCGACGAACGATACATCTGGAATATTCGTTCCAGTCGCCGCACATCTGTCCAGTTGTGGGGTTCTTCAGCTATGCAGGCCTCGGACCAATTCACCGTGTAACAGGCCGAATGACGTCCGATGACTACATGTACATGTCCCAATATACCCTGATGCCTTACATGCTCGAAGGACCATTTCCCGATGGCCTTTTGTGGCTTCAGCAAGGTGAGGCGTCGGTGCACTCAGCCGGGTTCATCAAAGATTTGCTGGACAACTTATGCATCTCAACGTTTGAGTGGCCGGCACGAAGCCCAGACGTGAACATAATAGAGAATGTTTGGGGCCTGATGAAGCAGAATTTCAGCAGAAGGGTGGGTTTAACGACAGCCACAGCTGACCAACTCTGGGCAGCTATTCAAGAAGAGTGGGATCGCCATAGTCTTCTGCCCGTTAATTCGCTCTACGATTCCCTCCCTCGAAGGATCATGTCTGTGATCTGTGATGGAACTAAGAGATTGTTTATTGAGTTCCTGCATTTCAGTGGTGCACTTATATATTATTTCTTTAGTTTCGCTTGATCAGATTGAGTGAATGTGTTACTTTATTTTTATTTATTTATTTTCATGAGAGGCTTAATAAATCATGTGTGTCATACCCACTTGAAACACGGCCTCATATATGTCTGCCGAGCTATTTATTTCATTTGTTGAAATAACTGCCGAATAAATTTTTAAGACAGCAAATTGAATTTTGTTTGGAATAATGCTGCGTTAAAACATGTTAACCGAAGGGCAAACCTCCGCTTTCGCAGTCAGTGGCTCTGAAACACCTATATTCTTTCAAAAATCATGTAACTTACTCCAATAAGATCTTTGAAATCATTGAATTAATTTTGGAAAGTGCAGAAGAATATCAAATTATGCCTAATGCTTAGCTTCTCGCTGCACCATAGTACACCTCTTTGTTTTGCAAAATGCCATATTTTGGAGCATCAGAAGAGGATATATTTGATGTTTAGAATAAATAACCTATCTGAAATGGTTACAAAGCTTAGTACCCCAAAATTATGTTCCCTAGTGCTGTAATTTGGAGCTCCGTATGATGCACTATCATTCGCTTTATAAGTGTCCCCAGAAGCTACAATTTCTTAAAAATAAAGAGAATAAATTTTTATTTTTAACCTCTGCTTTCTACAGTAATGGATTTTCACTTCATTTTAATTCACCAAACCCTGTCAAATTCGGTGTGGTAAAGCTCAGATAAACAATTTCAGCCTTTTCATGTGCGTTCCCTAAGGTAAAGCTTCCTCTTACTGTTTCTGGAGCTTCATCGTTTATTCTACATGCTGCTTGAAGTGTTTCATCAAGTTGCTATGCTCTTTTGCTACGGTCTAAAGCAAAAATTTATAACTTAAAACACTGCCAATCTTTCGGCTTCAATCAGATAAGAATGTATAAGGGGAACCGCATTTCATTTTCACTCTCTTATCAGCAGCGGCGGCCGCTGAACGCGCCAAAGCAGGCCAGATTCCGTTCACCCAGATTCCCAGATTCCGTTCACCATGACTTGGGACAAAATCTACAGGCTGATATAATATCAACCGGGTGGCATCTTTACAATTGCTGGTAGGTACAGCGGAGCGGGGCGTTTTTCGCGGCGCTCGACGTTTATGCACAGGTGCGAGTATGAGCGGGTGCGAGAGAGAAAATCTGGGGGCCTTTGCTCCTTGAATATGTGACTCTGGCTAGGCACTACGGACGAAGTTTCTTAGCGCGTGTCGCATGCCGGGGTTGCGGAGTGCGGTCGAGTTTGTTCAAACTCATCTTTGCTGAGGATCCGTTTTACTATCATTCTTAGGCTTCCCTTGCATGCCGCCGCGATTTTCGACCAGCCACCGCAAGCCAAGTCAGGGAAAGTGGACCAATCGCAGACGCTGGCGCCACCCTCTTCATCGGTTATCGACTTTCAGTGCACTGGCTTGGGCCCATCGAATCCCTCTCCACTTGAGCGTGCTCCTCGCCTGTTGTCAGCCAATTAGATAAGACAAGCCGCTGAGTGTAGGCAATGTTATTCGTTTATCAAACAAACAAAAATGACCTCCTATGAACGAGGAGAGCATTTGATTGGTCTGTTCAGACAACCCTGCGGGTCACCGCCAGATGCTTACAAATTTGACATCAGGAGATTGGAATAAAAACATATTGGAATAGTTTTACATTATAGGGCCCCATATCGCCATCAACATTTCAAAATGGCCGCCTCGTATGTGCTTCAAGCCTAGCTGCCATAGCTTTCTCCATGTGCTGTAGTACGTGTGTTTAGGCAATGCTTCCTTTGGCCTAGGTTAGTGCACCGTCCGTTTTCTGCGTTTGCTCTATCAGCATAGAAGTGGCAATTGCAAAGACATGCTGAGTTCATCAAGATGCCGCAATTAAAAGGAAGGCGATCACGTGTGCAGAGACGGACGGAAATCGGGCCGCATCACGGCCGCTCAGAGTTCCCGAAACTTGCGTGCGGGACTGGCATAAACACGAGAGGCATTCTACACCTGCAGCTTCTATGTACGGTGTGGCTGCACGGCCCCTATCTTGATAGTGATCTTTGGTGGAGACAAGATTTTACGCATCTAGATGCACCGCGCTGTGTTCTCGTTGCTTAGTTCGCACCAAAGCGAGAGGCCGCAGAAAGGTCAACTCCCTCACTCTTGCTACCGCACTTCCTCACTCTAGCGTTTAAAGTTTCCGCGGTCAATGAGTGAGACGTGTTCACGTTTCTGTGCATGACACCATGCTTGTTAATTGAGTTAGTAAGCGAATATTTAAAAGTTTATACGGTCGATAAAACTATCCTTACTTTTTGCATAGCTGTCTAATTTGCTATCATAATCGATGCTTCGCCTTTCCTGCAAAACTGTGACTTTTTTCTTTTATTTATCACAACTTTAATGCATTGGGAGTAAATCTGTTTTTTTAATAAATGAGAGAAAGTTGTATTTCTGTAAGAAAGAATGAGGTGTGTGGTATTGTAAAGGACTTTTCTTTCTTTAGGTCATTGTAAACGGGTGCGCGTTACAATCGAGGGCGTTTCCCCCCCCCCCTTTTTTGGTCACGAAAATCTGGTGCGCATTACAATAGAGTAAATACGGTAAGCAGTCTATGCTCTATTTAATATACTAACCAAAGAAAGTTGTAAGTACTTGTCAATGTTCTATTCTGAGCATGATGGAGCCTCATACAGCCATAGATGGTTCACACATTGCATCAGTGCCCCGTTCGTCATATATGTACAGTTGCAATGGCAGAAATCTAATTTCTCTCCATTACTGATCTGAATAAAAATTGCACGCGATTTGTACCGTAATAGTTCTTAACAATGTAAGAGCTGTAAACAAAGGGCTTCACTTATCTGGCACTTGCAGTATTATAAAACTTCAGTAGTTGTGGTGAGTGTTCACCACCTGTCATTATGACCACATTGCCAGGCGTCTGTTGGTCCTTACCTCTTGCACAATACTCAGGTTCTGAATGTCGGGTGCACTGTCTCCAGTCGCAGGTGCCTCAGGCTGGCCAGTAGAAGGCTGTTCACTGTCTGTGTCCATCGCCACACTGGGCTGGCTTTCAGGGGTAGGCTGCTCTGCCCTTGTAGTTTCTTTGGGGCTTTCCTTGATGGTGGTGGGTGGTTTTTCATACACTGCCTTCTGTGCCTTTAGCTGGGCTGTGAGAGCATCTAATCTCTGCTGGTAGAAGTCATAGACAAACTGGGCCATCTGCGTCATGCCCGTGATCACATATGGCTCTCCCTGAGGGGGTACATTGTTGGGGCGCCCTGTAGGGTACACCTGCATAATACAAAAGACAATCTGCAGTTTACACCACTGCTTTTCGTAAAAGCACTTACTGAATAGAAAACATGCTTATTTAAGTAATCTGTACGAAAACCTACAAGATAGGTTATATGCTTGCTACTAGTGTATATATATATATATATATATATATATATATATATATATATATATATAGTATATATATATACTAGTAGCAAGCGGGACGTTCCAGTTTTATCATTTATTTTTACACAGAAACTTTATTGCAAAAAAAAAAAAATGCACCATGGCATCATCAACTATACACCTTGGACTATTTTTCCATATAGTTGCCAATGACATAGAGACATTTGTCGTAATGAGCAATCAGTTTGAAGAAACCACTCTAGTAAAACCACCCTGTGACGCAAGGCCCGAGACATGACTTCTTCGCCACACATGATCTGTAGGCGTTCATGGATGACAGACTAGTCCCACGTGCCCATTCATACCCAATAACAGCACGCACTTCCATTGGTGACCACATTGTCAGCACACGTCTGTCTGCCATCGTGATTTGTACTTGAATAACCTTGGGCACACCGGCCTACTGTTACCCTCTCTTCTTCGGCGCTCTGCCCATGCATCATTCCTCCTCTGCTCACACTCCTTCCATTGTTGAACCAGCAACAGGCGTGGACTCTTAAGGTGATTGTTTGTTTCACCTGGTGTACCATCTTCTCTTTTAAAAAAATGGCGAAAGTTACTTTCGGAATGTCCTTCGTATATAGGATTCAGCATCTTCAGTGTTCTTTCCTTTTATTACTTTGGTGACTGTATTACATGGAAACCTAGTGGTTGCTCGTCAGACACATTAATGTTCTATAGTTACAAGACAATACAATGTATAATGGCCCTTGAATTGCTTCCTTTTATCACTTGCACTGGTGGAACAGCCATTTAGCTCTTGGTGCAGGCCCTGGCAGAGGTGAAAATCTAATATGGCGTAACTACTTGTATCTACTACTGTATGTACAGCATACATCTACATACCAAGTACATAGGTCGGCAAACTCACTCATGAGTCGACTCACTCAGACTCTCAGATTGACCCGTCAGTCTGATTGAGCCCGGTTGAGTATAACCTGAGCTCAGGTGAGCCCAGCTGAGAATTTTGGTGAGTTGAGCCTGAGTGAGCCCGGCTAAGAAGAATTTTGGTGAGTCTGAGTGCGAGTGAGCCCTCAGCAAAAAATATGTTTTGTGAGTGAGCCTGAGTGAGTTCTGTTTATTTTGCCGACCTATGCGCAATAGAGAAGTGCCCTGTGCATGTCTTCAACCTTCTACAAACATGTTAACGAACCTTACTCGAGGCCCCTCTACGAGCTATGGCGTCGGTAAGGCGTTCATGCGCAATGAAACACGAGAGGAGGTGAGACTCGGATTTCACCATGGCCCAGTGACAGAGTCAACAACAGAGCAATGTGCGAACCCTTGACAGTGGGTATGTACAAAACAGAGATCTGAGAGCGAGAGAGTTTACTTTGTTTCTTTTGATATGCAAGATTATTTTATAAGTACGGTGAAACCTCAGTAACCCATAGTTGGCCGAAGCTCGGAAAAAGTACGTACTAACCGGTAGTACTGCTTAACCGAAATAGCATGAGATCGCCCACTTGCATGTCAAAAACTGAATTCGGAGAGAGTGCGATGAAAGGGAAAAAAACATGCAGTATATATTTACTTCGCGCGACAAACATGTTATTTTCGTTTGATGCCGTGGTAGCCTAGCAGCGACCACGGCGGCCTCAAACTTGCTGAAGCTGTGAGCCAGCTTTTCAGCCAGCCCCCTCTTCTCGGCAAACACTTGCATGGCAGGTTCCTGGTTGGCGTTGCATATTCACCGGGCACAGGCGCAGTAGCGCTGCAGAAGTCGCAGGGCACCTGTTCATTGCAGGGTGCTGTTCTTGTTGCGACGATTGCATTCATGAGTCTGACGTAATGTGCAGCTTCTGCCACTGTCAGGCCTGAATCACCCTTGCTGTCACGTTCCCTGTCGTCCTTATCACTGTCACTAGGCGACACTTCGGCAACAACAGAGGCAACGATGGTGAAAAGCTGAACCTCGTAGCCGACATCTCTTCGCAGTAGCAGCAGCGCTGCCTAGCAACTTCTTCGCATTCCAAATGCCACACACCGTAGCCAACAGTAGACCCATGTCGCGTGCCAGCCCCGACTTTTCGTGTCACGTTTGATAGCACGAATTATGTCTAATTTTTCTTCTATGCTGAGCACCCGGCAACTTTTTTATCAGAGTTTTGGCATGACATGAGTTCTCACTTGCACGACGCCACAACGCTCTCTGGCATGGCGCCGAAATGATGTTGATGTTAATGTGGCTTCACACGCAAACGCACAGGGCACTTGGAGGCCGTTGTGCTGATCTCTGAGGCTTGTTGTTCTGCCGAGCTGCCCGATGGAGATGACGCACCGCCGCGTTTGCACGACGAAAGTGGAAACACTACGTGTTAACCAATAAATACGCAATAAGCTGGCACGGTTTATGCGGATACAAAACACATTATGTTCAATGGCTGCTGAGTCGGGGATTTTACTTTACTACTTTTAATACGAAACTACTCTTTAAGTAGGTATGGTTTAACGAGCTTTTACTGTATTATTGAGTGGTCATTATCCTTTTAAACCATCAAAATGACTCAGTAAATTTCAATCCTTTTCGTTTCACTTATGCAGTTTTAACAATAACAGGCTAGATGACTTCAAAACTAGCCGTAAAGAGAAAAAGATAACCTTGTTAGTATAACTAGATAATCCACAAAACAAGCACACAAGGATGCTCGCTGAGCAGAAAGACTGGTGCTCTCGAGGAGCGAAACACTAAAACCAACGAATGCAGTAGCACATAATTCTTTTAACCGTAACATTGCCACTGCGAATGTATGCAGTCAACTTAAAAACAAAATTAAATCAAGGGATTTTACATGCCAAAACCATGATATGATTATGAGGCATGCTGTCAACTTCTCAATGTGCACATGGCAACCGCCTACGTAAACGGCACATAATATCTGCTTTTGCTAGGTGTCACACTTCAATGCAGGATTGGCGCATCCAAATGGAGTACAGCGCTTGTGTAGTTGTGCAAATCATTCCAGGGGCACAATGTGCGTCCATTTTAGCTTTTGCCAGCCCTTAACCGGTGCAAGACTTCGTCTTAAATAGAAAGATGGTCTTAAGCTGCACGAAAAGAAAGATGATCAATGAGGAGTTTGGCACAAACCTCTCTTGTTCTTCACTCAGGACCATCGAGGTCCTCACCTGCTTCTATTAAACAAGCAGGCTGAGCGAAATATATACTAACGCTGCCTTTATGCTGTGTTACTGGCTTGAAGGATGGTGCTGTAATATATATAATACAATGTCAAATCGCACTGCTTTCAGCACCTCAGATCACTTTGCTTGCAACCAGTGCAGTAGCATATACCTGAAGCAAACGAAAAATTGTCTATGATACGATCAAGGTAATGAGACGTGCAGTCTATGAACATTCTGTGCAGACATAGGGATCCTCGTATGTAAGCTCCCGTGTTTGATACCGCATATAATCACGTAATGAATGCACTTTTTTCCCAATAAACCGAAGCAAAGTTGGGGTGTGCATTCATTATGCAGGGTAAATTTCATGGAGACATATTCAAAAAACGAAAAATTGAAAAGTAAGATGGTAATGATTTGGAACATGCATAAGTTAACTTATCTTTGCAGTAAAAATACATGTACGCCATTTGCAAACAGTAACTTCACTCCACATCGCAACCACCAGACCTGCCATTCAGGTTGCTGGCTGCTTCATCCACATCGTGGTGCCACCACAGAATAAAGAACCAACACATCAGCTGCGCAAAGTAGCCGCGGCCTAGGCCAATCGTGCGCGGCGAAACTGAATGTGCGCTTCGAACAGCGATCTCCCATTGCACCCCAGCTCGTACTCGCAGCCGCTTTCAACTGTCTGCCGCTATTCCAAGCACCACGTTGAAGCGCTCACCTGTTTTCACACGCATGCTGTGTGCGTATCTTTCCTCAACCATCCTGCTCATCGGCACGTCAAATTTTATCGGTGTCTGACCAGTGTTTCTGTTTTGTGAGCAGATAAACTCTATGTCCTGCATCTCGAATCTGCGAGGAGACTTGGCGCCGGCACTGGCGGTAAGGATGTGTTCAGCATTAAGTGCGCTTACTTTAAATACATGTGCAAGAGACAAAGATTGTAGTCTCTACAAAAAACTACAGCACGACCGTTCAATTGTGGGACTGCACAGTAGCAAAGCTTGAGGTGCGTTCATCACGAAAAAAAAAAAAAAAAAAAAACGATTTTTCGTGACTAAATATGATATATACTAGTACTAATTTCCCCCTATCTGCAGCATTTTTGTAAACTGCATACTATAGTAGTGATATATGTCTGTCTTATCTTAGGATGGTTTGGCTCCTTTGTGATGTGCCATGAAAAAAAAAAGAAAAGGAACATTGCTAAATTCGCAGCGATGGCAGCAGCGTAGCAGCATATAACATTGATCACATGAGTGCATTAAAAAAAAAAAAAAGACCAAGCACAGGACCACGTGGCTGTCATTCGTGTTGTTGTTCGTTCAGCTCTACGTTGCATTTACAACCTCCCCTTCCCCCGCATGTGAACATGCCAGTTCTATATTAGTCCTCATCGCAACACCAATGCAAGTAGATACGCTCAGTCTAGAGTTTTATGGTGCCATGCGTGACAAGCCTTTGAACCCTCCTCCCTGTCTCTCTGCACTTTTTGTTTTCCTACTCTTTGTGCCTCGGCAGCATGCTGGAGGCAGGTTTAAAATGGAAGGGGGGAACAGAGTGCAAAACGTCCTCGCCTATGCGAGTAGTGTATGCTGTGTAAGCTTTCCTTTTAACCCTTGTGGCTAAGGCCAGACAGGGCTACACGCTAAGGCCCTGTGGTATTGTGAGAAGCAAGTGAGATCAACGCCCATCAAATCTCTCAAGCTTGGTCGGCTCAGTTACCGTTCTTGCTCAACATTCGCTTGGCCCTTCCCATCTTTCATCTGGACTAAGCGTCGGTGGCCTTGCTTTCGTGTGAAAACAGTGATGGCTTTCATTCAGTGCGACTGACGAATGACATCATGACATCGCTCGCTTGCTGGTCATGCTGCACATCTACGCTTGTGGCAATGACTATAATGAGTAGTACTCATGTCGCTTCTGTGAAGCGACTGGACTTTCCAAATGCTCAGTGTCCAATGTAACCTTTGAGAATTAAAGGTGAGCTTTACTTTCGGCAATGTGCTCGTGAATTATAGTTTGATTGAACATTATTGACGTAGCTTTCTCGTGGACACTTTGGTGCCTAGGAGGGCAAAGATAGAACCAGGAGGAAGCATGAGGCCAAGCAGCTAGCCTTGGCAAGCCAGCCTCCTCTGACGCCGCTTCTCCTTGTCCCCAGGCATATCTGCACACTGACTAATGAGCAGTAGGCCCTCAATAGTTTCAGCAACTTTTCAAGACATTTCTTGGTAGATGGTAGCTCTTAGTGGCACCGTCACCACGTGCTCTCCTGTCTACTGTTTCCAGTACTCGCTGCACGCTCAGTGAACATAAATTACCACTTGTGCATCACATAGGAAGGGCTTACTTCCCCTAAGCCTTTAATTTATATTTTGTGACTCGGCTTCAAGATGGTCATGTGACACTCCCTCCTACAAATTTTAGAGTGCAGCTCTTAGTTGCTCATTCCTGTGGCAAGCGTCGGCGTAATTGAACAAATGAGCACAGCTAAGGATGAAAGAGCAAGTGCGGAGTGCAGTGGGCTATGAAAGATACGAAGAGGAAAGCGGAGGAGGATGCTATTGCGAGAGCGTGAGAAGTGTAGTGCAGCAGCGATGGCTACAAGATGGCGCCAGAGTAGTGCGTGTCATCTGGGAGGTCTGTCTGTGGGAGCTGCTGTGAATCGCGTCCACGTGTCACCCATGTGCTGCCTCTCACGATCTTCTGATTAGCGAGACAGTCGCTCAACACTTTTCTCCGTTTGCAAAGTGTCGCGTGAGACAGATTGTCTGCGCCAGCCAACATATCCCGAAACGAAAACACATATAGAGCTGCACCCAAATTTCACATTAGGGAGTCTAGTAATCGTCGGTGAATTTTTTTCTTTTTCCATGTTAGGTGCTCATGCTTAGTGCAACTGACATAAAACATGGATGTCAGAGCAGTGTCACTGGTGGAACTGCAGATCTGCACTTATGGTACGTTGTACCAGAGACACAACTACAGCCGAACCCACTTATAACAATATTCATGTACCATGAAAATTCCATTGTTATAACCAATAATTGTTATAACCAGGTTGCATCAAAAAATCAAAATAGGGGGATGGCAGAGCTGATGTGAGAAAATGGTGGGGAGGCCAGTGCCCCTCCCCACCACCTTCCTCTGCCAGGCTGCTGATTGTGTTCACTCGTTTAACTGTTTCCTGGGCGCCCCAATTGCGTGCAGCAAGCCGTGGCAGTTGGCGTTAAAGAATGGTATTGCTATAACAACTGCAAATTTAAGAGGGGTAACGGGTGGCAAGCGATATGCGATCACCACTGAGGCATCACTTTGGTGGTGCCAAAATGGACTTTTTAAAAATTGTGAGAAAACTGCTGCAGCAGCCTGTCAGCTTCAGAAATCCAGAAGGAACACTGAGGAGAAATCACCACAAGCATCTCACCATGTACTTCTCACTGGCTTGCACGACAAAAGCCTACGTCCATCAGCCATGCATGCTTTACGCGAAGCTTGCCGACATCTTTGTCCAAGGCATCAAAGCACTCCACGTAGTGCAGCGGAAGGTTCCTTGCAAAAACGAAGCCTCAGAAGGACTGAATCATGCCAGGACTCCTGTGAGGACAACGCTGAGGCAGCCTACCCTACCGCGTCATCGCTGCTGTCGTCACCGTTGTTATCCGATGCACGCACATTCGTGACAATCGTCTCGTCGGTTAGAAGCACTTAGTTTCCAAATCTATAGTCGTGCACTTTCTTTTCACCGACAACATCGTGCACTGCTGATGATCAGCGGGCGGATCAGTCATCTTCAGTTTCGGCGGCGAGTCAAGCAAAGTTGAGAAACCGCATGGCCAGGAACGACTTTGACACAACCAACAAAAACGAACTGCACTGAATGAGGAGCCAGCGAGCAATCTGCCTAATCTGCTTGCGGCGCAGTTGGCACGGTCCAATTATGTTTCGGAGGGTGGGGCGGCGTAGAGCTATGGGCGCAGCCCATTTGTGTTCGGAGAGGTGGAAGCACGACGAGAGAGAGCCACGCGGAGATGGCTGGAAAATGAGCACGCGGCGGCTGTTGGAGCAGCGGCCCATCATGCAGCGGCTTGAATTTCTCTTTTGCTTTTTTTCTTTTCAAGAATTTTGCATTTCATTACTTTGCGGGTTGGACACCCGGCAGCCAGACTTCATCGTTATAACCGATAATGTTATAACCGGCATTGTAGTAAGCAGGTTATTTCACCATGGAAAACATACAAAAGTCGACAGTGCAGCAGCTTCTGTTATAACTGATATATTGTTAAAACCGGTATCATTATATGTACTGAACTGTTATAAGACTGTACTGCTGATTCCGCAGACCGACTGGGACTAGAAGCGAGAAGGAGGCAGGCGCCTCAGCCCATCTCCTTCTTGCTTGTACAGCTCCAGCCAATCAGTGGTCACTAGGTGGACACTTACACAATACCGCTTTCAATGTATGCATGATGCGACTTGGCTAGCATGTGCAAAGCTGGCCCAGCCAGCTGAAGAAGTGGCAGCAACAGTAGAACAGCAGTGGTATGCTCAAACTTATTTTATTGTTTAGAAAAGCACTGTTTTGGTAAAAGTGATGCTTCGGTAATTTTAGAGCTTTGATATGCAATTTTAGTTTGACATAATCTTTGCCTTGAGCATCTATTAAGAAAGCGCAGTTAAGACCACAGTAAAGATGACGCTCTCTAATCGAGATTTACCAGTAGATTGATTATGCTGTACCAGGTGCACTGAATACGCTTGCAATGAACACAACGCTGTAGTTGAACATGTGATAGATCCATGCAAGTCTGCATGAAGCACAATCACATGTTTTATACATTTTTTTGCAAAAGCTGCATCTTGTGAATAAAATTAATGGGCGAAAGGCATTTCTGCTCAACATACCTCCCAAGGTGCCAACCAGAGTTGTGTAGGTCTCTGAAGCAGGAGGTTGAATGTAGGTCCCAGCTCAAAGCAGTCTTGGAACAGTGATATGCGTGCGAACACATACAAGCCCAAGCGAGCCCGTGACATGGCCACTACAAGCCGGCGTACATCTCGCAAGTGCCCCACAGCTCGTGTCCGCACCAGTGACAAGAGCACATAGTCATTCTGCTGGCCCTGGTACTTGTCCACAGTAGTTACCTGATGAAGTAGAAACAGGTCACATTTTAAATAACCCAACTGCTCATGCCTGACAAAATTTAGTAATGGTTTTGATATGATCAAGAGTGTTTTTGACTCATTTAGGCCATGATTTCAGTTAATGTTTCAGTCAGCACAACTATACTTCAAAGCATGCCGAATACTGTGTGTGGATTAGCACACACAGAATATGTGCTGGTCTGGAGCTGCCCAAACCGATCTCTGCTGAAGTTCCAGAATAACTAAAGTTGTGCCATCTCACCCCCCCTGCAGCCCTGTCTAGAGTGTCTATAAGGAAGCTCCAGCTGTGAGCCTCATACCCTCGTCCATCATGATTGCACACTGCCTCATTTATTATTCTTTTCTCTATTCTGCGCTTCAGCATATTTGACGAAGGATAAGCCTGTCCCTCTGTTTTCACTTCTCTTGAAACATGTAATGCCCCTAAAATCCCCTATATTCTTGTTGAATGCTTAATATGTGCCGCTTTTAGTGATATGGTCGTGGTGTGCCTTATGACAACTGCATTGGGTGACCTGCCCACCAACCAATGAGTACACAGGACATGTAGACATTTTACATGGTACTCAATATCACATGAGAGCAGATGCCAATGAAATGCACAAGAAAGGATGTGGCGGAGGTCAACAATTAATGGCACTACTTTACTTACACATGGGACTAATTTCTGCCAGCTACATCCATGGCCGATTCCATCATGCAAAAAAAAAAAAAAAAAAGAGGACACCTAAGCACTTACGAGTTGACAATGTAAAAGCATTTATGTCCAATTCAACACCACTGAGCGGTGCTTCGAGAAATGAACTCCATGTGGGCAAGCGAGCAGCCCGAGACGGTTGGCGCGTGTTAACGCAACAGCATTAAGGGCCCCATATCGCAGGAAATCCAGCATCAGATGTCGTTTTGGCAAAAAGAATTTCAAACCATGCATACCCAACCATGCAGGCCCTCCACGGGGTGCAAGGAAGTTACTAAACTAACTGGATTTCTCAAGGTAATATACAAAGAAAAATCATAAAGTACGAATTACACACAACTTACAGACATGATAGCATCAGATTGTAATTTGAATATACGAGAAAACACAATTCTGTTACGCAGAAACTAAATTGTTTCTACAATTCACAGAGTGGCCATGGCCTACCAGATTTGCACGCGCAAATCTCAAAGGCAATAAAGCGGCAGGCCCGGTTACTTGCAACACCTCCAGATGGCGCTCGCCTCCGCCACATCACATCGGGTAAAAGAATATAAATACCTTGGTATATGGATAAGGTGAAAGGCGTATAAGACGGAAGGCGATAGATATATGGAAACACAGGAAAAAACAATAACAGCAAAGGGGAAGAGAAATGCAGCAATAATGAAACACAAGAGTGCTATGGGGATACAATAGGTATGAGGTGCTCTGGTGTATGTGCTAAGGTGTAATGGTTCCAGGACTTAGATTTGGAAATGCGGTTGTTTGCTTGAAATCAAGGCTACAACCAGGATTTGATGGCAACCAAAGGTCAGTAGGACGCCTCGCATTAGGTGCTCACGGGAAGACTACAAATGAAGCTGTCCAGGGTGATACGAGGCTGGACAAGCTTTGAAGTAAGAGAAGCTTACAGTAAAATTGATTATGGAGAGCGACTGAGGAATATGGAAGAAAGTAAATGGGCTGGGAGAGTTTTCAGGTATTTGTACAGGAAAAACATTGACTCACAGTGAGGGAAAAGAACTAGGAAGCTTACCAGCAAGTATGCGACCAGTTCGGTGAGCAACATGGCCACAAAGAATGTCAAGCGGAAAGTAGGAGAGCTGAGATAATCTCATGGGTGGCGGCAACGGACAAGAAACCTGCTATGAGTAACTACTTAAAGGGCCCCTCACCAGGCCACATAAAAAATTTTGGTTATACGCTGGAAGTTTTTACATGTCCTCTAGGGAGTGTTCTGCCACAAAAATTTTTCAAATCGGCTCATTAATAGCCGAGATAGAAATATTTCAGTGCTGCGAACCCATGATTTCAGCAGGCGGGCTCCACTGCCAAGCAAGACGCTCTCTCCACTGGCCCCGTCTAGGCTATGCAAGCGAACTTCCTTCCGTGCGTTCTCCCATACTGGACCTCCAGGATGGCATGACGCATATGTCACGGACCCCGCCTTCATTTTTCTTTCCTCGCTTTTTTTTTCAGCACTACGCACTTCCACCGATGGCATAGCGCGTGCGCTGTTGTCTTGTTCGCGCAGTGCACTATTTTGTGCGCTGTGCACAAGGAAACATGACTAGCAGTATAATTCAGTGCTACACGAATATTGCGGCAGAACAAGCAGATTGCAGAGCATGATCACGCGCTGGAACACGGTAGAAAATGGCATAGTTTCAGTACCTGCGCATGTGACCGCACGACCGTGGGAACAAGCAGACAAAGTGGAAGTACATTTCTCTTGCTTCAGTGCGAAGTAAAACAAAAAACATGCAGACATTCCGTTTGTGTGTTTTATTATTTCTCTAAACTTCAATTTGTCAATTCAAGCAACAGATTGCACAGATAACAGATGTTGTCTTGAATAATTCTCGAACTCACAAGTCATCACGAGCAACGTCACACTGCGGACACCAGTACGTAGGCGCAGGCACACGAGTATGTCATCCTCTGGCTTGGAGCGCAGCGGTCACGAGAAGATAAAACAGCGTTCGTTTTCAAATTTCAGATCTTTCTGCAGCGCGTATATACCGTATTTTCTCGATTCTAAGCACCCCCCCCTCTAGTCCCGCGAAAAAATTGGGAAAAAAGTTTGCATGCGAATCTAAGCACCCCCCTATTTGTTAGGAAGAGCACGTAGCCAAGGCCGCCAAGCGCTTGCTCACTCTGTCATCGAGCCGGAGCCGTCGGAGCCCCGAGGTGGCCCGGCGTCCGCGGCGCGATCTTGCCGCACAGTCAGACTGTACGGCTGTACAGCAAAAGCTGCAGAAAGCGTACCCATCAACCATCCCAAGTAGATTCGGACGCTTGGAAGCGGATCCAAGTGGACGTTGTGGTCAAATCATTTAAGAAGTGCTCAATCACAAACCACTTCGCCGAAACGGAAGACGACCTGCTGTGGGATACCGAAAGCGGCGGTTCAAGCTGTGCGACGAACTCGAGTGGCAGTGATTGTAACTGAGCATCCGACACAAGCGGTGGGTTCACTGTCTGCACCGATTTCTTTTGAATGTTTACAATATAAAATGTTATTTCTCACACTCATCTCGTCACGATGTCGCAGCGAAAAGAAAGAGGGGGGGTCATTCTAAATTTTTTCGAATCTAAGCACCCCCCCCTCACTTTGGGCATCGCGATCGTGAAAAAAAGGGGGTGCTTAGAATCGAGTAAATACGGTAGTGATGTAATACTTTGCAGACACCACCGTTATCGTGCAATGTATTCTCTGTGCTAGCCAGCTCCAAATGGCCAGACCTGGTGAGGGGCCCTCCTTTAAGAGGAAAAAACGAAATCGGGAAAGACATAATTTATGATAACTCAAAGGGAAGCTTGTTACTTTTCGAAGCGAGATCAGGTTGCCTTAGAACACACACTTATAAAGCGAGATATCAGAAGAAACAATGAGCATGCGCTTGGTGCGGTAAAGCTAGGGAAATGATGGAGCATGTTTTATTAAATGTGAAGATATCTGCCCAGTGGTCAATTTAGGCATCTCTGGCCTCTGTGAAGCCCTTGGATTCAGCAAGAGCAGGGGGAAGGTATTAAACATGTCCACAGTAGGGATTAGTAAGCGGCGAGTGGAAGATTGGTGGAAGTAGGGAAACGACAAACAACAGAGGCATGCAAAAACAAAGTTCACAATAGAGGTTCAGAAAGTTTGGCTATGGAAATTAATCTTGTTTTTTTCCCTTTCCTTTTTTAATATAGGTAGGCCGTTAGGCAATATAATAACAAGAGCTTGGTGGTGCAACCCACCACCCCGTTCCAAAGGGGACACTCATAGCATCCACCCATCCATCGCGGCCCACACAAGAGGATGTGTTTCTACCAGAAAGCTCGCCTTCGTGCATAGTGTTCGCTGTAAACATTATGGTTACATAAGCTGCAGTCGCTGGGAAGTGTGAGAAGCAGTCAGGGATCTTTGAATGCTATTGCGTTCCACTCGTAAAGGCGAAGCTTAAGTGTGAGCCAAATTTTTTATTTGGCCTTACCAAGGCGCAGTTAGAACATAGGTGAGAGCTTGTGCAAACAAGGAAAGCATGGATAACACAGGCTTCCAAGAGCGAGAGCGAAGATGATTTGGAATTGCCGTGATGCCCTTTCCCCTCACGCAACACCTGGCACTCTACTGCGGTAGCAGCTATTTCCTTTCGACCACTCTGGTCCGTCGAACGCGCTCGTGCTGTGGAGTCTCAGCCAGTGATATTCAGGCGCTGCTATAGATGCAGAATGCCAGCCTTTTTGCTCAATGAGCCATTTGACACTTTCGCATCAAAACATGAGGCAGCTTCCACATCTGCTTGGCCATTGCCTCACAGTGCACAGTAGAGCTTAGTTACAACTGCTTCATGGAGCAAAAATGCTTGTTGTAAAGGAAGCATTGTAAAGGAAGTCTGTCAGAATAGTAGTGTAATTTCCCTCAAAATAATACTGAAGAGTGTCAATGAGGTTAAAGATCAATGTTCGACTCGAAAACAGAACACAGAGCTTCTATATATATATTAGAAACATGTTAATAAGAGTTTTAGAAACAGTGGACACAAGTGGTTCACATTTGCAAAAGGAAGCTCAACATAGCTATAAAATAAAATGGCAAGCACAGAACTCAACCTCCTTTGTGCATATGGCTGATACCAGCTCCTAACATCGGATTTAATATTATTTAAAAAAGGAAAAGAAAGAAAAAAACACCACATTGACCTCTAAAGTAGAACATAACGAATGACTGCTGATGTTGGCCAGCCTATTCAACGCTTGCTACACATAGCCTATAGCACCAAGATTACGTGGTGGTATAGTATAATTTTGGTGTTCAAAATTTCATTTGCTCCATTCCACACTTCTCTTAGACTTTTTAAAATGAAGGCAGCCTTCAACAGCCAAAAGCAGGCGACTACACAGTCCTTATGCATGTCACAATGGCTGGCACACAAGTGACCTTTAAATAGAAATAACCCTGAAGATGACATGTATAGTGCTTCCCTGAACATTGAACATGCTCTTCCAGCAACAGTTGTGCATGCAAACATGTGGGCGCTTCCTTTGCAAAATCTTCATTACTGTGACAGGTAGTTGTGATGCTGCCATACTGCAGTACCATAAAGTTCCAACCAAAGTGGCATAGCAATGAGGTCATTGTTAGTGGTTGACATTCCATACGTTTCTGGCAAGATTTGATAGATGCCAGAACACCGTTTGTACTACAAAGGAGGTTTCCCCTCCCGTTTATAAAGGGTAACTATAAGTGAGCTCAACCGTAAAGTTGACAGTTAAGGTTGTTCAGTTTATATGCTCTGCTATTAAACCTTCACTTTAAGGACCCCGTGTAGCAATGTGGCTTTGATAATAATAATTATAATTAAATAATTTTAGTCATAACAAATAAGTATATCATTATTGAAGGGGCTTTAAATACCAATACCACAGTTAGACTATAAGGAACACTGCAGTTGGAGGCTCCAGATTTATTTTCACCAGCTGTAGTTAAGGTGACTAAAGAACAGTAAGCTACACTACACTGTCAAGTTATAGCCCTGGAATATTAAAAATATTACTCCAACTGCAGTGGAGGTTTGGTAAGATGAATGGCACTGCTGTTTTGAAGTTCTTGCACCAGCTTCCTGTGACATCATGAATTTTGAGAGTGTCTGCTTATGAATAGCGAAGTGTTCATTGATACACAAGAGATGCATACAACCTTAAAGGGACCGAAAAATCAAGCTATCATTTCGAAAACATTTTAAGCACACAAAGACTGTAAAAATAGGTGCAGATACTTCAAGATATGAGAGCTCTGATTTGAGCACAAAATTAAAAAAAGGGGGAGCTTGGGATTCACTGTCTTTGCTGGTAACCATTCCTTTTTCTGCCAAATATATGCCAAGAGAGTTTTGAAAGTAACTCTCGACTAAATTGAATGAGTGTTACATTTTGGTGTCCATTTGCAGTGCACTTGAACCTAACCGTACAAGCCTTTTCGCATTCCACATCTATTGGAATGTGGCCATCGCAGCCAGGAATTGAAACCACGACCTTGTGCTCACCAGCAGGACAACAATGTCACTTAGCCACAGCAGCAAGTAGCAGTGCAACTATGACAAAAGCTATGAAATTATGCAAGATGTATCTGCGTCAAGTAGTCGACTACAAAAAGAAACGTTGAAAGATGATGTTGTTCTTCAAAAAAATGTTTCGGTTAAATACTAGGTTATATTACCTTCACTCAATTAAATTACTGCAATGTAGCCAGCCTTTACGAATATTTGGCTTGCATACCTTACCTTCAGGGGACAGCCAATGAGTGGATTGTCTTGGCAACGCTGGCGCACAACATCGCGTATGAGATGTTTCTGTCCATTGTATGTGGTCAAGATGGAGATCCGTTCAGCAGGGTAGCCCAACAGCCGCATGTACATGAACACAGCCACGACATATTCTGCCTCTGCCAAGTTCTGATAAAAGTAAGGGTTTGGTTCAGATTCTCCTATTCCATTGAAGTCTCCCACATCGACAAGTTGATAGTCGAAGCAGAAACCTGCATTGCCAGTTCGGTACTCTGGCCATTCTGTAACATGTGGCAAGTTCCCCAGGTTCTGGTAACGCCAATTGTACAGGTCGCACAAGCTCGGCCTTGATCGACCTTGACCATCAAGCTGGACCACGGGCACACCCAAGCGTACAAACCTTGTAAACAGTGACTGTTCCATGTTGCTGTACTTTTGGAAGGCCATGTTCTTTACCACAGGAGGCAGTTGATGATGGTCTCCAATCATGATCCACCGCTTGAGCCGATTGTATCCATCCTGTGGTGTCTGTAGAAGCAGGGGGATGAAGGTCTCAATCTCCAAAATTTGAGCAGACTCTTCCATAAGGATGTTGTCATACTTAAAGCCCAGGTCAACCAGCTCTCTACGCTTCAGTGCTGCGTGGGTGCATGTCATGGCAATCACCTTGGCCTCCTTGACAAGGAGGTACCGTGACCTGTCCAGGCCACTGCGAAGTAGCTCAAATGCTCGAAATTCTTCTAACTGATCAAAAATGTCTTTGATGTAGCGGAAACAGCTCTCTGCCTTCTCCATGTCATCTCCAGCTGACTGCCCATGAAACAAAGGTTGTGGTGCATTGCTGAAGAACTTGGTAAATGGAAAATGTTCTTGAATGTCCCGAGTTGATGGCTCTGTTGTGCTCGATTTCACTTTGCTAAGAAATTCCTCCCACCGAGACAAAACCTATTGGGAAAAAGACAATAGAATAAAGTCAATAAATTGCTGTCAATGAGGCTGGTTCAGATATTAGGAACACAAAGTTCTCAGAAATTAAGTATCATTATCACAGTTCAGAAAAGTTGTTGCATTGATGCTTTGGCTCAATAACTGGTCACAAGCTCTTTTTAACAATTCTCATTATAGGCAAAATAGATTTAAAGAGACTGCTGAAGGGCCTTTCTATTAAGGCGACACCTGCAACACACAAGCAATTTAAAGCCTGATGAAGTAAACTATTTTTCTTACTCTGGATGCAATAAAAATGATGCCACTACTTGTTAATTAAGCAGAAACTGACAAAACATTGAAAAGAATGTTCAACTGGTCAATGCAAAATGAAATAAAAAAACATTTTGCAGAAATCATCAACGATGATTGGCAAAGTAAGCAAATAGGCAAGCTTCTACGAAGCTATTTGATCTATTGAATCAATGATGTGATTGGAGGCATATATTTGTTGCATTATGGACACTTAGGCACCCTTTATAGCATAATTCCGTAGCGAAGAGTCGGTAAGCAGTAGATCTGAAGCAGTGCCGAAGCCCTCTACTGCAACCATCACAGAGGGAGAGGGCAGCAGATGAGGAGGGCTGTCCTCCCTGAGCACCCCACCACCACCTCTAAGCCTTCAGATGCTCCAATGTTCTCTCACAACAGCACAAGCCATCGGCATCTTTGTATTGACAATGAAAGCCTGACCACCAACCACTGACCACAAAAACGAGCAGAAGAGCCAAAGAAAGCTATTCACTTTAAAAAGGAAAAATAATATTCTAAAGACTTCTCACAACATTAGACAGTTTTAGCCGCACATAAATCACGGTATGTTGCTCACATTTCTTGCACTCAAGAACCACAGACAACTGCACTGAATTCAGTGTTTTTGGTACTCTTATCTCCCAGTGATGGGATCAACGTGCAGTCAGTTTGGCTGCAAAATGACAAAAAATCCAGGTGGACGAAACATCATGCTTCCCTGAATTGACTGAGTAGAGCAAGGGCAGTATTCTGCAATCCGCTGCCAGCATGAGCATTATGTGAACTTACATTTATGTTTCCTCTGAGCAGCTGTGCGGAAATTGTAAGCATACCAGGTCTGAGTGGAGCAGACGGGGAATGTCCAGCTAAAGTTATTTATTATAATACGCACATTTGTGAAATATTCAATGTTAAAAAAAAATTAAATTGTGGGGTTTTACGTGCCAAAACCACTTTCTGATTATGAGGCACGCCGTAGTGGAGGACTCCGGAAATTTCGACCACCTGGGGTTCTTTAACGTGCACCTAAAGCTAAGTACAGGGGTGTTTTCGCATTTGAAATATTCAATGTCACTTTCTATTCATAATAATATTAAAATTAACTTAAGAAAGAATGAGCGGTGGTTTGTGCACAACCTTGCAGTGGGTATTCTTATGTTTGATGCTTAGCCGGAGGGTGGATACCAACATCATTGAAATGACATAAACAGCATTCCACTGGGCCAGCTTGAGCACTGAAATGTTGACAAGTTCAGTACTCCTGCTGCAGGGTGCATCCCTGTTCTACACAAGTGACTTGCCCACAACATCCTTATGAAGTTCATCTTCCAAGGCCTATATGTCATTCAGGTGCGAGTTAATTGGCAGAGTGTTTCCCAGAACTTCTGCAAAAAATTTTCGCCACGCAGAGTGGTAAAAGGGGTTCGTGCCTGTACAGCAAGCTAAGCAAGCTTACCGCATCCAAGAGTCTGGTAATTGCCGAAGCCAAGTGTTGTAGTCCATGCCAAACCAGTCAACCAGTCAAGGAGTGGTAGGGCATTTTGAGAAGTGACTTTCCGTTTGGTGCACTGTGTCATTTACCTCTTCCCATGTAAGTGCTGTGACAATGCGTCTAGTGCACTCGCTTCAACCTTTTCACAGTTGTCTCAGTGGTGGCGCGTTAGCTTTGTGTGAACCTCCTTCTGCTCGAAGGTGGAGCTTTGCAATGCCTACAGACCAGCGTATTGGCTGATTATGACATCACCTATTTCCCTAGCATAGTGATCTAGGGAAGACGGAAAATATTCAAGATACATCTTGTATGCTAGCAGGTCTGCTTCCAGAATGATGTAGCTTTTGTTCTCCCAGAATCACGAATAATGATGTAGCGGTGTGCTGCAAGTTAACATGCACTGTGCTCTGTACTCCTGCAAGTATGATAATTGTTTAACTAGTAAATATGTCTGCTTAAATCCTTCTGTAGCAATGTTAATAAACCACCTGTTCTATTCCCTCAATATATCGTCCTCCATGTCCTCACCAAGCGAGCAACTCTTGTCATGAAAATCATGGCGATGGCATCGGCCTGCTTAGCCTTGGCGTGACAGCCTAGTAGCGTTTGCCAGCTACCCGTTTTTTAGATGCACTGATGGCGTAGGCTAGACGAGCCCTTTGTGTGATGCCCACTCCAGAGCCACGGTACCCCAATCTCAAGACTATGCAGTGCTATCTGCTTGCGTGCTGCCGATGCTAGATTTGATGTGTCCAAGCTACACATGCTGCAAGTGCAACTGCCCACATGAACAGAGAGAGACAAAACTATTACAATGCAAATCATGTTGCCCTGCCTAAGCTTGATCTATATCAAGCCACGTAGCAGCAATGGATACAGTGATTTTAGTGTATTGCTGCAATAAAAGCTCACTGCTAAACACACTGCATGACTGCAAAGTATAAAAGTGTTTTTGCAAGCGATAAAAAAAAAAAAAAAACATCAGTGTGTTTTGATGTTTTTTGTTGTTGAAGAGCTGTGCATGAGGTTACTCCTTTCGGCTCATAAAATAGGTTGCAAAACTCTTTCCACAAGGGACTCCCTACCACAGAGGAGATACTTGTTTGTCATGTGTCACCATGCCTGAATGGCTTCCCAGTAGATATACCCTAGTCCAAAAACCTCTGGAGAGCCTGTGTGTCAGAGGTACAACGTTAACTAGATTCATTGAGGAAAATGTATACATGCGGCTACATAAGAAAGCATCACTAGCTTCGAAGAAGAGCAATATGGCTAAATTTGTGCTTGATGATAAAAAGTAGAACACATTTGAACACCATGATAAATCTTGTCAGTCGAAAAAGATAAGCACATATGAGCATGCCACTTGACACCATCACTTTTAGATATGTATTGCCCTGCTCTTTAGTCACAGCTAAGTTCACAAATTAGGTACAAGCACTAAAATTAATTTCAATGAACTTGCCTGATAAAGATAAAAGTAGCCAGCAGTCTCACAAGTGTACGAGACGTCACCAGTCACACCAAGACTGTCCTGAAGTTTGCTGACTTCTTGAAGCAGCTCTAGCCGTTTTGCCAATACATAGTTGACTCTGCCATAACGACTGAAATCCTTCTCCGTCTCGAGTGCCTCTTCTCCATGGCCGAGACGAAGCAAGTGCCTCTCATCAATGTCCAGCATCATAATTTTTTCAAAGAGCTGGTTTAGTGCTTGATTTGAATGTGTTACCAACAGTGTTCTCTGCTCTGGAAAATTATGGTACAAATTAGAAATGATCTGCACAGCCACGTCTGTCTTTCCTGTTCCAGGTGGGCCAACAATAATAGTAAGGCCTGGCTGTAAACCGGCACGAATGGCTTCAATTTGTGTTGGAGTAAAGGGAATAGCATTTTTCTTTGTCCGTCCACTCGGATATGGCCCTCTACTTATAGGGGTGTGCGGTGTGACCAAAATTTTTTCTTTCTTTGGTGGCTGCTCAGTAACTGTGACACTCTTCCCGCTTTTCAAGGTCTGTTTTAGAGATGCCTGTTGCTCCTGTTGAACATCACAAAATGTCACTTTGAAAGGAGGTACAAGTAAGCGTGGATCATTAACATCCACAGATATGTCACATTTGTCCTCGAAGCTTGTCCGGAGGTGGTCCATGTTGAGAAATGTGTCATTGAAGTTTAACACTGGAATCTGATTGCTCATCTTTGAGTAATGTGCAGCACCTGGGTCACCATAACCAAGTATGATGTCATGCAACCAATCTGGTACAACACACTCTGTGTTCATCAAGTCTCTGATGGTTTCCAGAACTGCCTTAAAGTTGTTTTCTTTTGGCTTCCTCCTCATCAGTATGTTGAACGTGTCATAAACGTCTTCCCCACCTTTCACATTGTGATCCATGTCAAGCTTGTACTGATTGCAGTCCATCCACATTCGGTAAGTTCTTGTATCACCTGGCAACAAGGGCTTTGGCTCCGGTCCTTCTTCAATGACCCTTCCATTCAGATCAAGTAGGCCTTCAATTTCACAGCCACGTACATAAGTTAGGCCTACCTGTGGTACAAAAGGCTCCTTGTAGTTGTAAGGAGTGCCTGGTAGACAGACAGGTCGCACCGTGATAAGGAAGCATACGTCATGTTTCCTTAGAGCCTCCCACTCTGCCTTTATTTCTCTGCGAACATTAAGGTGAACAGTGACATCTGCACGAACCTTGGAAGGCTGTTTCTCACCGATATTTGGCTTGCCTACTTCCACAATAGCAAAATTCACTATAGGCTGTGCCATCCTTGCCCAGCCACCAAACATGACACTGTCATCCTCGGTTTTCCAGGGTTTCAGGCGACTGACCGAGTCTTCAATGTCCTGTCTTATCTCATATGTGGACTCAAGCCGAAAGAGGTGAAAGTTGCGTAGCAAGTAATCATGCAACGTAAGAAACTGCAAGTTGAGCTTTGGCAGTGCCAGGCAGCCTTCTCCAGAAAAGTACTCTGATGGAACAACATTCTCATCCCATATTATCGATTCTGTAGGATACAAGGGCATCTCGTTCAGGCTTTCTAACTGTGATTGGCGCTTTTCATGTCTGGAAATTAGTAGTTCTTCAAGAAAGGTATGACTGTAAGGTGATACATTACTTTCTGAACTCAGTGGAGGCACCAAAAATAGTGAAGCAGCAAGCCTGTGCAGGTCTGTAGCTTTAAGGGAACCAAAGTGTTTCAGCAGCCTTTCTCGCGTGTCCACATTGGCAACATTGCACAATGCAAAGCGCCGCAGATCGGGGAAGTCTTTAAACGCTGCCTTCTGCAGTGCCGTTATGTTGTCATAATGGATCTGCATCATGTCATGGTCCGTGAGCTCTTCTCCTGTCTGGTCACTGATTTCAAACTTCGAGTAGAACTTGAGTCTGTCTAACAGCTGCGCAAAGAGGCGGCCTTCTTTCCGTTGTGACAGTGCTGACAGTCGACACTTGACGACCAGGTGAGAGTTGTCCATGATGGTGTTGAAAAACCGTCGCGACGGAAGCAAGGCTTCGAGGTCTATCATAAACTCCAGGAAGCGTTCACAGTAGTGAACAACCTCCAGAGCCGGCTTTTCTAGCTCGGGAACATCTTTTGTTGATGGCACAGACTCCAAATACTTGAAAAATCGGCCGATGAGCCGCGAAAGGAACTCTCGCTCATACAAAAGGTCCTTGTACGTTTGCTCATCAAGTTTCTTGTCGTTTTTCTCGACGTAAGCCCAAAATTTCTTCAACTTTGGAAAGCGCTTAAACTCGTGCTCTCTCCGCTCGGGTAACAAGGTCCTCCACGCTGACAGCGAGACCAAACGCTGAATTTGCTCTCGTATCAGGCTCACTTCCATGCTGTTAAAACAATTGATCAGGAATACCAGTAGTGCAGTTTGTTCTCGCAGAGAGAACCTGAAGTTCTCGTCTAGAGAACTTTCCATCACTTTTCGAAAGAAAGCCGGAAAGTGGTCGGGTCTTGCAATGAACGTTTGCCATGCTGGAACTCTTTCCCGAAATTTTTCGTTTACCATGACAACGATGGACATCAAGTGCGCCGTCGATGCACTTTGAGGATCGTAGTGTGACCATAAGTAGTTCTCCAAGTACTGACTGAACTCCAGAAGCATGACTTTGCGGATCGCAAAGCCAGATCCAATGATTTCTTTCTGATATACGTCCACAATTACCTTCGGGTCGTATTCCTTCCATGAGGACTTGTTGTGGGGTACCCAATATTCTTCAGCTAGCTTAGTTATAGTGTCGGAGGTATCTGAACGCGACAACGACGACGAAAACGCCGCCATGTCTGCACGGAGTTAGAGAAAACGTGACACACACGTGCATTAAAAAAAAAAAACGCTTTTATGGAAAGTTTGCGTAATAAACAAAATTATTTTGATAATACTCAGGTTGTAATTGTTTAAATTTTATTAAATTTTACTTGCACATTATTTTGTAGTAAAAAAGCGCTTAGTAAGTGCTCAAAGAAAGTGCTACTCCTCCAAGTCGCTTTGCCGAAAAGGCAGAGGCAGAGTGAGGTGCGCGGTGCACCGAGTGCACCTTGTCGTGGTGTTGTCGTGTTGCACGGGGTTGTTTCATCTTCAGTTACATGCTACTGAGTTATGAGAATGACTGGAAGCTTTATATTCAAGTATATATATGGACCTCGCCTTTATAGGATTCACAAAACTGCAGACCGTGAGGTAAGCATGGTGTCAAACTACCTGACAGCGCAGAACGCATTCGGCGTTCTCGTTGTCGTTTTAGGGTTTTCTTTATGTTGCCTGCAGCCGCAACGCTTTGACTCGTAATGATATTGGTCTGAAATGGAACTGATGTAAAGGCGCACAAGTTCAACATGACAGTCGCGGAAGTGTGGAACTGCTCAGTAATTCATCAGCTACCTGCGATTTGCACGCGCCCGTGACATTTTTTCCTCACCATGTTGAGGAAAAACTTAATTGCAGCTTTTAGGGGCAAATGTCGCTGTATCATTGCGACGCTCCGTTTTCCTTATCTTCTGAATAAGAAAAACGCTCCCAGGAAACGAGTTTCTCGTTCGGGGTTCATTCAGGGTCACGAATGTGAACCGCTTTTCATATGTTGTATTTCTCTCTAAAATACGATTTCTAGCTGATGCGTTTTAGATTTTTCCTCTTGCCGAATCGGGCGGCAGATCCTAATCTCAGATTGTGCTTCCATATACGTATCGGCTTTCACTTATCTAGGCAGAATCAACCGTCCAAACCGTTTCTTTTTATCAATATATCTCGCTGTGTTTTTGTCCCGAGCGTTTAAATGCGTGAACTGGCTGCGCAGTGTCGAATTAGCGTTGGTATTATTTATTCTTCTTAACCGCACACGTTAAATGGTGAATACGTGTGACGTTTCGGTGAAGTTCCTTCACCGCATAAATTATGTAGTTGACTGTTTCCTTCTTCCGGTGTTTTTCACTGGGTATGTAACCTTGAACGGTCTTTTGTTTAGTCTTTAATCACCTGATCACTTACACAGAAAAACAACTCCTTAAGTAGTGCACTTGCAATTCTTACTGTCTTTCACTTTCTGCATTAAAACTGCTTTTTGTTGTTTCATCTCGACGTGTGCTCATGGAGCTGCATTTTAATGTTTATATTCAAAATTTGACTGAGATTTTAAATTTAGATGTAGTGTAATGGTTGCACGCGCCATCCTATTTTCAAGGCACTATAACATGTTTGTTGTGGCTAGTGTCCATGAACTGTTGCTGCGATAGTACAGAGTAGAGCCATTTGTCTTGTCATTTAGTGCTGTATGTACCACATACTTAATCCATGTGTGCAGTGTACGGCATCAAAAATACCTGGATTACTGCATAATGTAGGCATAGGTCAGGCTACTAAACCCAACTGCTTTAAGTGTTGTGGCTAGTTGTGAGCATAAGCTCTTCATTTCATCATTAGCCTGTATAAATTCACGGTAGGGTGAAAGTCTTACCTGAAAATTTACAGCTACTTCTTGGGTATTTAGTGTAACCCTGGTACCCATGTTGGGGCTGCAAGCCCCTGTGGCATGGGCAGTATTGCATTTTTCACCCCTGCGTGCCTTGGACAAACCCACATAAATACAAATAAAGTATTGGTCTTGTGTCACTCAGTTTTGACCTGTGCCTACAAAGTTCTTCCTCATCACTCCATCTCTTACTCAACTGCCCTTGAGTTCTTCTCTGGGTACCCAGTCTATTGCTGCGAGGCCACCATTTTTCTGTTATGTGCTCTTCATGACAATCTTAACTCCACATCTCGGAGACTGCCACTTATCTGTGTGCTTTTCATGACATTCCAAATTTCACTTCTGTCACTCTCAATTGGAATATCATCCACCCAGATATGATCCCTAAAACGCACTGCTGCCTATCTCCTAAAATTAAAATTTTTATTTTTCCGTTGTCGATTGCACAATCAAAATTTATTTCCAAGTTTTGACCCATAGGTTAGTTTAACTGTTAATTGGTTTTGCAACATTTTTGACAATTGTCATTCTTTATGTAGATCCTTAGCCAGAGGCTAGTTTAAAGATACATACAGTTATATACAACGAAAAACTCATCTAGGCAGGACATTTTTAAAATGTTAATGTCTCTATTTTTAAGTTCACTCAAATTGGTGACTACAGACTTGAGGCGAAACCTGATTGTGGCTTCATGGATGACATTTGTGAATGTTTATCATCAGAGTGTTGAACTTGCTTTCACCTTTGTGCATCCCTCTTGCTATGTCATCATCATCCCTCATCACATTATGTCCCCGTTCTCCCTCCCCCTGTGCAGACTAGCAGGCTAGAGCGCCTTAGCTCAGACCGACCTCTCTGCCTTCTTTCAATTATCTCTCTCTAATGTACGAGCAAATTGAAGAAAAAGGGTTAAAAATGACTGCATAGACTGCCTCAAAAGTGCAGAGGCTACTGAATTTTTGTGGCAGAATAGGTGATTTTTACTTGTCAAAAATGTCAATGAGCTGCCATTCATGACTTGGGAAGTGCCATTGTGCAGCTAATGTACACTCGGGAACAGTATGCGAAGGAAGACCTGTTTTGTACTAGGGATCATGACTTTTGTTTGTTTTAGCACTGAAAATAAAGGTGAGAGGTGAGTTGGAAATATTTGAGGGAGCCTCCATAGGGAAAAGCGAAAATATTTATTGTCTGCCTGTTGTTTGGCTGGTGTACTCAAGCGAGCTGAGCAGCACGTGGACAGACACCTTTGCTGTTTTGTCAATGGCCTGCGATTCTGATACATGGCATCAGGCTTGCACTTCTTGTAGACTCTTTTAGGGATACTGTTTCATTGATATCACTGTATATGTTTAAGTATTAGATTTAAATGAGATATGTTGAAGTTATATGCCACTTCTTATAATGCAGTTCAGCTGTGTGGCTAATATAGTGCAGCCAGCATAACTGTGACATCGCTTAGTACTATGGGAATTAACACGCATGCACTCATACACAAACTGCTTGTTACACATGATTGTGTTATTAAACATAACACAAGTCAATAGATGATCACATACTTGGGGAACAACTAGAATACTGATCATATAAATTTTGGACAATGTAAACCATTGCAATATTGGGACCTTCATTTTTTAGGGGGTTTTATGTCTTACAAACTATGAAAAATCTGGTATGTTTAACATTAGGTCTATAAAGGGGATTATTTCTGCTATAGCTATTAGACTTTTCCTGGTTATTTCTACCCATTAAAAATAAAATTTTGTTTATGTGTTCTGCAGGATGTATACTTTACTTATTATGCAAACAAGACACAACAGGTTGATTCAAAGAAGCAATTTTCAATTCAAATGCTTGCTTTTGTTAACATATAAGAGGTTCCAGCAAGTGCGGACGCGGGCACAAGTAAAAAGAAACGGACAGGACAACGCTGGACTTGCAACTGAAGTTTATTGGGAATACATTCCACAAATCTCCGCCACGCATGCGTATACACCCAAGAACAATAACAAGGTTTATAGTCAAATATAAACAAAAGATACACATGTGCACAAAAGCCAAGTCGCACCCCTTCCCGACAAGGGCAGTAACATTTGAATTAACATGATAAATTTATAAATTGAAGTTCTTTATCATTGATATGGACCGAGGCTTCACTCACACATGTATGCGCTCCCATCTTTTTGATATGGAACGCTTCGCTTATTTCCCTTTCTAGTTTACTGCGTTCTCTACCCACAATTGATACACTATCAAAAACTGGTCGGCAATCATGCTTTTTGCAATGGAATGGCAAGTTCCCTCCTGTACCTGTAGGTAGCAAATAGTGATGCTCAGGCATGCAGTCATTAATGCAACGACCTCTCTGGCTAATATAGGACAGTCCGCATGAGTGAGGTATGCGATATACGACCGAAGAGGCACACTTTTTGTAAAAAAAATTTTTTCCACAGCCACTAGTCGCATCTTTCTTCTCTGCTGTGATGATTTTGCACAACCCAACCAGTTTGCTCGGCGCCGAAAACATTTGTGTGACGCCATTCCTAGTGGCCACCCTCTTAAGATTAGGAGACAAGCCATGCAAATACGGCATCACTACCTTTTTTTCTTTTTGAAGATTCATTGTCGTTCGCGGTTTCCAGGGGTTTCTTTTTTGTCAACTTTCTAAACACCGATTCAGCCACAGCCATCAAAAGTGAGACCGGGTACCCTGCCGACATTAACCTTGCCTTCTGGGCTTCAAAACTCTCCTGCAATGAGTAGATGCAACTCTTGTTAAAAGCATTCGTCAAGCACAAGGAAACTATGCCACGTTTTATTAATTTTGTAGTGGGACGATTCGTACGGGAGGAGCGATTTTTTTCTATCTAGGGCAATAACACCAGCACACAACTCTCACATTTAAATATAATTTCCAAATCAAGAAATCTGATCGAGTTTTCTTTGCAAAGTTTGAACGGGAACCTGAGGTCCCAGGAGGACTCCTCGAAACACTTTAATATCCTTCTGGCATTTGATTCAAGACCATCATCGGAATTTAACCTTAAGAGCACTAAAAAATCATCCACATACCTAAAAATTCGCACAATACGTTTATCCTGCAGCCTGTGAATTACATTACTGTCAAACTTGTATAAAAAGATGTGACACAGTACAGGAGCAACCTTAGATCAAGAGGGGAGGTAGCTTTCATGAATTCATGCACTTTGTCACTTGAGTCTTTTATGGAACTTCTCACGTTTTACTTGTCAACCACTGTGGTGTCCTTTAACAAGGATGTCTTCATTCAGAGAAAGGGTATTTGCATTGGATCTAAGGTTGCTCCTGTACTGTGTCACATCTTTTTATCCAAGTTTGACAGTAGTGTAATTCATAGGCTGCAGGACAAACGTATTGTGCCAATTGTGCGAAAAGTGAGACCGGGTACCCGGTCTCACTTTTGATAGCTGTGGCTGACAAGGGCTGTGTCATTGCCCTTGCCGGGAAGGGGTGCGACTTGGCTTTTGTACATTTATGTATCTTTTGTTATTTGACTATAAACCTTGTTATTGTTCTTGGGTGTATACACATGTGTGGCGGAGATTTGTGGAATGTATTCCCAATAAACTTCAGTTGTAAGTCCAGCGTTGTGCTGTCCGTTTCTTTTTACTTGTGCTCGCATCCGTACTTGCTGGAACCCCTTAGATGTTCATCATGCACAACCTGGCCCAGCGAACCGCACTACTAAACTGCTTTTGTTAATTTTTCTTTTCCTTGCGGACCTCACCGCTAATCCACAGCTAGTTAAGGTTCACAATAACTGCCATGCCTTTGCATGTAATTTAACTGGAGGAGAAGCATCAACACCTGAGCCATTTATAATATGCAAATATGTTAGAGGGGTGTTTAGTTTTGTTAGTGGGTAGATGGTAAAGCATTCGTGAATAATGCTGCCTATCAATACCATATTTTCTCATATTTAAAAACTTTTCTTTATCAAGGGGAGTACAGTAGCGCGATTAAAAGACTGGACAAAAGAATACACATAAGGACACGCTGACATAAGGCATAAGGACAGCGCTGTGTGTGTCCCTATGTGTCTTCTTTTGTCTGGTCTTTTAATCGTGCTACCGTACTCCCCTTGAAGATGAATTACTAACAAGCCCACATTGCAGCCCTCGTGAACTTTTCTTCATGCCCATAATGACTAAAGGGGAGAGTGTCCCCCTATTTCATAGATTACGCAATAATAGAAAGCATGATCAAGTAATTTCCTTCTAGACGGAATGACAAATTAAGCCATTCAGAGTAATTACGGACGTGACAGATACTATTGGCTACATTAACCACCTTAGAGCCATTGCCTCACTCATTTTTGCCACTTGCATTTTCATTTGACACTTGAGCCTTTCATGCCTCCCCTGAAGAAGCTGTTGCAACTTCTTCTTTAATTTCCCGTAATAGAAGCCTTTCTGTTCTGTTGAGCCTGTGGTGTGCACAGGGTGCAGCACAACGAGAGGTGCAGCCTGTGTCATACTTGACCAAAACACTTAAGTGCTTTTTAATTTTTACTTGGATGGTCCTGTAGATTTCTGGTTGAAACTGTTAGCTTTATGCCTCGTCCTTCCAACCTTCGATGTTTGTTCCTTACCACCTGTGTTTGAATTAGGCCACTAGGAATGTGCCATGATTGTGCCAGTCTGATAGTGACTGTACATCACCAATGCCACAACAGAACAACCATCGTTCAAAATTAAGTATGTTATTTGCGTTCATGCAAAATTGTCTTTCTCGGGCTTTTTTGTTTGATACGAGGAGGGTTGTGGTGTGCTTAGTACATTCAAGAGAATACTGCATTTAAACGTATTCCGGGAAATTTCTTTTCATGCTGAAGTGAGGGCCTATTTTAAAGAACTTGGTTGTCACTGGGTAAAAATTTGTATGAGAATTTGAATAAAATGTAGTAGTCCAGTACAGGTGCCAATTTCAATACCTGAAGTCAATTTTCCACTTGTGTCAGAGTACACTATGGCGCCGTGGACCCGCCACAGTAATTTAGTGGCTATGGCGTTGTTCTGCTAAGCTGGACATTGCTGGTTCAATCCTGGCTGCAGTGGCTGCATATCGATGTTACTGAAATGAAAAGATGCTCATGAGCTTATATTTAGGTTGCTCGTTAAAGAAACTGAAGTGGCCAAAAATTAATCCAGAGGCCTCCACTATGTTGTGCCTTGGGATCAGATCTTGGCTTTGGGCACGTAAAACCCCAGAATTTAATTTAAACTATGGTGATTTGGCAGTTGTGGCATCCTGCTACTGCACTCAAGGCCTTGGGTTCATCTCCCTGTCGCAATGCATTACAATGACGAAATGTGTGAACGCCTGTGAAGTGACATTTCAGCGCATTATATAAAAAAAGGAGCAACCCAATACTGCCTTATATTCACCATCTGTCTCAGTGCAGAAAGGCCACATGCTACTGTTATCTGTTTGTTCTGAAGATATCACTAATAGGATGCATAAATGAACCGCATTTGTAAAATGTGCGGCTCACGTAAAGCTTGTTTGTTGCCTATATAATGTTCCGTCAGCACTGCTTTTTCTGGCACCACACCCTGGCCCTTCCCATTCTAGGGATAACAAATAAGGAGCACATGCTATTATGGAACATTGTCATGTGGACCATGAACCAACATTAAATTAATTGAAACCAGTTTTTAAGAAAACACTAAACGCAATTATATCAAGCATTAACGTGGTTGGTTAGTGCTTCAAAATGTCGTGAGCATCACATTTACTAAGTTTTAAATTTGTTGAAAATAGCGAGAACATAGAATAAAATTGGCACTACTATGAAGAAAACACCACGCAATGACATGTCCTCATTATATACGCTGAATAGTAGTTAATCACTGATAATAGAGAATTGCATTTCGACTGGAAATAAAATGCATTTTGGCCAATGTTATTTTTTGCAGATGTATTCATTGACAACCGTTTCACGATTCTCTGTTAATGTTATCTGTCGGTATGTTGTACCCTCTCTGTGCAACCCTCCGACTCGCAAAGATGGTAGTGCGTCCAGCAGAGCATGACCTCAGAGGTCACAGGTGTAGTACATGATATCTGGGCTGCATCGATGCATGCATGATCTTGGGCATTCTGCTGTTTTCAATAGGTGTGCAGTCTTCACATGTAACTTTCTCAGTGACTGGAATAGAACAAATGTTAAAATCTGGTACTCTAACTTGGTTATGTGCCTTTAATGTTTAAGACATGGAAAGACCTCTTGCTAAAGTCTTTATTACCACTTTTAACTAGGAGAAAAATAAACAGAAAACACCAAGTTGTGTATAATCTGGTGGCTTATGTTATTGGCCCACGCCTTCAATAAATATGGATATAAAGAAAAACTTGTAGTAATTGCAACCTCTGGGCCATAGTCTTGTAAATTTAGTGTATTTCTGCAATGTGCCAAGAAAGTGTTTTATGTACCCGTCAGTTACCTTTCTTTTTCCATGTAATGGAAGTTGTTTTTATTGTATTTGTCTGGAGTGTAACAAGTGAGTATTTAATTGCAGAAGTCTTGCACCATGTTTTTATTTTGTTCATTATTTGCAGAAGCATGCGCATGCATTTAAATCAACATTCTCTTTATGCTTGAGCATGTTGATAGAAGTGCAGATTATGTTATCGATAGCAGTAGTAGTTAAATCATAAAATTCGTAGAACATTTTCTTCCTTTGTAATTTGCATACTATATAGACTTGTGTAGGTGCCACACCCCCAACTTGGCAGCCCAAAATTGGAGAAAATAATTCAGTGCCATTCCACTCTGTGAAGGTGGATGACCAGCGAAGGTGTGTATGTGGGCCCCTTAATGGCGAACTGTCCATTGCTGTGTCAACCGCTGTGTGCACATAAATGAAAGGCGAGCAACGACTAATCGCTCCTCCACGGTTTTGAGTCTTGGAAGATGATGAGGCACCAAGGGACACACATACCCATGTATTGTTGCTAAACGCGCTACGACACCTTTTACTAGTGAATCCTGGCACTTAGAATTCACCTCTCGACGGCACACACTGCTTCGCAGCCAAGGCAGTCATGCATTGGTCGATGTCCTGCAGTGCAGTAATGGTTGTGAGGCCACTTGAAAAGCACAAGTGGTCACACACAACACAGGCCACACAAAATTGGTTCCCCACAAATGCCTTCTGAAACCTGGCCATTGCTGCGGTGAAACGTTCCAAGTTTGTGGGATTGGAGCCACAAGGACGGTTTGCATTTCTTACTGCCTTGCGGTCCAGGTGGGCAGCACGCTTACGGGACCGCCACCACAGGAGAGCAGAAGGAAAGGAAAGGAGATATGCAAGGGCTTGGAATTAAAACGCTGACAAAGAGAGCGTGGTGCAAACATAGACCTGAACGACGTGGGTCGAAGTATAGTATCTGGGCTGGTATTCTGTAAGAGCCCACCTAGTGGACTGGCCATTTCGACTGCTGCTGATTGGATGCAGCTGTACGAGCGAGGAGGAGACGAGTTGCCCTAGCCAATCAGGAACGGCCAAAATGGACCGTCCACTAGGTGGACTCTTCCAGAAAACCTCCCCTGTCCTTATCAGCTTAATATCTGATACGGGTTGTATTTGGACCTAAGATATTAAATTAATTTTTGCAAGTTGGCGGAGTGCTTAAAGCCTGCTTCACCTCTGCTGCGGGTCAGCCCAGTATTGCACTGTCTTCGGGATTGGCCCACGTAGAGGGAGAAATTCTAGATCTACAAGGCTCAATAGATGTATGAAATTTTTTGCAGACCCAGCCATATACAGCTTCGCTGTAAAAATTTTAATCGGAGAAGCAATTGTGTTCAGTGCCCCGATGCTGTGCGTGTGCATCAGTGAATTCTCGTGTGCTGCGCATTTCTGTGTGCGAGAGCTGCACGTGGTGAGAGCTGCACGTTGAACTCTGATGCAGTGGTAAATTCGGGGATTTGGGGTGTACAATAGTCGCTGGCGGCATTTTGACCAAAAGGTTCAGTCCCGTGTAAGAGCCACACTTCGTTGAAATCGTGAAAAAAAAGTTTGGCCTATACACCAGTCTACATGGTATTCATTGTTTGAAATGTTACAGGCAATTTAACAAGAAAAATAAGCTCTACTTTCATTGGTATGTGCAGCTGTTGGTGTAGTGTGATTCAAAAGCATTGTTGTACGTTTCTTTCAAATAGGGCCGCAGCTATGAGCCAAATGGAGTTGAAGGCTACAGCGATAATATAATACGATCCGTAAGTTTTGCAGTAAGTGTTGGCCACCTGCATCGCTTATTAGTGTTGCTTGGTGTGCTTTTCTACTTCTCTTGTTTGAAGTGTTTGTTCTGCCTGAAGTCTGCCTTTGTTCTTGTTTTCTACTTCTCTTTGTGCTCTGTCTCTGTTTTTTCTTTTTGTTACTGCCTGCTTTTGCATCCAACTAATTTTTACCCTTTTAAGCTACTGCTTTGATGTCTATCTGTACTTCCATATCCTGCTCTGGATGTGTGCCTGTCTTTTATCACTTTGTTCATTTTAATTGCGGTCACATATGAAATTATATGGTGGGAACAGCGTCATTATTTTTGCAGGATTTAATTCTTCTACAAGTTACATTATAGTTGTAGCATTCTGGGTCAGTGTTGTGTACCTAGAGCACTAGTTACAAAACTAACAGTGTGCAGTTTTTCTTTTAGGGTACTTGGTTTGAAGTGCTGAGCCAAGAGAGTTATGTTGTATTTGCTTGCTTTTTTTTCTGCTTGCACTGTTTGTTTCTCAAAGCAAATAATATTTTTGTGGTGTTTTTGAAGATCTGTGTGTATCTTTGGTAGCTTGTTTTCCGCATAAAAGCCAGTGGCTAAATTCATCTGTCATCTGAACATTTTATCTCTGACACAAGGCACATGCTCTAAGCACTCAGTGCTTTTATGTAATAATGTTATAAAATGTCTGTACTGCTGCCATCAGAGTTAACCTGAATGCACCGTGTGTGGCTCCTGTGATCACTAGTGTTGCAGAGCATTGGCTGCTGGGGCCAAGGCAGCTTTGCGAGCTTGCATCTGACAGTTAATGTCAGTATGACCGCTGCAACTACACTGCTGCTGGCAGAAAGACTAATTACACTTGCTGTCAACAGTGCCCATGCAAGCCAGTGCTGATAACAGATAACCATGGCCAGTGCTCTCTGGAGCTGGTGGCTGCAGTGCACTCATGCACTCAGATTTATGAGAGTGACTGTGCACTCAGTTATGTTAATCTTCTTGGGAAAACAGTTGGGCACGCATTGGCTTTTCTCGTCTAAAATTGCGAGAATAAAATACACAAAGCGTGTCAAAGATAATCATCTTTGCTGAGCACTTTTCAGATGCCAGTTACTAGAACCCCAACTGGCAGTACGTCTGGCTAGCGTGACGTTGTCGGCAGGCCGCAGACGTCCGGGAGCCCATCACAACCAGGCAGGGGCGAGAGGATCCCTAGTGCGAAACTTCCAGTGTGCTTTTTATTGTAATGAAGTAGGAAACAAGAGAAAATCAAGTTTTATGTACAAATTTAGATTTACAAGATAGGCTCTATGATTGTAACGGCCTTACTACATGTCAAGTCTTTACATGTCCAAGCATACTCTTCAACATTCAAGCTCGCCTATAGAAGCAGTCAATTTCCCCCTCTGCACGTTTAGGGAATTAAAAACCTTCTTGGCCAATTGGAACTGTTACAGTCTGCAAAATCCCACCAATGATGTCGCACCTCCACTTCCAACTCCACCTCCGGTATCCAAGCTTCGACCCGCCCTCAATGCAATAAAGATGCGATTTCATGTGAATCATGTGGGTTGATGCTGTTCCCACGAACTCTGCAGTCTAGGCTCTTTGCAGCAGTTAGCAGTGTGCACAAGCCCGATGACCTCTTCACAATTTGGGCTCCTGGAGCTTGTCTTGTCCGCCAGCTCTGGAGCGTTAACAGGCGAATACGCGAGACATAATTGCTTGTCGATTCTCTTGACATGACTCAGGTTTCGTTGCCAGCTCCTTGGCATTGTAAAGATGAAGCGTGACTGGCATTCCATAGCAGCACGCTCGCTGGTGCTCATCCTTTATCCAGAAGGACTGCCAGACACAACAGTGCTAAACATTAATCGTAATGGCACCAATTTATGATAGTTCTGGTGAGCTGCCATGTATAATGGATTGTATGCGATGTTGTATTGTTTCACCATTCAAGGGTATGTACCAATACTTCAGGAATGCTTTTATGTTTTTTACAGTTTGATTGCCTATAGATTATGTTGGTGTTGGAAACATGCATGGAACTGTTCTGTAACTTGTTTGCTCACTCCTTCATTTTTCCTTTGCTTTGCCTTGCACATGGCCATGCAGTGCATGTGTACATTTGTTTCTGTATTAGCATCTTTGCACCTTTAGCAAGTCTGTGTATGTGTTTAACCCACTTGCACCTTTTCACATTTCAACCTGTACGAATTTGTATCAGTGTACTTGTTATCCAGTCATCAAATTTCATTAATCCTTATTCAGTGCAAATACAAAATTGCGCTCGCATGCAATCTTTTACAGGGGGCAGTCTTCTTATTTCATAAAATACTACTGTGATAGACATCATCTTTGAGCATATGTCACTTTATGGCTGAGCTAATGAAATAACTGTCGGCTGTGCGCTGCTGTAGGGATACTTGTTATTGATCTTTCAATGATAGCTCCCTGGGTGCCGTCACAGCCTGTGCTACTCTGTTGTAAGCTTACATGAACACTTGCTTTCGCACCTGCTTTCAACAGTCCAAAGAAAGCCTGTTCCAACACCCAAATGTAAGCAATGAAAAGGTGTACAGTTTGGGAATTCCTGAGTCTGATTATTTAAGCCTCAGCTTTACTTAACCCATGCCAGCCATGCCTCCTGCGAGTCAGCATGCTCACCAGGGAAAACAGTCATGACAACATCATTTGAAGTATGTCGAATTAAATTTTTTCAGACTTGCAAGGCATGCACAAATCTTTGATTATTGTTTTTGATGTTTCACAGCTTTCACTGGCCTGGTCTATAGGTGTCTACACTTCACCTATCATTGCTGCAGTCTTGTACCGAAGAGGTAAGTTGGAAAGCTTTAAAGGAGCTGACAACCAATTTTTATGGTACCCTTTATTTTTTTAGTGCAATGGAAAGCTAACCGGTCAGTGTCAGATCATTAAGTGCTTACGCAGAAAACGCCACGGAACATTTTTTATCAGAATTTTTCTATCTGCAGTGAGGATGTAGTCATTCACTGGAAGCATGCTGAAAATGGTGATTGGCGAGTGCGATAGCGATTATACACCGGCATTAGTGACAGGCAGACAAGTGTGGCCGTAGCTGTAACAAAATATGATTTTGTCTATCAAGTCAATGTTCCTGCAATTCATGTCTTCCCAATTGTAAATTATTTCTACAATAATAGCTACATGATTTCATGGTTTACTGTCTAACTGCTTTGGTATTTAACCAGTCAAAACGAAACCAATCGGATCAAAAATGAAGCGACGCCTTTACACGTGATACAGAGTTCAGTCTCTTGCCATAGCCACGCGTGCGTTTTGGTTTCCGAAGCATAGAATAATGCGCAATTGTTTGATAATATACCAACTGCAATTTTAAGCAATAATTATGCTCTAGTTGGTAACAGTGTACTTACGTAATCTCGTAGAATACATCTGAACTACCAAGATTTCACCACCAGGTCTCACCACTTACTGGTTAATTCCTACTTAAATCGCGAACAGCATGCTGGATTCTGTCGATACAAATCGTAATTTCATTTCCATCAACATCTCTCAACACATTCTGGCCAATTGTGAGTCTCTTTAAATTAAAAGGTCCTACCTTTAGATCATGTGCCAATTATTTTCCTGTATGAAAATAAATGCCATGCTTAGATGGCATTTATTTTCATACAGGAAAATAATTGGCAAGTTGGGCAAATTTGTGGGTTTTATAAGGCAATTAAGCAGGTTTCGGCATCTTCAGTGAAGCGCTGTTTGTAAAAGGCACATTCATTCATTTATCTTACAAAAAAAAATTCTACGCCATTGTTGTGGTGGTGGGAGGAAGGGGTGCAGGTAAGTACAAATAAATATTAAAAATAACTTCTGTTTCTTTATGAATCGGAAAGGTAAGAGACAGGATGAAATAAGGTGTAAATTATACTTGTATTCATTTCGTGCACAATTAGTGCAGGCACAAGGTATGAGTGAGTGTATTTATTCAGTTCAAAGTAATGTTTACAACAGCGGGGTTTACCAACTTGTCGAAACTGCCATTCGTATGAACATTGAGTAAATGCACATAGATGAAAAGAAGCACCTCCAGTACAGGCATTTTTAGCATTAACTCATTGGAGCAATTCAAATCTACTGCTTAACAAAACACAGTATTTTTATTTCAATACAGTAACCTTCTGAGTTTAGTAGTAGCTTGTTTAGCTAAAAATTGAGTTAAAGTATAAAAAAGTAATCTGGGCAACATATTTTTGCTCACTGTTTTGTAAGAAGTCTAAAATAGCACTGTCTTCCTTCTTTGCCGCATATTGTTACAAGTGATGCTTTTATGATGTATGATCTGCTGCAAAACACACTACCATTAATTGCGATGTACTGATATAGCCATAGAGCTTGGTAATGCCAGCAGAGATGTAGCACGTGGGACAGTTGCGGCAAAATTGGTAGACATTGGTAGAAGTGTTCCAGTCCAATGTGTCCCAAAGGCTATGCATACTTGTCACATACTGTAGTGAGGATGAATGCTATAGGAAGACTGCAGCGAAGAGTAGAAAGTGATGTGCTATTACTTCAGGCAGCTGTAACTGCTTTGCTGCAGTTTTTACAGAAAATTTCTGTTGAAGGCTTTTTTAAAGAATGTCTTAGGGCGAAATTCTGAAACTTTCTGTAGTGCCCGCACCTGCTACGATGCCAGCTGGCACCCACAGCTAGAACAACAAAGGAAATGAAGATGGTAATGGGGTGTAGGCTCCAGTGATCAGCTCTTCAACATTAGTTTCTTCATGGGTTTCATTTTTCGGCTGCCCATCTATTACAACGACTGACCATGGACAACAGTTTAAATCTGCATTATTTGCTGCACTTGCCCGCATTCTGGGTGTTGTTAAGAATGGCGAGCTGCAAGGCAAAATTGCCATCCAATTACAACTGGGGGACAAGACGCGCATCCCCCACTCTCCGTCGCTGCAGCTAGGATGCGTTCGAAGAAGCGGGCTTTGTGCTGAAAACGCCTCCATCCTCCAGCCCCATCGCCGTTGTGACGAAGCGCGTTCGGCGGGCGAACTATTGTGCCCGAGCTCTCCAGCGCGGACCTGATCTGCTACGCATGAGCAAGCTGCCGCGGGAAAGCCGTTTTTTGTTGCTTCCCACACGCCGATCGGGACGCAAGACAACGAGCTACCCACCATTGGCTCCGAGCTTCCCGGAACGGCGCCCCTCGGACGTCGGCGCCGGACATCGGAATGTGTGTGCCTATGTGTGCGTAAACTGTTCTGCGGGGCGGCGGCAAGTTGACAATGAGTAAACGAACGTTCGCGTCACCTTGTATCGCGGGAGGACCGAGTGTATAAAAACTGCTGTGGTGCGAATGCTGACACACTTCTCTTGAGCAGTCATGTTAGACTGATACACTTCTCTCGTGCAGTCATGTTGGACTGACACTCTTTTTCTCAAGCAGTCATGTTAGAATGATTTAAATACTGTAAATAAACCCATATTCCTCGTTCTCGATGAGAAGCAGTTCTTCCCTTCATCAACGTCCTCAGCGTGGATAAGTTGGACGACGGCATGGGCCAGCTACCTTCGAATTCATGCCGGACTCCAATCTTGACAAAGGATCACGAGCAATGGGATTGAGCCTCCAATCCTGACAGTGTGAAGCACTGCTGCACTACTGCTTACCATCCGTCCGCTAATGGCATGGTCAAGGTTCTTCATCGGCAGCTCAAGACGGCCCTTACCGCATGCCGTGATCATGAGCACTGGAGTGACCATTGGTAATGCTTGGCCTTCGGGCTGTCCTCTGCCGCGACCTTGGCTGCTCTACGGCTAGATCGGTTTATGACATCTTCCCAACGACCTTTTCACAACAGAAAAGACTATTCCTCAACATCAATCCTACCTTCAGCACCTCGACAACTGCTTCCGCAACCTCCTGCCTGTACAACATAGGTCAGCCAAGCAACACATATTCGAACACCTGGACCTCGCGACTGCCACACTTCTTTTCTTAGGCGAGACTGTACTTGGGCACCTATTATGCCGGCCTACGACGGGCCCTTCCCGGTTCTGTGCCATTCCACAAAGACTTTTGTGATTATGCAGCACGAACATGGGGAGACAGTCTCTATAGGCTGCCTCAAGCCGGTCTGCGTGGAGACACCTCTCAGCTAGCTGCATCTCCAGAGCACGGATTCCCCAGAGCATTACCTGCCCTTACAATCTCAAGAATGTCCGCATCGTGTCCATTTCACGCTTGCAGTCTAGCCGGGTGGCCCTGTGGCGCCCACAGCTAGAATAATGAAGGCAATAAAAATGGTAGTAGGGTGTAGGGTCCAGTGATCAGCTCTTCAGCGTACGTGTTGGTCGTTCTTTCTTTTTCGCTCCACACTATCTTTCCTTGGCCCACTTCCTAACCTTATGTGAGCAGCGCTTCATGCTTTCTTACTATGAAGGATGTATGGAGGAAGCAAGTGTAGTCCGAAAGCTCCCTTCACCTGTCCTCACAAAAAGAATCTTTTTGTACGAATTCTAAACGTGTGGGCTCAAAGGCATTCGTCATATCTTGTGTGAATATTCTTATTCAGCAAAATAAAGTTTGTTTGTCAAATATTTTGTTACATTATATAGCTAACATATAAACACGTATGTTTTTTTCCTGATTTACCCACCCCGCAAGGGCGTCAGCAAGTGTTTGGTGTGTTGAGACTCCACGTACCCGAGCAAATGAGGATTAGGCCCTCCCCTGTGTAACCATGCCCTGCTTAGCCGTGGGAAAGGGGGATCCTGGAGGTTGAGCTGATGCTGAGTGTTTGGACCTTTAAGGCCACCCCCCCCCCCCCCCCCCCCAGGCAGAGGCAACACAACTCTTCGGCCTCTGCTTCACATAGACTGCACCTCCAGACTGACCCACCTGGAGGAAATCGACAGTCGCCTTTTCCTGTCCTCCTCTCCATCTTTGTCTTTCTCTCTCACCTTTTCGTCTTTCCAGTCTTCTCTTCACTTCTTATTACTTCCATATTTCCTGGCGGCAAGGGTTGACCGTGTGTAATATATCCAGTCCTGGGTACATATATATTAGGTTATAGCGGCGATGCATGGCTGGCGTCTGTAGGTATTATTCCCAACCTAGTAGCATCCCCTAGTTGGGTTCGGTGGTGGGTGGCTACCATCGTCGCCGAATTTTCCATTGTTTACGTGGCAAACGCTTTTCCCCCCCTCCAAGATCGCCCTGAAAAACGAGGGCGTAGCGAAGCAACATTCCAGTTCCTACTGAAACCAAACCATGACACCTTCCTAAAGTTCCATGTCCTTCACAGTGAAGGCAACACAACCATCAGAAAACTATCACCTTTCTTAGTATCAAAATGCCTATCAAACACGATCGAATCAGGCTACAAAGCATCAAAGATGGCAAGCAGAGACCTCCTCCTCGAACTGACAAAGACCAAGTCGAAAAAATAACTGAACTCTCAAATATCGAATGACATTGATATCACAATCTCCCCGCATCACTCGCTCAACACAAGCAGAGGAGTAATATCGGAAGATTTCTTGAACCTCAGTGACAAGAGTCCTTGAGGGATTCCAGGAGCAGGACGCAATCAAGGTACAAAGGATAAAACTTCGACGAAACGACCAACAGATCCCCACAAAACACATAGTACTCGCATTTGGTTCTAGTACTGTGCTCAGTTCACTTGACACGGGCTACCTGAAAATCAACGTCCGACCATACATACCGAACCCCAGGCAGTGCTTCAAGTGCCACAGGTTTGGACATGCATCACAATCGTGCAGAGGAAAGGACACATGCGCGAAGTGTGGTGCCAACGACCATCCATCTGACAACTGCCATGCTCCTGCACAATGTGTCAATTGCAAGGGCGATCATCCAGCTTACACACGGAGCTGCCCTTGCTGGAAAAAAGAAAGAAATCATCGCAATAACTGTAAAAGATCTCATTCTATGAAGCGAGGAAAAGGCTAGGGCACTTACCTCAAGTAAGCCATGCCAGTGTGACGCGGCAGGGGGCAGCACCACACCGGTTTCAGGAGTCTACAGGGTCCACGTCTGGTACTCCTGTAGAAACTCCAACCATCCCCTTGGTGATTGCAGCCAGTGCTGCTCCATCATCATCAAAGATGGGCCGGCAGACTGCAGTGCCGCAGGGCCTGAAGTTGAACCGAACCCCACGGCTTGAGATGCACGTCTCGGCGCCTGGCTCTCTATCACCCAGCGCCTCGGAAAAGGCGATGGAGGTCGATCCGAAAACCCCGGCATCATTGACGCCAAAAGATCCATGTCCTTGGAGCGCTCCAAGAAGGAGAAACATCTTGTAACTGCGCTGAGAAAGGGACAGGTAACCTGAACGGTTACTGCCCTTAATGCGAATAATCAACTTTTTAATACGTGTCACCTACAACTGGTAAGCTCACGCACATATTTTTTTTTCCGTTCCAACAAACAGGCTTTCATCGTTCATGGTAATTGCAGAGGCCTAATTCACAATCTAGGTGACATCAAAGACATTATAAATAAGTTATCACCAGTAGTATCAAAAAACAAACTTAGGCCCCAAAAATACACATTTTCTTAAAGGTTTTACTGTCGTACGAAAGGACCGCGAGCACTCCAGCTTTCTATCGGGAGGTGTTGCTATTGTTGTTCGAGGCGGCATCCCCACACGGAACGTTCTACTAAATACTACATACGAGGCTGTAGCTGGCACTGTTTTGTCATTTCAGACTGTCACCATCTGTTCATTGTACATTCCTCCCCGTACCCATTTTACTCGAGACCTGGAAAATTTAATTGACCAGTTGCCGGAGCCTTTTCTTTTAGTGGGAGACGTTAATGCTCATTCTACTCTTCTTTGGGGCAGCAATAAAGCTGACCAAAGAGGGCAGCTTATTGAAGATTTCATGTTATCTAATAACATTTGTCTCTTAAACTCAGGTACGCCAACCTATTTCTCGTCTACTTCACAGAATTTTAGTTGCTTAGATTTAGCCTTTTGCTCACCATGTGTTTTTAGTGATTTTAAATGGGAACTCTTGAACACCTCATAAGGCAGCGATCATCTACCTGCTGTCATCAAACTTGCATCGTCACTACCCATTACAAATTTTAAACCTCGTCGCAGGAAAATACATCTTGCCGACTGGCCGCTTTTCATGAAACATGCAAAACAAAGTATTTTCAAGTGAACTCAGTGTAAATGAAATTAATGAAAAGTTCACGGGGGGTTTTAATTTCAGCGGCAAAAAAGGCAATACTGCAAACATATGGCCTTGTGCACAAAAATCTATCCCTGGTGGACTCCCGAGTGTACAGAAGCAAAAAACTTCAAAATAGGGCCTGGGGAATCTTACGAAGACCCCCCCTCCACCTATACCAGCGCTTTAAACGCTTATGCTTTAAACAGGCCAAAGCCTTAGCGCGATTTATCCGAAGGCAGGCAGAAAAATCATTGTGGAAGAACTACATATCTTCAATAAACAGTTCAGTCACGTCTAAACGAATGTGGGAACAGGTTGGAAAGTTTCGGGGAGATTACTCATCTTACACAATACCGTTACTTACAAGTCTAGGCACATAAACAACAATACAAGAACAGGCAGATATACTTGGTGAACATTATTGTGATGTATCCAGTTCAGTGAATTATACAAAGGAATTTTTAAAGTACAAGCAGTCTGCTGAAAAACGGAAGCTGTCCACTACTGGCGTGTCAGATGAACCGTACAATTCCCCCTTCACACAACAAGAAATAAAGAGACCTTTCTGCAGGGAAAGAATGGCACCAGGTCACGACTGTATTCACTACGCCATGCTGGCTCATCTATCTCAAGCATCTGTAGATGCTCTCCTAAAATTTTTAACATCATTTGGGAATCTGGTATAATGCAGGAAGAGTGGAAAAAGGCAATAGTAGTTCCATTTCTAAAAGCCGGTAAATCCCCAACATCCGCAAGCAGCTACAGACATATTGCCCTCACAAGCTGTTTGGCAAAATGATATGAAAGCATTATCAGTACAAGACTCTCATTTATTTTAGAATTAAGAAACCTTATTGACCCCCACCAGTGTGGATATAAAAAGTGTTGTTCAACTACTGACCATCTTGTCCGTCTAGAACATGAAATTCGATATGCATTTTTACACAAACAACACTGTCTTGCAGTTTTCTTCGATTTAGAAAAAGTCTATGATACCGTGTAGTCCTAAAATTGAACGATGCCATACTGCCGGTGAAAAAACCATAAGTTTTTAGGAGTAACCTTTGACACCAAACTAAACTTCCTAGCTCACATAAGAGCACTAAAGATTAAAGCAAAGTGTTAAATATCCTTAAAAGTTTTATCTCATAAGCATTGGGGTTCCGACTGAACGTGTGTTTTACGTATCTACTGATCTCTTGTGCGCTGCTTTCTAGACTACGGCTGCATGGTTTATGGCTCGGCCAGACAGTCTTATATTCGACGACTTGATCCAGCGTATAACTTTGGACTATGACTAGCAAGTGGTGCCTACCAAACATCACCTGTTCCAAGTTTATATGTTGAGTGTAATGAACCTCCCTTACAGCAGTGCAGAGCATTACTTCTTTTTCCTATGTGCTCAAAGTTCAGTCCTCACCTCAACACATATGCTACAACATCGTTACACAGTGCAACTCACGCTTACACTACACAAATAAACCGAACATAATTAGGCTGCTTGTCCTGCGATATGAGGAATATTATAGGGAGTACGACGTCCCTCGCGAAGTCCTCCAAGTTGCCAAAAACCACAATTGCCCCTGTGGTACGATTTCACAGTTATGTGACTGGACACTAACATATTTAAAGAAGAGACACTTCACACAAACACATTATACAAGAATTCCATGCTCTTCAGGACAAATATCACAATAACATGGAATTCTACACTGATGGCTCTAAAACAAAACACGTGGGTGTAGGGGCCGTAACGGAAAATTGGGAAACAAGTATTAGTCTATCAAAACACGCCTCTGTTTTCACTGCTGATGTTTATCCTGTATGGGTTGTAGTCAAAAAGATTATCACTGGCAAACATGAAAATTCAGTCATATACACTGAATCCTTAAGAACACTGAAGGCTAGTCATCTGAAATCTGAGTGTGAACCCCTGCTAGTGGATATACTAAACATGGTCACGCTTAACAAATGCGGGAGATCAGTTCGTTTCTGCTGGGTACCAAGTCATGTTGGGATACCGGTTAACGAAGGAGCTAATAGATGTGTATCGATGGCAGCGTACAAAGACATATTAAACAAAGCACTTCCATATAAAGACAGTATCCATGCCATTAAGAAGGCCTTAACATCAAAGTGGCAACACGAAAGGGATCATTGTACAGACAACAAGCTACATCTCGCAAAAGTTGTACTTGGTGAGTGGAAGTCGTGTAACCACCAGGAGCGGTTCTTTGATGTAGTTCCATGCCGACTACGCCATTGGGCACACACACCGCACACACAATTATTTACTTGCAAAAGAGGACGTACCAACATGCGAGAAATGCCAAGAACCACTAACAGTTATGCATATATTACTCACATGCACACATATTGAAGTACAAAGACGAAACCTATTGCACAACCTATATCAACTACATGTACCTTTACATCCTGCTTTAATTTTAGATGATTTGGTAGTCCCATTACCTGACGTGCGTAAATTCCTAGACACTGTGTTTTTACACAAAATATAGATTAACACAGCCTTTCTCCTCTTAAATGGTATTATAAAACACTGTGTTTGGCGAAGCATAGCCTTAGCCGCTTTTGCGCTACTAAACCATATTTAATTAACTTTTTCCTGATTTATGTTGAACACTGACACACATAAGAATAACTTGCAGAGAGCCACATGGCGGCACCCATCAAACGAAGTGCTCGGATATACCACATTCTCGTCCTGCACAGTTTCGCCCTTTCATTCTGAACTAATTGTTGGCTTTTGTTTAGATTTCTGTCATGATGCTTTGACAGCAAAGTATTGGCGGCAGTCGCACATAGGCCCTCAGGTCGGTTATCTGTTTTTTGTTGCTATAGACTTAACGAGAGGGGCTGTTTTAGCTTAGCCGAGCATTGCCTCGAGATTCGGCGGCGTGTGCAGCAAGCAACATGCACTGCTCTGCTATCTTGGAGTTTATAGACATAGAAGTTTGTACTTTGAACTTCATGTTTAGCGCCCTACGGTCTGCCAAAACTCGCAGCTACCATTTTCTTATTGCCAGCCAGTGGAAAGTAGTTGCACAGTCGAGCATCACATGGACAAGGTTTGAGCATGTCCTGAGCAAAGCAATCTTGCTCTTCTTGTGACTGCTGTGCTGCAGATGCTCCCAAGTCTTTTTGAATTGCAGCCATCAGCAGCACCCCAGCAGAGAAAGAAATCTGATAGAACACATTTTTTGCTAATTGGTGGACATAATTTAGTGGCATGCTAACTCTTAAGAAAGATGTGAACAGACAAGGACTTTCCCCATTAATCTTTTTATGTTCTGTCTTGCATAACTGTGTATACAGGTGAATTAGCAATATGTGTGTGTGTGTGCGTGTGTGCATGTGCACATACACATTTCGTATTCATTTTGTGTGCAGGTTATGTCACATTTGAAGGTGTTTATGCCTTGACCAGGCTGGCAGGTGTCATATGCGTGGTCATGGTTGGCACCATTTGCTTGAGAGGTAAGGCTTACTTTTTTTAGACAATTGTTTCTCAGTTAAGTACTTGTGTGTGTAGGTTTGGAGCAGAGAGCTCTCATTGTCTGAAGTTTTGTTTCAAATGTTGTGAAAGCATAGGTTGGAAAAATGTATGGGTACTCCCCCACCAGTATTTCTTCGCGCTGTGCACTCGCTCATATCCACTGGCATTCACTGGTGTTCATACTCTCGTTCACTCGCACTCGCCCATGACATTTGCTCACACTCGTGACTCATCTAAACCTGCAAAATGAGTGTATGTTGACCTATGCATGAAGACAAGTGTGCAAATTTTCTTTTAGTAACTTAGATAATGCATAAAATCCCAGCTTCTCTCCGGAAAAAAATGTGTAAACTTTCGTTTCTGCACATTTTTTCTTTTAATATCTCCAAGTGTTAACGCATTATATTTCAATAAGAAAAATATATTGTCTGTGCTGTTCATCTGCTATATTCACCCAGTACATGGATGAAAAGCACTTGTTGTGTAAAAGAGTCTTTCCTTCAGCTTCCATGTAGCCTTTAAACATACAAGTGCCTGAACAGATGACAATGAAGGGAATGTAAATCACTAAAGAAAAATGTGTGTGGTTAAAATGGGTACAATGTGATTTGAGGTAGTGAAATAGTGGCTCACTGTTGGCAATATTGATACAAACTACCAGTAAGAGTACAGCTCATACTTAAGAGTGATATGACTAAATGGAACATTCAAACCGTCCGTGGTTGCTCAGTGGCTATGGTGTTGGGCTGCTGAGCACGAGGTCGCGGGATCGAATCCCGGCCACGGCGGCTGCATTTCGATGGGGGCGAAATGTGAAAACACCTGTGTGCTTAGATTTAGGTGCACATTAAAGAACCCCATGTGGTCGAAATTCCCAGAGTCCTCCACTACGGCGTGCCTCATAATCAGGAAGTGGTTTTGGCACGTAAAACCCCATAATTTAATTTTTTTTTAATGGAACATTCAAGACTTTAACGTCAAGCACTACAGTCGAACCTCGATATATCGAACAGCGCGGTGATCGCAAAATAATTTGATATAGCCAGAACTCGATATATAAAATCACGTAGAAAACGCGTCAAAAACTAGCACAAATCAATCAATGAACCAATCGTGGCGCAATAGATGCTCACTTGAAGCTTCAAACAAAGTATTTATTTCGTTTGCTGAAAGTACTGAAGTAGCGTAGCCTGCTTCATATTGGCAACCGCGTGCTTGACCACGGCGTCCTCAACATAGTCCAAACGGTCCACTAGAGACGGTCCAGTGTGTTCTATTGCGCCGCAGTAGCGTCATACAACGGCCAAAGCAGCTACAGCCTCAGCTGCAGTCGGGAGCGGGGCAACATCAGCGCTTGCTGGATCAGCCTCGGCAGCGTCTTCGTTTTGGCCGCTCAGCAGTCACTTCTGCCGCAATCTCCACGTCTGTTAACTCCACCACTGTTTTACTGTTCAAAGGCAGCTTTGTGCACCCGCCGCGCGCCTGAGTGCTGGTTCTGTTCCGCCTTGGCCTTTATGTCACTCTTGTTTATCAGCAGAGTGCTCAAAGTACTCCTTGGGATGTTGAAAGCTTTGGCGACGCTCGACTTCTTTTCTCCATTTTCAACGCGCTGTATCACTTCCAATTTCACAGCAAATGTCAGGGACGTCCGCTTCTTCGCGTTTGCAGCCATCACACCAACCACGACAGGTCTAAGCCACACACACACTAACGATGACTGGCATAGCACAAGCAGCACAAGCGGCAGCACCGACACGCACGTGTCGTAGACGTCAAACTAGCCAACCTGGCCAAGCCATGGCCACGCCAAGCCGCCACGTGCGTACGCCGCTACGTTCAAACGGCGCCCTCGGCGCAACGGCTGTGGGCAGCTGTTCTACGCAGCAGTCTGGAACGCCCATCGCGCCGCCGCTATCTTCGAGAGTGTTGCGGGAAAGCTCGCCTCCTGTCAACAGAGCGCACTTGGTCTGGGGCGGCAAAGTTCGATATATCCATTTTACATCCGGCCCCGTTCGAAATAAAAAATTAAAAATGCATGTGATTTTCCACGTGATATAGAAAGTGTTCGATATACGCAATAATTCGATATATCCGTGTTCGATATATCGAGGTTTGACTGTATTAACTTATGTACAAAGCCCATTTATCGTGTGGGCATGTGCGCATCAGATTTGCCAATAATAACATAAAAACACAGTTTTGTATGTAAAGTGACTCTGGCTGGTGGAAATGTGGCTGTGCATTGCTTGAGCTATGCAGGTCAACCCTTTGTCGTTCATGTGAAGTCTAAAAAAAAAAAAAAACTGTTGAATGACAAATGTGAATTTCTGCTCTGTTCAGGGATGGCACTTATAATTTAATGGTTAATTATGTTAAGATGCAAAAAAATAAATAAAAGAATCGCTTGACATCGGCACAAAACAGCTCCTGCTATTATGCTCAAATGCAAAGGGACAGAACAAGCATGGCGATGTTTTTTTTTTTTTGAAATTGTGAATGAACATGTTAACAATCATAGTCATAACTACTGGATATTTTTAAGGAGGTTCTGAATTTGGTAGGTCACTTAAATATATATTCTGGGGTTTCTTAGATATTCAAGCTTGAAGTGAAGATTGCACACCTGCAACAATATAAAAAGTATCGGAACAATTATGAACAGATAGCAGGCTGCTAGATTAGATTATGTGAAAAGTTGGGTAGTAGAATGTAATCGCAAAACATACCAAAATCAATGCGAAGTTAAACGTATGAAGCTGTCGACATCCACCTGTTATGTTATGAACAAAGTGAAACTCCATCAAATGTTCAGTAGCTAAGCTGGGAATAAAACATTTCCAGCCGCAGCATGTAACAGAACAGTTGGATCCTATTGACTCTTTTCTCCCCATGTAAAATTTAAGACCAAATAGCTAACGATGTGTAGGCTGGTTTTGCGAATCTCCACCGTCCAAATCATATCTTGTGCTCCCACATCCTCAAAGTTCAGTGCTACTGGTAGCATCCAAACAATAATGTGAGGATGCAGCATTATCGTGATATTGGCGTCATTCACACCATGGCCCAGCTACCAGAGCTATCACAAGGCGCCCATCTTGTGAGAAAAATAGTAGTGAATAGCAACAAGACTGCGATGACAAACCTTCGTGATTTTCCATTTGACTCTACGGTCATGGTCCTTTGGGAAAGAAAAAAACTGACTTTATTCCCTGTGTTGTAGCTGCCATGGCAGTTCGGCACGCAGCAGTGGCATATCCTGTATTGCTGGTAGTTACAAAGCTTCACTTCTGGCACAGCAAGGAAACCAGAAAGCACAGAGTCATCGTATGCTAGTAGCGCACACGAAATGTCAAAATCTGCAAAGCATGCGCACAAAGCCCATCTCGATATTGCTCTCTGGAGTGGCACCACACACTGGCCCTAACCAGCTCTAAACAGACATGGCCAAACCAGCCCTAACCAAGTGTGGCCTGCTGATCAATGCACCCTGACAACTCCGTCCGTCAAAGCGGCCTGACGTCAGCGCTGGAAGGGAGGAAAGTGCCTTCAAAAACTCTAGGAGGCCCAGCCCATTCATGTTCGAAGGGGTGGAAGGTGGACTGGACAGCGGCGTGCGAGGCTGGCGATGCATGGAAGGCTAGAAAATGAGTGCACAGCGGCCGTTGGGGCAGTGGATGATCACACAGCGGCTGAATTTTTTTTTTTTTTCAAGGATTTCGCATTTCATTACCTTTCGGCACAGACGTCCAGCAACCAGACTTCATCCTTTTAACTGATAATACGTCATTGGGGCATTGTAGTAAGCAGATTATTTCGCCATAGAAAACACACGAGTTGACAGTGCAGCAGCTTCTCAATGTTATAACCGATATATTGCTAAAACCGGTATCATTATAAGTGGGTTCGACTGTATTTGCGTTGTTAGCTACTACTCAACCTTTGCGCAGATTTTTTTTTTTTTTTTGTATGACCAATGTATGAGTATGCGCAGTGTGCACCACTATTTTTTTAAATTCTAAATGCAATTAGGTCTGCTATTGTTCATTTACTTGTGGCTTGAGAAAAATGAGAGCAAAAATTAGCAATTACTGCAACAGTCAAGATCACCTTACAGATGTATGTACATTTTCTTCTGTGGAAATAGCTGTCATGGGTGGGTGTTACTTCATAAAACCTTGTGATAGTGTGCTCATCTGTGTCATTTGCTCAGGAACCCCTTAGCCTGGATTTCATATGCAACTTTGCATATTGAATTTTGCATGATTTTCTTTTTCGACATGGTTTTTACAACAGAAATTTTGGTGACCGCTTCCTTTCAGGCATCGGGCGTATTGCCAGTTCAGACTATGGTCAGTTCTTGCGAGCCCTCCAGGCTGCACAACAGAATCTAAGCAAGGAGTCAAAGGTAGGAGTGCTAATCAGTTTTTATGTCACTGTCTGGCAATGGATTGGTTCTTAGGTATATAGAAAGTCCTTTTCTTTTCCTTTGTTTTTTCAGACAGAGCTTGCCAAATATGACAGTGAGTTCTATGCCTGGCCAGTTGACTTCCGTTGGAATGACCCACTTGTGTAAGATTTTGTTTTTCTTCTATGATTATGTGTGAATGTACCTATGCGTGCTGTCGCTTTTCGTGAGCCAAGAAATACAAAATTTTGAGCTGTTACTGCTTGAACCTACATAAACTGCTTTGATATGCCAGCCTACTTGGGAAAACTTCCTTTTTCGTACACTCATGCTCAAAATGACCTTCAATCAATGCCTTATAAATCAATTTTTGTTCTTTTCAAATAAATGGAAAAATGGACTGGCATGCATACTGGAGTTTATCTCAAAAGAAAGTATATACACATTCAGTTCCACGTGAAGACATGAAGCTCAGCCCTCTCTGATTCTTTTCTAAATTGACATTTATTCGGTCTAAAGAAAATCATTCCCAAGATATTTTGTGTGAAAATTTTTTTGTCTACCTGAGTCCCATTGAAATTGTACGCTTTTGAGCGTACAATTTCAATGGGACTTATGGGACTCAATTAAAAAAAATGAGTCCTAATTCCATGAAAGCAGAAATTTCATATCAATATGTTAGAAACGTTGTGCTTTATTTTGCACTTGCCCTTGTAAGCCTCGACTTTATTTTTACTATAATAAGGCAAAAAGACCAATTTGAGGCAGTTTTCTGATTGTGAATAACAATTTTAGATTTATCCATAGTTGTTTTGTTAACTTTTCCTAGCAGTCTTGTGCCTGAATAATTGGCTAAAATATTTTGGTATGCAACAACTTCGAAATATGCGAGAGAAATGATCCCAAAGTTGAAAAAAATTGCATTTATGTCAGGTTTTCAGCTGTCAATTTTGCATTGAGGTGATCCACCTCAATATATGAAAAATTGCATGTTTCATAGTACAACCAACAGTCTTTTTCTGAAAGTTTAATTAGAGTAATTTTTGTTTTAGGCGAGGCAAAAATTCTTGAAGCTTGGTCCTTAGTGTTTTGTCGCAGAACTGAAGTACGCAGCAACAACCATATCCAAGTCAACAAATGAATTTATTCCATTTGAACGAGTGGGATGCCCTCGTGCAACGGGAGCTGAGGCCAATGGCACACTGGATGCTGCAAAAGCCTTCTCTCGAGACCCTTATAAGTGAAAGCATTGTCTAGGTCAAGTTCTTGACGATATTCACATGGCTGACTGGATACATCTGGAGGTAACAGTCACCTTGTCTGCAGGTTCCTCTTATGTAAGATGTCCTGCAGCTTCGGTGTTCCCAGCTGTGACTGTTGGTGCGTCCTCTATAACCTATGAAGTGTCAGGTCGTATCTGATATGCCTGTCAACATTGAGCCGCCTCCGTCGTTACTGTTGGCATTCATTCTTCATGGATGGACTTAGCAACTTCAGGTTCAGGCAGCCATTTAGGTTGACTGGCATGAAATATTCGGCTCCACACTGTCTGCTCGGCTGATAATGGATTTTCTTGGAAGTGAGATTCACTGTGATATTCCTCTTAGTTCTCACGTGGTAGATGTCAGTCAAGTTTTGTTCACATCTGGAAGTCCAGTAATATCTCTGATTGGGATTTGCTGGCTTTGACAGATGTGTGATGGTATCGGCATCGGAAATGTGCCAAGCACATTGCTTAGCTACTACCAGATGCAGTCAAATCTTGATATAATGAATCATGCGGTACGGCCGAAAATCTTTCGTTATATTGAAATATAGTTGTAATGAAGAAGTTGCGGATAAAAGCCAGTGGATAAACCTAGAAATGAAAATGACATACCTTCGCAGTAGACATGTGTGCAGACAAGCATACTCTCAAATAAAAATGTTTCACTCACTTCAAAGCTGCTTTTTTAAAGAAATCAATGATTTTCTTCTGGCGCGTGCAGCACGCATGACCGATTAGGAATGTGTCTACGTCTTCCACTTTGCGCAATACCTCATCGGGTGCGTCATTGCACTGAGCGATGAAAGTGCGGACTTTGTTCATGCGCACTAAAACATCAATGTTCGACACGACCTCATCTTCTGTGTTCGGTCACCCACAGTCTTCCTTTGGGTTGTCATCATCACTGGAGACGTCGCGAACGCAGTTAACAATCTCTTCGGTTGTCAGGTCGGCCGCCGCTGTGCTGTCGCTCTCCACGTAGTCATCGAAGGAAGAGACGGCAGGCAGCAGTTCCGCAACCTCAGTCCCCAGGTCTCCTGGGTTGTTGTCAGTAACCTCCAGTGTCATCTTCAAGCTGCACAGGCACTTTGACAAGCCCTGCTTTTCACCAGCAGTTGCTAATGGTGGATGCCTTCAAGTTCCACCAAGCTCCTGTGAGCATTTCCGCTGCCTGACGAATATTGATTGCAGTCGGCTGCTTTAGGTAGAGGTTGATAATCAACCGCTGCACAACATGCTTACGAAATTCTGCTTTCACACTCTTTCAATGCCCTGGTCTAGTGGCTGCAGCTAGGATGTGTTGTTTGGGGGCAGAAACTCCAAGCGGACATGCATTAAGCAAACATTCACAATATGAGCAGAGCAGTTGTCGATAACCAGTAGAATTCTTCGATCATCCCTCCTCATTTGGTCGTCGAGTTTGATGGGCTACTCGGAAAAGAGTTCTCTGGTCGTCCGGGCTCGTTTGTTGGCACGGTAATAGTATGGTATGATGTTTTTCATGCAGCGAGGCTTCGCGACCTTGCTGATAACGAGTGGTTTAATTTTATTTGTGCCTGTTGCATTGCAGCAGAGCAGGACTGTCACACGAAGATGCAACTTCTTCCCTCCTTTGCACAGCTGCCCTTTGAAGTACATCATCCAGTCTGGCAGGAGCTGACAAAAACATGCGGTCTCATCTGCATTGAAAATATTTTCAGAGCAGGATTCAGCCACCTCTAGAAAATGATAATTGCACCAGGAATCTGCAACTTCTGTCAGCAGCCTTTTCCTCAGTCAAGGCAACCTGCTAAGTTATTCCGTTCCTTTGGTGGAAACGAAAAAGCCAACCCACACTGGCATCGAACCCAGTTATGTCAAGTGCATCAGTGAATTTGCTGGCTTTTTCTTGGAGCATTGGGCCAGACACAGGAATGTTTTGCAGTCTGGCATCTTTGAACCACATGAGAACAGCTTGGTCCACATTTTGAAAGTTTCCCAGTCGCAGCCATTTCCTCGTAGGGGTGAGTTGCGATTCCCAGTGAAGCTTGACAATCTTGTGTCGATCTTTCAAAATGGTCGCGACAGTCGATGGGACAATGCCACTCTGTCTGCACACGTCGATTTGCTTTTTCCCTGTGTCAATTTTCTGCAATACGTCCAGTTTGTCCTGCTACGAAAACTGCTTTCACTTCTTGGTGTCGTCGCTAGCTGCATGCATCGTTGGATCTCGCGCAAACATCGCCAAACCTTTGTCATCAAGTTCTTGAAATTTGTGGTGAAGCAGTTGGCACTCAACATTGTGATGAAGATAGCTACTGCAACATGGTGATGATGATAGCTACTGCACTCACAGTTTCTGTTTTACGTGAGAGTTGCAGTGCTGTTACTTTTAGCCGAATTCGTAATACTGAGGTTCATCGGTTATAAAGGGGAAAATAAACTATGGGCATTATTCTTAAAAATGCGCTGTATTGAAAATCGTAGTCCTGAAATATTTTTACATTGAAAATATAGGCAATCTGGCTGGAATTTTAAAAATATTCGTAAATGTGAGAAATTCGTTAATGTGGGGTTCGTAGTAGCGAGATTTGACTGTACTTTCTTCAGTCTGTCTTCTACCATAAACCCATTATACTTAGTGGTACAGGCCGGGGCACTTTTCATTTATGTTTTTCTTCTAGCCCCTAAATAATTCGTCTTCTACTGTGCGCACTGCCCTCTCAGCCAGACCATTTGACAACGGGTGATAAGGCGCTGTAGTCAAATGTTTGATATAATTCAGGTTCATGAATTCTTGAAAAACTGGCATGACGAATTGTAGATCACATTCAGGTACTACGGTGCGAGAAACACCAAATTGTCCAAAGACTTATCGTATTGTTTGAACGAGGACTTCCGTAGTTGCGGTGCACATTGAGGTTGTCTCAATGCACTTTGTTTCAGCATCTATCATGATGGGCAACATGTTTTCTTAGGTACGACCTACATAATCGATGTGAAATTGTAACCACCTTTCTCCTGCTTCTGGTCATGGTACTGGTGTTTGCTGGTGGCATTGCGCTGACTTGTGCTCATGTTATGCAGCCGTGTACAAGTCTTTCGATGGTAGTAGCAATGTTTGAGCTAGGTTGTTCATTGCTGCTATACCGAGATGTGTTTCATGCAGGAGCTGCTGTAGTACATGTGGAACAACTCGTGGCTTACAGATATTTTGTCTTTCTTCCTGAAATATTGTCTCAATGTTCGTCTGTATTTTCTAAATATTGAGGACAGCCATATTGGATACAGCTCGTGGCTTTACACAAGTTACCGTACACAAGTGTCAAGCGTGTCAATTCTTCAGCACTGGCAGGTGCGTTTTCTAAAACTTGCAATTAGATTATGTACTCAGGTGCTTCACTCATGTCATTGGCATATGAGTGTGGAAGGGGTAGATTACTGAGTGCATTGACATTTTCTAAAGCATTGTGTTACTGTAGGATGTATGTGTAGCCTGCAATGATCAATGACCAACACTTAATGTAAGCTGCAGCCGTGGCTAATGTGTTTATTTTAACTGAACGACCCTGTCAGTGGCTTGTAGTCAATCACCAGTACAAATCTGTTGCCATACAGGTAGTCCCTGAAGTAAGTGACACTGAACACAATAGTAGCAAGTGCCTCTTTTTCAATTTGCGAGTAATTTTTCTCAGCTTTCATCAATGTGTGAAACCAGACATCAATTGAGTAGTCAGTGCCATCTATCTGATGAGTTAACATTGCTCTGACGCCAAGGGAGAAGCTTCGTGATCCAGGTGCAGAGGCTTGTTCAGATCAAAATGGACACATCTTCAGAGTAAGAGTTCATGGGCCGGTTGGTTCAGCATACTAAGACAGCAGTGCAGAGAAGACGAGGACACTAGAAAACGTTAAATGGAAACCACAAGTGCTGAACTAACAAGCAAGTTTTATTGGTGATGAACCGACATCTATAGGTACAAAATATCGGTTTCTGTGAACAGAGAAAGGCACAGCATCAGAAAAACACAAATAAATATTAATAAATAATGTAATGGCATCTCCGGACAGTCATCATCTAATACAGCATGTGGTGAAATTTATTTACTGTAACTTTGCAGAAAATAGTTTTTTCCAAAAGTGTAACTGAAATGGTGCTGATACAGGGATTCTTTAGCTTCAAGACTTCTTCAGCTTCTAAAATTTCCGACGTAGTTTGATCCCAGCTTCTGCTCATGATTGTTGCTTTTTCAAACTGTGGCATGTGGCCATAGTACCTACAGTCGATATCCAAATGCCCAGTAGCAGCATGCTCTACATTGTACTTATGCTCCCTGATTCACACGTTAAGACAACTGCTTGTCTTTTTTTTTTTTACCCGACATTGTAATGGAAATCCAATAATGTGTTTGTCAACTGCTGTGAAAATGTAGTCTATTTCCTTCCACTGTCTTGTAAAGAAAGTGTAGTGTACTGGGAGGGGGGGGGGGGGAGGCATTATGGAGTGACTGCATTTTTCTTGGGAGAGCATTGCAGAAGTGCCTGAGACTGTCGTGCCTCTGCTTATTTAACCACTTCTAGCTCCTATGTTGTTGAATAGGAAGTCAGCCTTGCACAAATCATGGATAGTGATGAGGGATGAAAGTGGTGGAATAATTTGTACAGTCAATGTCCTATTTTTCGGACTCCCTAGGGATCACGAAAATGTCTGAAAAATCGGGCAGTTAGAAAACTGCCCTCAAGGGTTCAGATTGCCACAGCCGTGTCCGAAGTAGCTTTAAAGGCCTGCTAATACAATTAGGCATCTCGTGGCTCGTACTGTGACATGAGGCAACAGGTACGCACATGTATAATTAAGGAACACATTTTGTGTCCAGTAGCCTCGTGCACTCTTGGTATGCTTTACCGCAATACATTGTGTATGCATGACTGCGTAACACTGCTATATTATGGCGAAGCTGACTTTTGGGAACCAACCTTATACAATGCTGTAAACTCTTGCCGTGCTTTCTGCACTTCGATGCCACTGGTGAGAATGACAAAGGCAGTGCCATTACTGAGCATGGCGAATCTTTGAAATGCAAAAAACATTTCACCGATAATTACGATACTCCCTAATGCGAATTTTGAGTGCAGCTGTTTAGATGGTTTGAATTTGTGATATTGTCATGTGCTAGTGATAGTGAATAATACAGCAGTGAAACTGTGAATGACGAAACTAACTTTTTATTGTGTGAACTTTGCCCACAAAAGCAAGTTACTTTCAAAGCACAGCAATAGCTGCAAACACGATCGGCGATCGCCGAAATCTGATCAGTGGGTCAAGTGCGTCGGCTTTTATACACCAGTCATCAACGGTTCCAGAGTAATTGCTGGTGTACACCTGTCTTCTAGAAAGTTCTACACCATTAAACATCGCACATACATGGAATCAGATTACACAAGGTTCGGTGACAACAGACAGTGGATAGAACCATCAATAATGTTCCAGAAACTTGCAATACATGCAGGCATGTCCTGTGCTGAGTGATACAGTCGAACCTCGATATATCGAACAGCGCGGTGATCGCAAAATAGTTCGATATAGCCAGAATTCGATATATAAAATCACGTAGAAAACGCGTAAAAAACTAGCGCAAATCAATCAATGAACCAATCCTGGCGCAATAGATACTCACATGAAGCCTCAAACAAAGTATTTATTTAGTTCGCTGAAAGTACTGAAGCAGCGTAGCCTGCTTCATATTGGCAACCGCGTGCTTGACCACGGCGTCCTCAACATAGTCCAAAGGGTTCACAAGAGACAGTCCAGTGCCTTCTATTGCGCCGCAGTAGCGGCGTACAACGGCCAAAGCAGCTACAGCTTCAGTTGCAGTCGGGAGCGGGGCAACATCAGCGTTTGCTGGATCAGCCTCGGCAGCGTCTTCGTTTGGCCGCTCAGCAGTCACTTCTGCCACAATCTCCACGTCTGTTAACTCCGCCACTGTTCCGGTGCCATCGTCACCGCCAACGAAGTCCGCAATGCACATGATGTGTGGCTCAGCACCGACAAAGCGCTCCAAGCTCCAACTGGCTCCACGGCCGCCTCGATCACGCGCGCACGGCGGGTGCAAGCCTCGCCGTGCGCGCATAGGTGCGCGCGTTCTAAGCTAAGCATAGGTGCTGGTTCTAAGCACGGCCGCCTCGATCACGCGCGCACGGCGGGGGCAAGCCTCGCCGTGCGTGCATAGAACAACTGCGTGCGCGCGTGATCGAGGCGTCTTGCCCCGCCGTGCGCGCATAGGTGCGCGCGTGATCGAGGCGGCCGTGCTGGCTCCAAGCCGCCGCGTGTGTACGCCGCTACGTTCAAATGGCGCCCTCGGCGCAACCGATGTGGGCAGCTGTCGTACGCAGCAGTCTGGAACGTCGATCGCGCCGCCGCTATCTTCGAGAGTGTTGCGGGAAAGCTCGCCTCCTGTCAACAGAGCGCACTTGGTCTGGGGCGGCGGAGTTCGATATATCCATTTTACATCCGGCCCCGTTCGAAATAAAGAATTAAAAATGCATGCGATTTTCCATGTGATATAGAAATTGTTCGATATACGCAATAATTCGATATATCCGTGTTCGATATATCGAGGTTTGACTGTATTTAATAGACGATGAAACGCGGTCACACGATAAACAAGTACATGTGTCAATATATTGTGGCTAAGAGTTTGATTCTGAACGACAGGATGCTCTTAGCGACGGCTCTGAGCCTGTGCTCAAACAGCTTGTTTAGCGGTGGCGGCAGACGAAGCATTTCCACTGGTTGCGTCGCTCATTGTTCAGAAAGAAAGCATGAATATGTGGCTCGTGTGGAGCGCATCCTTTAGGCGACGGTGGCACTGCAGGTGAAGTAGTGTATAAGCAGTGGGTCCGAAGCCTACACCAGCTTTTTGTTTCTGCGCTGGCCGCATGCCTGGTCGCCACCAGCACTCCGCTTTCCTCCTCACCCTTTCACTATACCCTCCACTTTCCACCTCATTGTTCTGCTGCACCCTCCTCTCCGCTTTTCTCCTCACACCTCTTCTCTCTCGCTGCCTTTTTCATCCTCCACTGTGCGCCGCGTTTGCTCTCATCTTTCACTGTGCTCGTTTGCTTGGTTAAGAGTGATGCCGACGCTTGCTGCAGCAACTGGTACCTAAGAGCTGCACTCTAAAACACGGCACAGAACAGCAGGAAGTTTAATAGCAAACATTGAGGCAGCTAGGCATGACGACAGCACAAAACAACTACTTACTATTGCTATCCAGGAGATGGATCGGCTCGCAAAAGCGCCGGTTTGAGGCTGCGAGATAATCAAAATGGCAGTGGTGGCTGCTTCAATTAATGCCATTTCAGACCTGCAGTCACGTCAAAAACAAAGACATCGGACGGCGAAGGATTTCAGCATCAGAAGTTTATGGCATCCTTGTACATCAGCTATATGGGGTATGTGGTAGTGCCCGCAAAGCCATCCGAATTATCAGGCATGTCTGAAAAAAAACGGTCATTGACTGTACCTGTGACTGGTACAGCTCGTTGGCAGCATGCCACTAGTATGATTTTCCTTTTCTTCAATATGTCTCGGTATGCCCAAGACCACGATTTCTCTCACTTATTCTTTTGCCCATTTGAAAAAATGGTAGCAAGCTTCGATGTGGTCTCTGCAAGGTATTTGAAGGCTTGCTCTAGCCGCTAAATGCTTGACAGGGCTGCCAATGTCATTGCAGCACTTTTATCATGCGAAGTGGTAATTTCCATTCTGCAAAGATACTGAGTCTTGTTTGTGGTAGCAGAGTTTTAATAAAATTTTGTGATTTTTGTACTGAGGTGAAAGTCCATCAGAAAGGTAGTGAAGTTTTTGTATTCTGAGAAACTTGATTAAAAATCTTGAAAAATTCAGCTTGGAATGCTGACACATCATGTGACATGTTCTAGGCAGTCTGTAATTATGACATATGATTTAACAGGGATGTCATCACTGGAAAGTATGGAAAGTGGCCTGTTCATTCATCCAATGAAAAGTCTGAGTACCATCCATAACAATGAAATGGTAATTTTTTGCAATATCCATAATGACTGGTTTATGTTTTATTAGTAATAACTTCTGGCCCGTGCAACTATTTTGCATTCTGATTGCTTATGAAAGGATGAGGTGTTGAATCCTTATTGACTTTATTATGTGTCGACACAAGAGTTGGAGGTGGCTAAATAAGCGGAGGCGCTGCAGTATCAAGCACTTCTGCAATGCCCTCCTGAGAGAAACGCAGTCATTACATAGTTTCCCGCTGCCCCAAAGCATGTATTGCAGAGAAGATGCACAGGTAGTGAACAGCATCAAATGGAGTGGGAGACCAAACGTCAAATATTCTTTTGGCCTAAAACAAAACTTATGCCGATGCAAGTTTCCGAAACAAATTTTAGATGAAATATGCAGCTGTTTATATTTTTAGGTGGGACACCTCCATGGTGGAATTTGCAGCTGAAAAGTGACACAGATGCAATTTTGGCAGCTTTTGGGGTCTTTCTCCCATATTTCATGGTTGTTGCATGCAGAAATATTTTAGCCAATTATTTGGAAACAAGACCATCAGGAATAGTTCACAGAACTGTGGCTAAATCTGATGATCTTATTAAGAAATGGTAAAAATGCCCCAAATTGGCCTCTTTGCCTGCATTATTGTTATAAACATAGTCGGTTTACAAAGGCGAAGGCATAGTAAGGCACGTTTCTAACATGTTCACACAAAACCTTCACTCTCATGAAATTAACGTGCACTTTTTATTTGTTACGGGTTTAGCGTTTAAGGGTGCAATTCAAATGGTGCTCATGCAGACAAATTTTTTTTGCACAAAATAGTTTGAAAATGCATTTCTTTAGACTTCATAAATGGCCACAATGTTTCAACGAGAAAGTCGAGAGGGTTGTGTTTTTGGCTCTAGTGTGTGTGGTGTGAAATTACCAATATGCGACTCGTTGCCCATGAATGACCTATTGGTCAGCAAAACAGACCTTTAGCTTATTTCATGAGTTCTCATTAGAAATGTGTATGGAATGTTATGATCAAATTGGGGGGGGCATATGTTTGAGGTGCCTTGCAGTGCAGGGACTGCCTATGAACAAAGGTTTGTGCTGTTCTTGTATACATGCACCTGGCGGAAATTATGGTGCAAACCATGGGACACTGAAATATGAATCCTGGGACGACACATACTTTGTTAATGAGCTTCCCTGACTTAGCTAATATGCTTCACTTACAGGCTGTTAACTGCGAAAGCAATCAACAGACTGAAGGAGAGCTTTATAAGTTGTGCAGTATTGCTTTATGTGCTGTGCTGCTACTATACGGCTGCAGCTGACTGGGAGGTGCAGCTAATATACAAATAATTTGCCTAATACGTTTTACATATGAAGAATCACTGTGGCCTGGTCATTTAAAAAAAATATTTTGGTCCAAATTTAGGGGTGTCATCCTTGCATAAGAGTATATATGGTAACTGGGTATCTCCTTAGTGCTCATGGTAGTGCTCTGTTTTATTGTATTAGTTTACTTTTCTTTTTAACTAGGCAAAGATAGGCTGCCAGATAGGGGCCAGATTGTGGGCCTTCTGTATGGAGTCATGTCAATGCTTGTCTAAATGCTAACAGAAGGCATCCGTGGGCATTGATGTCTTGTTAGTAAAGGCAGTGTAGTATTGATTATTGACTACGTCACAGTAGCTAGCCACTAAGGCTAATGCCAGCAGCAGTGCCAAGGTTTCTTGTGTCATAGGAAGCAGGAGGTATTGCATGTAAGTACCAATTGCACACAGAAGGAAAAGGAACTTATAAGAAGCAACTGGCTCTTGTTCTATCATTCCCACTTTATCTATACTAGAAGAGCAGGTTACAGTAAGTGAGAATGTGTAAAAAGAAAATGCTGTGATTATGTATACATTTTTTTTTGCCTTTGGTAGGGACAAGAGCAAACCACGTGTTGAAGTTGAAATCCAGCCACCAAAACGAGGCAGCTTTTTTGCAAGCTTGCGTGCCTTGCCATGTGAGATACTCAGGTAAGCCTCACTTATGCACTTCAACAGAACTCTCTATAAGTAATTAGAATTGCCCCCCCCCCCCCTCTCGCAATGAGGCAAGTGTTGAAAAAACAAACTAAAGGCTTCTATGGTAAATTCATGTATATAACTTGTTTTACAAATGTATAGAACAAGGGCATATGACTTCGCAATATGAGGGGGTGTTCTGCATCCGCAATATGAGGGGGTGTTCAATTTTTTAAGCAACGATTACTTCTGATATGCGGATTTAAGTAGAATGTGTAAACATCTATACTCATTGAATACTTTAAGGAACGATGTGTGTATGCTAACTACTACAGCCTCTTGTAAGCAGTTTGAGTGTTCCTTTTCATATTGATTGAATGAGGGAGTACTTGTATGTTTAACTACTGCTAGAAAGAATCGTTGCTAGCTTAGGTTATTGCAGATTTGTCAGGAAATATGAAATAAGTCTAATTTTATTTTCAGTTACATTGCAGTGCACACATTTGGTCGAAGAATGATGTATCCTGGAACAGTCCAACTGCTCCAGGCAGCAGTTGGTATGTATTTTCTTATTTCACTCGGTGCTTTACCAGTTGTTAGCAATCTTTTTTCATGTTACAGTAGTAATGCATACACTTTCTACATTTTCATTCATATAGAAGCAATGAAAGTTGCTTCTTTAAAGGGCAACTCCAGTGGTTTTTCGATATCCACAGATCTTAATAAAATGTTGAATATGCGTTCGCTTTTGCACTACGATTAGCTATGCCAAACAATATGGCTGCAGGTCATTTAGTTTTTCTTAAAATGAATTGGTTGCGTGTTCCCAACTCATGCCTTTTTACTGGCCACACGCTGTTTTTGTGACGACAGAGACTACACCGCCACTGTCGCTGAAATGCCACTGTCTAGTTCCGAAGATTTGTAAAAGTTGCCTGTGTCGTCGGGAGACATCAGCTTTACTTCTTTGGCATTAGTGCCACGTGTACTGCGCATTTAGAACATGTTTTGTGGGTTTGCATTATGGTAGTGTAGGATCTGACGTCGTCGACTCATTGTGACATCACACGAAGCAGCTACCCGTTTCGGTTTTGGTATCTCGTTTGTTGGTTATATGTATAAAATTATCAGTAAATTTCTAAGCAACTTGAACCACCCTGCCGGTTCCTTAATTATAAGGTGCAGGCATCGGGAACGAATATTAGTAGTATAGGAGCTTTCTGTGACAAGGGAGGTAATATTGCATGCCATGAATGCAACATTGTCAAGAGCGTCAAGCTGTTCCCATGCTTCTGCGTAACACGTGGTTGACAAGTACCATATAAACTAGGGGTGTGCGAATACCGAATAGTGGATTTTGAATCTAATATTTAGTCTGCATCCACCTGCTATCTGTGTAAATGCGTCTGCAGCTGCGGGTCAGCGCGCTACCGTGTGATATTTTGAGCCCACCATGTAAATCCAAAGCTAGTTTTGTGATGGGTCTCTCGAAGCTACGAAAAGAGACCATTGTATACCTACGAATGGCGTTCAGAATGCGTTATTTCGAATGGCGTTCACTGTGCGTTATTTCTCTAAGGTGGCGGCTGCAAGCATGCAGTGGTCATCCCTTGCACTCGCTTTCGTTTGCGAGGCGGTGTGATGGCTTTCTGAAGCTCATGCGACTGCTGTGAGTAGATCTGCATTGATGAGGCTACTGTAGCTTTAGTTGCCAACACCAAACAATGCAGTTCCGATTAGGCCACACTGGCTAGGCAGTGTGGACAGTGGTGTTGCCATGGCATAAATTAGCAGCGGGCCAATATAATAATGGGCCGCAAACCGCCGTGGAAAGCTCGTCGCTAATATGCTTTTACGGCTGGCTCATCAGTGATCGGTCGCAAGGATCGCACATACTGGTATAGTGTACTATAATGGGAGAGTGGGTCCAGCGGATGCCTTGGCAAGCGCTGAGGGTGATGCCAAAAACGCTGAAATTGCGGTGGCGCTGTCATCGCCTTATTCTGAAGCTGTGGCTGTTTCGGCAGTGCCCATTGGCTGAGGTGAGCTCACAGGCTGAGTAGCTGTTGTTTGCTCGATCTACCATCGTTGTTGCATAATTTGCATTGTTTCTGTCTCTCTTTCTCCATTTTACTGACTACAGGTCAGAGGGAAATAAAATCACTGTTTCTGCCATCGAGTATCAGAACTAATGCATCTATCATCATGTAATGCAACTATCAGAAATGCCTGTCAAAGCTCCCTGCAGCTGCTGTAGGGTATCCGACGTGACAAGCGTCTGGCCGCTGCGTGAGGCTGCTCATTCAGGTGAAGGCGACAGTAGCACCGTCAACTTTAGAATAAAAAAAAAAGCCTCGGGGTGGTGCCCGCGCTGGATGTACTCCCCCTATCTCGTACACTCTAGTACAGGTTAGATTGACAGCCATTGAAGCGGCGTCTGGGTCCGCAGTCAACTAGTTGGGAACTACTGCAAGCATGTGTGCCAAGTTTGTCTTTGTACTCGCATGTGGGTAGAAAGCTTCCAACTCCGTGTACTTAGATTTAGGTGCCCGTTAAAGAACCCCAGGTGGTCAAAATTTCCGGAGTCCCCCACTACGGCGTGCCTCATAATCAGAAAGTGGTTTTGGCACGTAAAACCCCATATATTATTAAAGCTTCCAACTGCACGAATCTGCATCTGTGAACACTGAACTAGCATATTCGATGTGACCAGCATGCCTTCCACAGGCCAACAGGCCCAATCTTCACAGATGCTTCCGTGCTTTTCATACGTGCTGCTTTTGTTGTTCCCTCTGTTTGCATATCGTTAATAGTTTCGATCTGTCCGGTCTGCCTTGTCGAACCTTGTACCGATAAAGATTGCGCACCATGGGGATGTTGTGCATGTCAAGGCACCGACCACGGCCAGGACATTCACCGAAGGTACTGATATTTGAAAAATAGAATAGTCAAGAAATTGAATATTGGATATTTGAGTTGCAGATTGAATTATTCGAATGTTCACAATTCGATTCGAAATCGAGTATTCACACCCCCCTAATATAAAGCCATGTAAGGGCTGCACTTTTTTTTCAAAGTGTTGACGAGGTGCAGCCCTTACACGGGCCTGGGCCATTTGGTTTCATATTTCGGACTGCTAGCATAAAACCTGCCGTAATCCTTCATGATTGCCCACCACCACTAAAGGGAACGCTGTTGTTTTCCTAATTAATTTTGGCTACTTGTCTTCATTATTGCTGCCACTGCTGTTTACGCTCGGTTCCCCAGCACATTTGTGGAATAAGTAATCTTCCGTGGTATTTATGGCATTGGAGATCCCTGTTATCTTAACCGTTTGAGGGTCGAATTATTTTGACAAAAACTTTTCCAGGTGGTCAAATTACTTTATTGCGGATCTTGAATGTACAAAATGTATAAAGTCGGGAATAAATAGTAAAAAACAATTAGAAACAGTATTTTGGTGTCGGCATCACTCAGAACTGCAAAATGTTCAGTAGTATTTCAGAGTGTGGTACTCCTTAAAACACGGGTCTACGCACAGCGCCTTATCGCAGTCTGCACACCTAAAATACGTGTCTGTTCTCCTCTTGAAGTGACGAGTTGTGTTAGCGCACACATGACATCTTCTCTGCGTGCGGCTGCCTTGGGCAGAGGTGTGAGGCACCCTCTCACGTACGCGTTGCCGCAGAGAGCGAGAATACCTTGTGAGCAGTGGTGATAAGCAAAGAGCAGCGCCAATCAAGATAGAAATCAACTTCCGCCGCCCCTGCGAGAGCGTGCCGACAAAGAGAAAAATTACGTTTCGGGCGCCTCCGTTGCGATCATGCGGCGAAACCGAAACTGCAAAAGGGGTGTTGCCGCAGTCTGCGCGACGTGCTGAAGCTAGAAGTCAGTTCTTTATCTCCCCAAGAAGGTTGCGCAAATTTTAAACGCTTCTTGTAAGTCCTAAGAGCAGCACCTACCAGTGAGCGTGTATCGTCATTATGGCGCGAAATTTCAAACGGAGGGTTGAAACCGTACGCTTCGGCAGAGACCTTGCAGGACAGAAAACCGCCGCCGTACATGTACGGCGAAAACCTTCAAAGGGTTAAAGCTTTTAACAATTCTGACGCTGCACATCATCGATGCCGAAGTTGCAGCCGGCTGCTTGCTTGCCATGCTCCTGGGTTCATGCGACAACCTTGAGCTTGAGCTTAAAGGTCAACTCCGGTGTTTTTTTACCATAATAGGATATTGTCATTTTGAAATCGCATTGACACTTTTGTCACCGATAGGGTGGTTCAGTTTGCTTAGAAATTCATCAGTAATTTTAAATAACCAATAAACGAGATACAGAAATGGGTAGCTGCTTCATGTGATGTCACGAGGAGTCGATGACATCAGATCCTACGCTACCATAATTAAACACGCAGAATGCATACTGCATCGCTGTCAGGAAAGACAGACAACAAGGAAGCAAGGTAGTGGTCGGAAGTTGTCAGTGTCGCAGTCTGGGGAACCAGGCGGCATCCTTGAAAGGCAATCAGTCAGCATGGCGCCAGCCGGTCTTGTACGATACAGTGAAATCATGCTCTTGGAAGTCTAAGGCACCAGCGCGCAAGTCGACCAGATGGATCACACAAGTTCATAGCCAACAGAGTGAGTGGTGGTCCATAACAGCTGTGAAATTTTGGCCTACAAGTACGGATGAAACCTCTGAACTTTAAAGATTACGGCAAGACATTCCTGTTTGGTCATGGTGCAATTAAGCTCTAGCTTGCTTAGCAAATGGCTGGTGTAAGAATTAACATGTTCTCTGCCATCGAAGCGTTGGGCCAGTACAGCACCAATGCCCACACTACTAGCATCTCTATGAATTTCGATTGGTGCCGAAGGGTCAAAGTGTTGGAGAATAGGTTTAAACATACAGTACATGTGGTGCTGACGCCAAAGAAGTGAAGCCGATGATGTCTTCTGACACAGGGAGCTTTTACAGAGTTTCCGAACTAGACAGCGGCGATTTCAATAACTATTTCGGCGACTGTGGTGGTGTAGTCTCTGACATCGCAAACACAGGGTGGTCAGTAAGAAAAAGTCATGAGTTGGGAACGCAACCAATCTTTAAAATTCATTTTCAGGGAAATTAAATTCCTTGCAGCCATACTATTTGGCACAGATAATCAGAGTGCAAAAGAGAACATACTTCGGTTGCGCGGGCTTTATCTTGAGTGTGATCTGCTTTGAGGGCACAGTCTAGGTGGGCCGATGGCTTGTAGCTTCGCGTGCACTGTGTTCTCGCCGCTCAATTTGCATTAAAGCGATAGATAGCACGAAGGTCACTTCACTCGCTGCTGCTGCCTTGATTCCTCCCGCCAGTGTTTTGACAGCAAGCGTCCGCGGTCATCGAGGGTGATTTGTTCATGTTTGCCTTTGTGCTCTGATACCATGCTAGTGAATTTAGTTAGTACCGTATTTACACGATTGTAAGTCGGCCCATTTTTTAAAATTCGAAAATCTGAAGTGGGGGGGTCGACGTACAATCAAAACGAAAACATGGCACTGCCAAAAAAAGCGAGACCAACGAGATATCAGGGGAGTTACAACGTAGCTGCAATTTTGTTTGCTTTGTGGCTCTACCCCTAGTTTTCGCTATCCCACGTGTTTGTTCGCTTTTCGGAAGGGTTTTCCAACAGTTGGAGTTTTACAGCACACACAACTCTTATGGGGGTGTGTTGATAATTGATGGAAGTGCTGCTGTTCCATTTGTGGCGGCACTCCCAGAATGGCGATGCTTGCAGGGAGTTTTGATAGTTTCTCTTTCCCTGTAACGCGTTCGACTCGACTGTGGTGCTACTTCCATGCTTCCTCAGTCGTCATGAGGGCTCCAGGCCCACTAAACATATGGCGCTCGTTCACAGCAGTGTTCAAGAGGCCTGCCGTCCTTTACGCCGAAGAAACAAATCACTGCGCAGCGGGCCGCAAGTTCGATGTTTCTGAACGGGTGGTGTGAGAGTGGCGACTGCAGTGAAGCAAAATTTTCACCTGTGACGGCAAGAGAAGAAATTCCCACGGGCCAAAATCGGAGTGCTTGCAAGCTTGCCGCGTATGTCGCTGAAATGTTTGATCCGTCCCTTCATATGCCAGTGGAAGTGTGACATGGTCATGAAGCAAGCCCGGATCTTCGCCTTTTAAGGACCTGCCCCGCTGTGAGTACGAGTGGCTGGTAGCAGAAGACCAAGAACTTACGCCAACTAGACCTGTCAAAAGAACCTCCGTGACGGCTGCGTGTAGTTGGGTGCATTTGGCGTGGGCTGCTGTTCCATAAGATGGCGTGGTGCGGTCGTTTGCCAAGTGTGGAATTTCGCTGGATGACGACGCACTTTGGGGTCGTAGCAGCAAGGACGATGGCAGAACTAGTCAGGACAATGGCACAAGTGAAAACGAGTAGTCCAGTGACCATGCCAGCTACCAATAAATTTTCGTTATTGAATGCGCCGTCGGGTATGTTTATTTTTTTTTTCCCTGTCACACGCGATATGGGCGGTCGACTTACATTCGAGTCGATTTACAATCATGTAAATACGGTAAGCAAATATTTACAAGGGGGTGTTCTATACAGCAGCTGCTGCGTATGGCATGGCTGTGCAAGCCTTCTCTTGAATAGGATCTGTGATAAGGACAGTGTAGGCATTTAGGTGCACTGAGGGCCGATAGCGTCGTGTGCGCTGTAGCACCCATACGCTTGTGCGTCACCCGCATTTCACGAAGTGAAACGTCAGTGTAAATTCTTTGTCCATATTTTGGGCCACCAAGTTGGGAGTGTGTCCATTACACAGGTTCATACGGTAATCACTTCCAATTACATTTTTTCATACACGACCATCTTCCAAGTGTGCAGGTGAAACTAATTATCTGCCAAAGCATCTAAAGGTGGGAACAATCCAGCACTGTCATTGTGCTTGTGACCTGCAACAGTACACATGACATGGTCTTTCCAGTAGCAGGCCAGTTGTCCTAATCTTCTTTTCAATAGCTGTACTTTGCAGCTTAATTAAAAGGATTACAAGCTGTTGCATCTATGGAAAAGGCGGCGTACTGGTGCTAGACTAATGCAGTTTTCAGTATGCACTTGTCCCCATTTCTGCTAGCTATTCGGTTGCACCAATATTTGCTTCAAGGAAGAGAAGTTAGTAAAATGCTAACAAAAGATCAGCTTGTACAGCTTGGTGCTAAAACCCCATGTTTATCTTGTATTTCCATACTGTGCTCAGGTCTCCCCTTTATCTGCATTTTGTCGGGTGGTATTTTTAAATGTTTTTGCACAATGCACCAAGTTATTTAGTTTGCTGCAATGTTAAACCATTGCATTTCTTGTTATAGTATTGCCATCTCACTGTGTGGCTTTGATACGAGCAAGATCTTCTTTACCTTTCTTGACAGTGCATAAAATAGATTATCATGTGGCAAATGACTAGGATGTATAGACTTGCTGCTTCTAATGTGCTTTTACTTTCTTGTTGACTTTTGATCACTGGTTTTAAAATTGTTTCAGAGTCTCACTATCACACATTTTATCATGTACCCAAATTAACAGTGCCTGGTGTCCCTGCAAAGGCTACCGAAAATTCTCAGACAATGTAGTAGATGGAATCAGTTTATTCAGCCACACATTGGCTGATAACCAGTGATAAATTAATTCAAAAAGTCAGTGATGAATTTGCTTTTAATATGAACTTCAGTGAGCATCTTGTAGTTGTCGAATTAAAAAAAGCAGTTGCTGAAAACAGGTTCATTTGCTACAGCAAGCACTAGTTTTGAGGTGTTGATCCCTAAGCATGCCTTGGATGCTCTTCAAGAAACAGTAATACTTAGTGGAACACTAATGTGCTCACCACACATTTCAGGTGCTGATATCTCATGGTGGTGTTTGTAACAAGATTCCTTGTTTTCCTACATTTTGAACATGCTTTGAAAAGTGGCTGTATTCAGTGTTGTAAATACAGCGTGACCTATAAAGTTAATTGATTATCACTGTTTATCAGCAAATTTGTGGTGCCCGTTGGAATTAATATTCTGTTGCCAAACAAGCAAGTTCTTCATATGCTGCATATCATTAAGAACCTTTGGCAGTCTTCTTGAACACAAACTATTTTCTGTTATGCTTTATGTCATGTGCTACGTATCTCAAAAGCAATGATGTGCTTCTCCATTACTTAAGAAATGAGTGAATTTTAATGCATAATACTCCATTTATTGTAGCACCTATGCTAATTCAGGGTAGAGCAAGACTGATTGAAGAGGTAAGCATTAATACTATACCTGTGTGTTCTGTACATTTTTTACTGCATGCAGCTTCTTTTGACTTCCATTTAATTAATACCTCCCTTGCATCTGTTTCAGCATAATGCTCTGCGTCACAAGTTGCTCACCCGTGATGGGAATGAGATCGATTCTGTGTTTGTGGACAGGAGAAATTCCAATGTCTATGCAAATGGAAACATTCTGGTACAGTACCATATTAGTCATATGTCTGTATTATTGTGAAATTGTTAATCCTGACATCTGGCTAGTTCATGGCTAAGTTGAGTGTACATAGCATACAAAGAGCTTGTATTAGAATAAAAAATTGCTGTTTTAGACTCACAAAAAGTGGTGCAAGCCAATGCCTTTGATTGAATACCCCGAAAACAGATGCCACCCTAGTCTAATGAAAGGTTGCCTGCGTGTAAAACACACACATTCAAGTTTGGGTGGAAAAGGGTTTGGCAGACTGTGGTGCGACCAGAACAGTGTACTACAAGTGTTATTCACACGTACAAGTACGTTAATTTGACAATAAAAAAAGCAGCTATTATTGATTCCCGAACTTTGCAGCTTATCGGAACAATAATACTACCTCATGACCTACACTTTGTCACCTGGTGTATGTTCCTCTCACTTGCCTTTTTCTTTTTTTTTCCTACCTTTCAACTTGCTGCATTCTTCCAGCACTGTTAGTTCTGCTTTGCTATTGTCATACCTGGTGGCAAAGGTGAAAATTTGTTGAAATGCTTGTGTACTTATGTTTAGGTACTTGCTTAACTAATTAATTTCACCCCAGTTGGTTAAATTAATCTGTAGTCCCTCATTATGATGCGCCGCATAATCAAATCGTTGTTTCAGCACATTAAAACACAATAATTTTTTTTAAAAGTTGCTTGTGGCATTATACTGTGTGCACAAAGGTAAAAAGAAAAAATGTTGCCCATATTTAAGGCCTTGGTAAGTTTGTACTCTTTGCCTCTCTTCTATTACTCTCTCTCTCTCTCTCCCCCTCTCTCTCTGTCTCTCCTGCTGCCATTTCATGCCTTTGATGAAAAATTTTGATGCTTGGCAGCTTCATTTGGTTGCCTGACATCCTGTTTATTGCTACTGCTCTTTGTTGCAGGTTGTGTGCTGTGAAGGCAATGCGGGCTTTTATGAGTATGGCATTGCAACAACCCCCATTGAGGCTGGGTATTCTGTGCTGGGCTGGAACCATCCGGGCTTTGCTGGGAGCACAGTAAGCAACTGATTGATGCATGATTGTCACCTACAATCTTTTTTTTTGTTATTCTATATTAATTTTTTTTATATGCAACATTGATGCATTAGCAGAAGCATTTGGATACCTGCTGAATTCATTTTTTCTTGACATGAAAAAATTTTTTCTTCTTGGGAAGCTTTATACTGGTTTTTATTGAATATTTATGATCATGTTTACAATAACAGGATATATAGTAAAACCGTATAACAGTATAACAGTGAACTTTTGTTATAGTGAAATCGCATACAAACACACATTATATTGAAGTTCTAAATGCGTGGTTAAGAGGTTATGAAAAGTTAAAATACATTGCTATATCGAGAATTTCATTACATTGAAGTTTATTATGTTGAGGTTTAACCTAATTGATATTAGAATAAAATCAATAGGTGCGACATGCAACCTAGAGGCTGCAGCCCCCTGCAACGAGTGTGATTGCAATTTCCATTGTATGCAATTGAAATTGCATTACTGAAATGACAAAAAGTGCACCATATGAAACAGCCTTCATGTGATGAAGCATTTAAGAGTGAAAAGTGGCTGCAGTCATGTGACACAATATGTGCTCCTTCATTATACATGCATGCATGTCCTGTGTCCTATCACAGTACGAGCACCTAAATGTTTAATAACTGTACTACCAGCCACTAGGAGCTATTTCTGATGTTCCTGTGGCCCAGAAAAAGAGCTAATTTTTTTTCTGGGGTTATTTTCATTTACATTGTAGTGTGTGAGCTGCATCAGTTTTGCTGCAACTTTATTTGTTTTGAGGCATTTGTTTGAAATGAGCTGTTTCATGTTTGCAAATGGTGTAAGCTCACATAGCGTAGGCACACAAAACGTCCATTCATGCACATTGAATGACTGAAATGTGCAAAGAGTGCGTATAAGTTACTTCGGCAAATATTTCTGCTCCCTGATGGTAGTCTACATATTTGATACTGTGTACGGTCGTGAAACTGCTGTGCCAATTGCACTATCTTGTGCCATGCTACCCAAACCGTGCCAGCTTGCTCCAAAGGAAGCATTTTGAAAGAAATCCGTGAACTTAGCGGGATGCACGCTTTGAGTGGCAACCACATAGGCATAGCTGCGTGCTAATATTCATCATATGTATCCAGTCGAATTTCATTAGCCTTCAATATTTGCTGGCTCAGTAGAAAACGCCTGAAGTATGCTTACTTAGTGCATATCCTGACTTTACCATTGGATAATGAGCAGAAATAAATGTTATGTTGGTTAATTATATTGCTGAGAACTTTCATTAATTCAGGTGCCCGCTGACAGACAAAGCGGGCACAAGGCCTGTAGCCTATTTTTCTAATTTCGTTGTTTTGAACGCTATAAGAACCATTCATGGGAAAGGGAAGAAATGGCCAAATTTTTTTCGCTTTATTGGGTGTCATTTCTGCTTGAAAATGAGTTTATCCAACTCTTTTCAGGGAGTGCCTTTTCCAGACCAAGAAAAGAATGCTGTTGATGTTGTGATGCAGTTTGCCATACGCCGGCTGGGCTTTGCCCCTGATAGCATCATTGTGTATGCATGGTCAATAGGAGCTTTTTGCGCCACCTGGGCAGCCATGAACTATCCTGACATCAAGGGGCTGGTCAGTGGTCATTTCTTTGTTCTAATTTCAAAAATCTTTACTGCTAGCAATATGTGTGCTGTACAACAGATGGGGATTTGCTGAAGTGGATTACTGGGGCCTTCAGATGTGTTCTCCACACCGCGCTGCTCCCAACCAAGGGCTTTTCATGTGTCAGGGAGACTTTCGGGTGCTCTAGTACTTTTGCTGCAACTTAGATGAGGTGACAAAAACATCCGAGGACACCTAAGCACTTCTTATGAGTCGTGATGCGAAAGCATTAATGTCTAGTTGAATGCCGCTGATCGGTACTTTGAGTTACGAACTCCTTGTGGGCAAGCGAGTGCGTTGAGACGCTTGGCGCATTTTGATTTGGCCATACCTAGGAGCAGTTAGAACACAGGCGAAAGCTTGCGTGAACAAGGAATGTGCTGATAACACAGGCTTCTGAGAGCGAGAGTGATATGGGCGTCACGGCAATGCCTTCTACCCTCGTGCAATACCTCGCATGCTGGTGTTCCATTTCACCTGCTCTGGTTCATCGAGGCCCGAGCCAGCACTGTGAGCCAGCAACATGAGCACTCGGGATATGCTGTCGCAGCCAGTGGGAATCTAGATGTCATTTTGCCACTACAGACACTGCCAGCTTCTCTGCTCAATGGGCCGTTTGATGCTTCTGCATCGAAAAATGCTCATGGTCCGTTACTGACTTGGAAATGACTGCTGACATTCTACGAGGGGAGCAAAGTGCATGCTGGGGCCTACTTATTCTCAATTTTTTTTTTCCAATCAAAGCACATATACTCACTACATTCACATTGGCATCTAGAAATGGAATATATCTGCAAGAGTTCGTTATGTGACGGAAGTGCACTATATTTCACAATTCGCGGCTTATATGTATGTTTATCATTTTGCAAGCTGGTTTCAAAGCTTTGAATGAATTGCCTGCTGGTGTCGGCATTTGCATGTCTATGCATTTCGCTGTAGTGATAGGATGTGAAAAAAGATGTAGCACGATCTGCTCACAGAAAAATGTGGTACTTGTTCATGTACACCCGGCGGCAAAATATTGCGGCCACGAGATCCGAGGAAAAGCTAAATATCGCCGTAACCTCACAACGCAGTCTGGTACTCGAATTTCGGGCCTCGAATAGCATATGCTGACAGGATTGTCGAATACAGTTTTACTGGCTACTGCTACAGGCTGCTTGGAAATTGAATGTTTTCGGAGATCCTGTGGTCCGTGAACTTTTGTCATTGGGTGTACTTAGATATATGTGCACATTAGAAAATCTTAGGTGGTTAAAAATAATCGAGCTCCCCCCCTTCCCCCCAATATGGTGGGCCTCATAATTATATTGTGTTTTTGGCACATGCAGTCCAAGGTTTATTTTTAAATTTATTTCTCGCCGCATTTGCCACAGTAACGCTTTGTTGTGCTAAGTTGATCGCCAGCTGTAATGGTTACATTGCCATTTGATTCCGAAATTTTTAATCCTGTTTACCCACAGGAATAAGTGTTGTGCACATTGACATGCATCAGCCTGCAAGCGAAAGCATTCAAATTATTATGAGAGTACAGAAAAAAGAAGTTTGTTGTCTATGTATCTGGTGTTGGCTTTGTCAGCAAATGGACAAACCCAACTCGCAGGATTAAGTATGAATGTCCAAAGGCAAATATTCAAAGTGTCACTGAAATGTGCAAATGCACAAAGAATGTTTCAGATAAGGTGCAGCAGTCTTTCATTTTGTAGTATAAAGAAAATCCATGTGTCTGCTGCGTGAGTTTGCGTGCTATTACCTGCTGCATGCCACAATCTCAAGGCACGCAGCAGGTTGGATAGTGCAAGAAATTGTGCACCAAGTACAAAATCATAAATTATGCAGTTATTTACTTTTTTATTAGTGTATCTAGTTGCAGCCTAAGCAGGCATTGTGATAACTAAAACAGTAGTGATTAAAATGTTAATTACATCAAACACAAAAATACTAGTCGCTTTCCGGCATCTCTGCTTACGGCATGTTTTCTTTTAAATATATTTATGAATACCCTACATGCCTTCAGGAAGGCATTCGGTAAAGTGGGAATGTGGTTACATCAATGTAAAACTAGCCTTATTCAACAAGGCCGAAAAAGGCATCATGTAACAAAAGCATTATTAGCACAACTCAGTAACACGCAACATAAAACTAAAATCAGGAAAAAGTATACACGGGAAATACTAGTAAATATTATAGAAATATCATTACACTGCAGAGTAGGGGTACAAACACGAAAATTTGCCATATCAATTGCTCATTCACTGCAATGCGAAGTAAAAAAAAATGGAAGCAAACCTTTGCAGACAACAGCTAAACTCTGCCATCTACTATAAGATACCAGTTCACAGACAATGAGGCATGAATCTACGCATGATTTGTTTAGAAAAATAAATGAATAAATATAACCATGAGTACGAACTATATACACTTCAATATCAATAAATAAGGATGTAGGAAGGTACAGGAAAAATAACTGCACAAAATTCCTAAATAGTTGAGACGGCAAAATGTTCAAGGCCAAAGTGAAAAATTGCCTAGAATATATCCTGTGAAAATCTTCTGCAGCAGGTCGAATGAGAGGCAATGCGTACGTTGAGATCTTGCACAGTGTGCTTTCTATGGCTGTCTTCGTGGGCACCAGAGCCCTCGGCTTGCACCAGATTGCTTTTTGGCTGATGAATGTGCCAAATAGGATGGGCAGAGGAAAATCTGCCAGCATGCACAGTCTCGGAGGCCGTGCGAGTGAGTTTCCGGACCTGTCCACAACTTGTAAATCGAAGTCCAGTGTAGTCTACACCTAAAAAATTGTCAATTCCCTTTTTTTTCTTTTTTTTGTGTTGTGTGAATCAGTTACACATTGCTATGCTACTGTTCTTTTTGCAAATAGATACTGGATGCTACCTTTGACGATGTTCTCCCTCTGGCTGCATCCAAAATGCCTCCTAGCTGGGGTGAGCTGGCAAGCAATTCCTAGCATCCTTGCAGTGTCCTTCATATGGGCTGCTCAGAGTTTATTGTTTGTTTTTTGTTGATTTTTATATTATAGTCACTATTTATTTAAAATATAGCCTCTGGGCCAGTGTCGAGTGAAAGTGAGTGTGGCTTGGATTTCGTTTCAAAACCTTGTTTGCCAAATGTTAACGTAACTGAAATTTAAGAATTAGAACTGGAAATTGACGTTACCACCCTCCCTTTACTTCAGCAATGAGTAATGCACTATTGAAGCTCATTAGGGCTCTTCTGTAGGCAGTCTGGAATATACTAATTAAACATAATTTTCTTTCTGTGTATTCTCTGCTATGTAGAGGGATGCCACAAACATCGACAATCGAGAATGTGCACTGCCAGTTATTAAACTGCCAATCTCTCGCTGGTTTCTATCAGTACAGAAAGAAATATTGTGATTTCCACATTTCTTTTTAATGCTCTATCTGTTGTTAGTTCATGTTAGGTGCCTTAGTTTAAAGAAATGTTTAAAATTTTCTTGATTTCAGAGTATATTTAACAAATTTTGTTTCTAATCTCACAGGAGTTTTTACATTTACTTCATTAATGCAGAAGCCAACTTATTAGGCAACTAATTCCTTGAAACATCTTCCTAAAACTCCATTATCTTGCTCTGACTGCCCCTAATTTAACCCTTTCAATGTCTTGACGTACGGGCATGTTTCCGTGTTTCTGTTCCGCCATTTCGCGGACGTAGCCATACGTTCTCTAATCTCTACATTCGGATGTTCTCACTAACATGAAGTTGGCAAACTTTGAGGTGGTTCCGCCAGCTGTTGTATACTTCTACAGGAATATTTTCTCCTCTCCGAGTTTGCTCAGCTGTGGTTTTTGTTAACAACTGTGGAATGAGTCCCTGTGTGGGTGTGGTTACACAATGCAGAGCGCACCTGACTGCAAATGGCAAGGGTGGCTACTAAACATTGTACACTGCTACGAAAGCTACGGGAATTCTGAGAGATTTTGAATGGTCGGAAATACTGAGGAAACACTCGGGGAATTTGTGCTTGTATCAGGGAAAATGAGCTGTAATTTATTGAAAGGGAATGAAAGTTGCGGTAATGCTGGCTCGAGTAACAGAGAGAAATCATAACGAATTGTCTTTGATGCTGTGTCATCGGCTGGTGGAGTTGCCAGTGTACAGTCAATGACAGACTTCTCAGACGCCCGGTAATTCGGACGGCTTCTCGGCACCACCCCATAACCAGTGTATAAGAACGTCTGAAATTTCGGGTGCAAGAGCCCTTCACCATCCGAGTTTCCGGATTTTTCGCCGTGACTGCAGGACCGAAACGGCATTAATTTATTAATGAAAGTCACCACTGCCGCCATTTCGATTATCTCGTCGCCTCGAACCGGCGCTTGCCCGCAGGTTCGCTGGCAGCCGTAGCCACCACTACGGTAACACTAGGCCTAGCTACTTCCGACGTTCGCTATTCAGCTTCTTGCTGTTCTGTGCAGTGTTTTTCATTGAAATAATTTGCCGCTGTCGGCAATGGCACCGACTCCGCCTTCGTGGTCCTCGCGATTGACTTCGAAGCTCGGCAAGCACAGCGCGTTGGAAAGTCAGCTTCGCCTCGGTACAGCAATGTTAAACGGTGAAGCATATGCGAAGGTATTGCGGTGGGAAGCATGACAAGCATGGAAAGGTGCAATTGCCACGGGACACAGTATGTATTCCTTAATTATACAGGCATGCATCCGCCATCGCCTATCGCAGTACGAGCACCGATTAGCCTAATAAGTGTGCTGGCAGTCCTTCAGAGCTTTTTCGTAGGTGTCTGTGGCGATTTGAGCCCTTAAGGTCGGTAAAAGACGTGCATTCATTTTTTGACATCCTCCCTTTTTCGAGCTTTGTGGTTTCTCGAACGTTTGCGTGGCCCCTAGGGAGTCCGAAATATCCGACGTTGTTTGTACAACTGACCAAGAGGATGCTTCAAATGGTCTGTGGACCGAATGCGCGGCGGAAGGAAGATGAGAACAGAAAGGAGCCTACGCATTGAGGAGTGAACGGGAAAGGAAACATGCTGCCACTTCTTTGAAGGAGCTTGAGCTCAAAGAACAAAGTGTTGGCTGATGCCGAGATTCAGGTGTCCTGCATCCAAACTAAAATAAACTCTTGAAAGCAGTGAAACTCGACCCTGAGGCCTTGTGCGCAGGCTGAGAGTATGTCAGGACAGTTGAGGTTGACTTGCCAGCTGTTGAGAGAGAATCTCACTTCTGACAAACATGCTTACTAGAGAGTGTCAGCATCAGGTGACATGGTGTCAGCCCATGTTGACATAATAGAGAGTTCTGTGTCACTCGGGGAATTTTCCAAAGGCACTCAGGAAAAACCTCAAAAACTCAAGAAATTTGGAAATTTCAACTTGGTAGACACCCTGGTTTATACAAAAAAATTTTTCTTTTTTTTTTTAGTCTCCCACTATCTTCACATCGATTGCCTACTTTCCAGTAACGAAGGTGCTCTTTTTGTTAGTGTGCTTTGTCTGGAGTAGCTCTTCCCTCTGTTGTATATCTTTCTTCAGTTGCTTTTCTGTTTCATCTGTTGCTTTCTCTGCTTTGTCTGGTTGAGTTCGAATAAACGAAAGCGCTCCTTCTTTGAGCATGGACGCTACATTGCTTTTAAATGGCTGCTCATGTGGAACCTTCATCTCTGACTCCAAATACGAGCCAAGCTTGTACTCGGAAGATGACAGTTTGTCGTCCACACTTGGAAGAGGCAACTTCATATGTGTCAAATCTTGACCCTGACGCCGTGAAAAAATACAACAGAGAACGATGGCATTTTTGAGTCTGCCGCACGTTCGATTCCTTTTGTCAGCTAGGAATGCAAGAACCATACCCAGCAAACATTTTCCATTGTCTGTCTCATTTTTCCCCTTGTGCATAACCAAAAATAAACCTCTGTGTTCGTCTTATACATACAAGAAAAAAAAAATAAACAGGCAGCACGTCAGATAAAAAAAAAATAAAAAGAAAAGCCCGAAATGAAAAGGTTAAGCTCTTCTGTTGTATTTTCTTTATCTACCATTTCAATTTTCCCGATTTGAAGTTGTGATCAGTTTGCCTGATCAGTGACCTATGTTCTGTCATGCATTGGTTATTTCTTTATTTAATGCTGGAGGCTTTCCTTTTCTCTGAAAAGGTAACTTTCTCATTTTTATTTGTTACAAAAGTTGTCTTATGTGAATGCCTTTTTTTACTTGCCTGCCTTAGGTTTAGTTCACTTACTGCTTTTAACTCAATGATGTTCATATTGCAGCAGTCATAGAGTTGAATCCGCTACCCTTTCTTCAGGAGGAAAATCTTAGGTTCCTAATATTAGAAGTACACTAGGAAACTTGTGTATGCAAACATGTCATGCCTATTTTGCTCGTTTCCAGAGCCTATCGTGAGGCGAACAATCAAAGGGTACCTGAACTTAAACAATCTGGATCAACTCAACAGGTATTTCATGAAATGCATACCTCTTTAATCTGTTTTCAGAAAAACATAAGGCCAGCCCATTTTATTTATGCCTTTGTTCTAAATTTCTCATAGATATGGAGGCCCTGTTCTTATGTACAGACGAACACGTGATGAAATCATTTCAACACAGTAAGTATCCTGCCTACTGTAATGGGCAGAAAATTTTTATCAATATTGAACTAATGTGCTCTGCCACAGGGAGTCTGCACAAATTGTGAGCAACCGGGGAAATGACCTGCTGATTGGTTTTTTGAAACATCGGTAAGTATATGAATGACTGCTACTCTCAACCAACTCTTGTTGCATACTCTTAAAGTACCTTTCGTACAAGAGGTTGGCGTGCATACAGAGAATGCAAACTGAGAGGCCACTGTTTGCAGATTCCCAAAGCTCGTGACAGAAGAGACTCTTTGGGCACTTCGAGACTGGCTGTCAGGAGACAGGGGTCACCAGAGTAAGATATGCAACGTTTAATGGAAGTCTTTTTAATTGCGAATCTTTAACTACTACTGACATTCTTTGAAGCTGCGGAAGCTGTCCTCAAATGTACAAAGACAGCACTTGGCAAGTATGAAAGTTGGGAAACACTTGTACGGTGTTCGGTCATACTGTAATGCGCTGAGTGACTGAGTAAAACTATAACCATGATGTAACACCAGGCAAGAATGACAGAGCGCATACTGCCTACTGGTTTATTGTCAAATGAGACATTGCCCATATTGTGGGCTCCAGTCAAGAGAATACACAATGACAAAACAGCGGATTCAGTGAATGATAAGCCATTGCCAGGTGCATAGCTTTAATTCATATGACTATCTTGCCGGCTCATATCTTGGGTTCCCTAGAGCAAGAGAAGTTGGGCTTCCACATATTCTTTTCCAACTCAATGTTCGGAGCCACAGGAATTTCTCTACATACTATAGATTTCTCTAGAACTCTGCTTGTTAGCCTGCTTCTCACCAATCTTGGTCAATGCGAAGTGTGTTCAAAACAGCATTTTGTGCTGCTATTATTGTCCATTTCGCATTCTGGGATTTGCTGCGCAGCATGCGACATAGAGTGCAAGTTAGCTGCGCGGGCTGAAGGCTTGTCTTTGTTTTTGAAAAGCGTTGTTTTGTGCCTGTGAGAGCATTTGTTCTGCTGATTCGTATTCTGGGACTCATTCAACATATGCTGTGCCACGGCCTGTGACGCCAAGTGCCAGTTAGCTGCGCTCAGGCTGGGGCAAAAAGTGTTTTGTGGAAAATTGAAAGTTGAGGTATAGGACTTGCTCTGAGCATGTGTTGCTTTTCAAGGCTCCACATGAACCTGAGCGTTTAAAAAAGTGGCAACAGGCGATTCCAAGAGCAGATAGTTTTGCAGCCTACTGACCGCGTGTGTACGAAGCGCTTCCCGTATGGAGTGATCTCTGTGGCACATCACGCAGAATACAAGGAAAACGTCCTTCTGTACTCTCAAAGGAAACCTGTGCTTTCACCCGACGCGGTGCCTAGCATTTTCCCAAACTGCCCAAAATACCTGATCGTGCAGCAAAAAACCGAGAAAACGTCCACAAAAACAGAAAGCCCTTCTGCCAACGTTTCAGAAGCAAGGGCAGCCAAAAGCATTTAATGCTTTTGAAGAGCTTTACTTGACTGTTGAAAATACGCCAAATTTATTGCACTAGAGACAACAAGTTCAGAGCATGCTGATGCCGAATCAACAGGTGTGCTGCGTAAGCGGCCACGCTTTGATTTCAGCAGTGTTGTGCACGCTCCATGTGAAGAAGAGATGCTTTTCAACACGACACTGACACTTTGAGTGGCACATGCACTGTCGACGCACTTAATCATCCAGCCAAAAAGGTAATTTCTTTTTTTATATTCAGGTGGCATTCTTCAGCTGCCTTATCTAAGCTCACTAGGAGCAAGAAATCATGAGATGTTCTGAAATAACTAGTGAACAGAAATTAGTGTAAATAAGATTTGTGTGACGCAGTCGTGTATTTTTAATGTTCGATATATTTTACTATAAATAATTAGCCAGGTTCTCATAGGACAGTTAATAGCATAGTGCGCTACTGATTGCATCTGTACTATTCATATTCACTATTAGGTGGCATCTGCTAAATTAATATTCATTTATTTACTTTCAGCTCCATTCAGGTGTTACAAAAACAATATAACAGGAAGAAAAAATTTGATAAAAAAAATAAACCAGTAGCAAGACACCTATAACATCAACTTGTTTAATAGAAGTGATGATAAAATATAGATGAGTACCTTTTCGTGGCAGAAACATTCCTTATTCTATAATTTCTTTACATGCAGTAACAAGTTTCTTCTTCCTTTGAAAAAAATACAGAGCAAGAGAGCAGTCGTGGACCAACAGAAGAGCAGCAATACACAGAGTCCCCGTTGCTCCAGGTCGAAGAACAGCCAATGATAATTTCCACTCTGTCAAGCTGTGCTTCCAGCCTTCAACTTCCAGGTGAAGCCTGGGCAGTCCAAGTTTGAAAGATTTGTGGTTAATCTATTGTTTTCACTGAGCTAGCATTGCCAAAAGAGTGTAACCAGGCACCTTTTCATAGAAAAGCACTTGAAGTGACCACATCACATAATGACTTTGTCAGTGAAATGTTTTGTTTAGGACCATATTGTTAATGTACGGGGCATAAGTTCTGGTTCAATTCCCTAACTGGTATAGAATGTGCAGTGTGGGTCTTTCATGCAATACACATATAATATTGTATATTAATACACGTCACGTAATAATATGCACCCAGAGTGCACATATATTGACAAATGTGGAGCCTGATAGCACAGCAGTTTCACACTCGTGAAAGAGAGTACAAGTTGAAATGCTTGTGTTAAAAGATGTGCTTCATATTCATACAGCATGAAAATTTAAAAAAAATTCTCAACTGAAACACATTAGCATTCTGGCCTGTCCATCGAAAAAAACCTGCATTGAAAAGTTGCAGCAAGCCAGGATTGCCTGCTACAAGTCAAAAGAATGGCTAAGTGCAAATAAAAGCTACTAGAAATCAATAATGAAACACTGGAACACCTTCCCGGAGAAGCAAACCTTCCTGAAGTGCAAAAGCTAGTGTTGAAGGAGTGTGTGACTGCAGGCAAAGCTCGCTCAAAAAATGATAGAAGATACTCGGATGACTGGATCTTGCTCCGCCTTGTCCTTCATATTAGGTCACCTGCAGGATACAGATTCTTAATGGAGAGTGAAATTCTTGCCTTCAATATGAGTAATACACCACTGCATCTCATTGGTGGTCTTTAAAACAGGTTTTGATTGAAAGTTCTTTGTAGCCTTAAAAACTAAACTTGAAAAGAAAGACTGCTTCAAGCATCATGGTATTATCATCTTCAATGAGATGCAAGTCCGTAAAGGTAAAAATGGTAACTCAAAGACAATGACAATGCCACATTCTATCCCGGCTAGGATACCAAATACCAAGAAAACCACAACAGGAAAACCGCGAACTTCTTCCGCTTAGCATTCGCAACAAAATTCATGTGGCCCCAATTCCCTGGAATATGCACCCTGACTGTTATAAAGGTCGACGAAAGGCAAGAGCACAAGCCCTGGCTCGCCTATTTGGCGATGACAAATCAAACACTGCAGTCCTATACACCGACGTGGCCCGCTACCCACAAAAACGTGCCCTATGTCTAGTCGTACTAGATAGTGTAGATATTCTGAGAGCTTCGGCCACGCTCAACACTGTGGACAGTGGCACGGCGGAAGAGGCTGCTATTGCCCTAGCCATCGTATACGCTTCAACCATGAAGGCGCCGGATGGACCTATCACAGTGGTCACTGATTCTCAGACCGCCTGCAGGACTTTGGCACAAGGGAGGGTGACACCCTACACACACCGCATCGTTACATCATTACACCCCACAGCGTTACACAGGGTGCGTATCGTCTGGACACCTGGACACGCCTCTCTCCGTGGTAATGAACGTGCTAATGCGGTAGCCCAAGAGCTCGCTAACCGGGCGCCATTGGAAGAGCTGACCCACCCAGACGACACACCGACAGAACCACTGAACTACACTGAAACTCTACAATATTACAGAGAGACCAGGAGACACTTCCCTCCACCACATAATTCCCTTAATCGAGAAGGTGCCGTCACATGGCGACAGCTTCAAACTAATTCATTTCCCTGCCTTTTTTAACTTCACCTCTTCCACCCCACACAATATCCCTCATACTGTCCCTATTGTGGAGCAAAGCCCACAGTATATCATTGCACCTGGGAGTGTCCACACCCTCCGGGCTACTCCCCTATTCCTTCACTTTCCCCTTCCTCCTGGGAGACTGCGCTGACCAGCTCAGACCCGTAAGAGCAGCGACGGCTGATCCGGCGGGCACGCGGAGTGGCGCGAGGCAATGGGGCCCTGAACTAAGGGCTCCATCCTGCGAGGAAGTCACCCAAACTCAGGATAAATAAATGTTTTCTCTCTCTCTCTCTCCTTCAAGCACTTTCACTTATGGACAAAGCTGGAGCAAAAATTCTTGGCTTTGTGATGTAGCTTCGGCAAATGGGAATATGTGGGAAACGCTCAGTATAAGTGAATAACGAGAAGCCTGCCGGAACTCCTTCACACATAAGTGACCCCACATGGAAAGTTTTTGCATTTTCTGATGCTCCACATCTCATGCAATGAACCAGAAAACAACTTTTCAGCTAAGGTAACTGAAGAAGGAGGGATGTTGGATAAGGTGGGAGGACTGTGCAGCAGGTTATAAAGAAGACTAAGTGAATGTTGGAGCTCTGAAAGTATGTCCAAAAACATGTTCTCACATTTATCCAAGCAACTGCAATAAGATGCGGGTGAGGTTTGCTACGCAAGTGTTCAGTTGCTCGATGGCATCAGGTATTGAATTTTACAGAAACCATGGTGGGAGCAATCTGGGAAACAGTAAAGCCACGCAAGAATTCACATTGTTTGTTAACCCTTTCGCTGTCGGACCTTTCTGGCCGTGACGCACCCCCAGTGACGGATTGGTTTCAGGGAACGAGCATAACAGGGAATGAACATAGCAATTTATTTTTGATTATAATTGGTATACAAATAACATAGTCAATGCAATATGCACATTTCAGTGTTCTGCAGCTGTTGTTAGTAAACATCATCATCATCATCAGCCTGACTATAAAATCCGCTCAACATCTGAATCTGACGATGCGGAACCCTCTTTCTCGCATGCGACTCTGTCCGAGTCCGAATCCGAGCTCGGCTCGTATTTTGAATCGGAATTGAGCGACCGCTCCAATGAGCAGACGAAGGTCCCGCGCGCTCAGCCATCCGAAAGTAACCGCGCGCAGGGAGGAGGATGCGCTTTCAGTCGCCCGCACAAGAGAAATGGGACGTTGCGTGAACAACAAGACAGAGGGAGATGGAAAAAGGCTAAACAAAGTTCGAAGGGCTTTACATTTACTGCTGCCAGTCGGAAGCAAGGGTGCGGCGAGAGAGCGAAAGCAGCAATCGAGTCACTCTTTTCGGAGAGGCAACGGCACGTGCGCCTGAACTTGACGCGCCGCGCCGTAGCAGACACACCAACAGAAGAAAAATAAAAACCTTCAAACCAGCGGAGAAGGCAGAACAACCCTTGAACCCATAACCACACGCGTGCGACGCATGATCCAGTGAACGCGGAGCCACCGCGCCACTCAGCAAAGAGAAAGTGGGGAGTAGCAGTCGCACTGTACTCTTCAATACATGGACTTAGACAGGTCGGGGCGAATATACGAACTTGTAGAAAGAGTCAACAGATAGCGTGGCCAATCCAGGAGCACCAGCTTTGCGCTGAGGCGCGAAATTTTGAACGCAGGATAGAGAACGTACCGGTACGTCAGTGACACTGTGAGGGGGAAGCGCGATGACGTACCCGTACATCCGTGACAGCGAAAGGGTTAATAATCCTATTGTTGCCTTGAACCCCTAGTTTCCTCGCGAAGGATTCGCAATGCATGACTCTGACCTAGGCATTTAGTTGATGAAAACCACCAGTTGCTCTTTGTTGCCGATCTGCGTCTACCATTCCAGAGAACAGCTCTGTCGAGCATTCCTGACCAACACAGAGAGCAGAGGTGGACTGTTGCACCCCAACTTGAAGTTTGTTCAGCTGTTGGGAACAACTGAGCAGTACTTTGCCAAAAATTCAGACGGTCAGTCTGTATATTGGGAAACGGAGCATGTGCTTGACACAAAGAGCGTGACCTTTCCATCTGCTGAGCCCAAAGAAGAGGTCATTGCAGACATTCTGCCCTTAACAATGAGAATGCGGCAGCACTCTGTAAGGCCGTAAGCATGAACATTAAGGAGCAAGCTGAAGAGAAAAGAAAGCTAGCAAAACTTTTTTCATCCCAAATTTTGTTGCAAAGTTTACAGTATAAACTAATATGTGTTATATTTCTTGTGAATGTATGTTGCAAACACTTTGTGCCTTGTAATATATAGTTCTGTGGCAAAATAAAGTGTGTTAACCCCTTGTTTCAGCGTACCATTCATTATACAGCAAGTATAAGAGTGCTGTACACACCACCAGACCTACTTATGGTTAGGCATTTCTTTTTTCTGGTGTAAGAGCATCTATTATTCTCTTGAAATGACAGAGTAGAATGAAAATTTATGCACATTCATGAATACAGGAGCACAGGATATACTGCTTTAGGAGCTATGCTGGATTTAACCATGTGACCTGCACTTAGTCAAGCTGTACTGCACATGGCTTGCTGTTCTGGTGCAAAGTACAGCCACCATCACCTCAAGCCGAAATGTAACCAGTTGCAAAACACTAAGCGGAAGACTGAGCAGGGGTTGTGTGTCGAGTGAAGTTTGTAACCAAGCATATTTGTAAGCCTAGAGATGCAATGGTTCAAGGTGCTTTGAGGAAGTTTATTTTTCTTTTGTTTCAGTTTGCTGAGACATTGGCGGGAGCAACTAGAAAATATGATTGATATACAGACTTCAACATTTCTTAGCAATCGGAGCTATTGCAAAAATGCTGGTGAGAAATTAGCTGCGTATCCTCTTAGATAATCCGTCTGGTTACTGCAGAAGCCCGGTGCATTCATCCATGCGCATACTTTTCTTTATACCCCAATATTCAGCACGACAAACGAGCAAGGCTCAGCAGCGATAACCTACGCAGTGCGAATCTGTAAGCCTCCGACTATTGGCGCCACCTGCTGCCGGGAAACGGAAGCAGCATAGGCGGTGAACACAATCTGGACGCTGCACTGGCCACAGTGTCATCACCTAACTTATTTTCCTTACACTGTACCCCCAGCTTATGGTTGAGTTCACATTGTCTCATCCCTTTGCCATGCTACAGTGTACCAGATCGCTATGTGTGGCTATTTTCGCACCGAGTGACATGAGTTGCACATTTCCTTTCACACTTGTCTACACAATTTCCAAGGATCGAACAAACTTCGTCGTCATGTTCCTTCATGTGAGTACGTCGGCAGCATGCATTTCAGCTCGATGGATGCCATTTTCCAGACTCCTTGGAAGGATTCCTAACGTAATGAGCTTCAACCATGACGGCGACACACCTCGAGGTTGTGTAACTTGGGAAGCAGGTGACCTCTTCGTCATGTTTGCACTCAGTCCTTAGGTCATGTCACCCACAGATGCCAATCGGAGCATGCAGTTGTCCTCGGCAAGCCACAGGAGATCAGTCATCGTGGCACCCCACGCTGGCCGCGATATCTTCGCTATGCTGCAAACGCAGCTACATGCAACAGTAGTGGCTAACTAGTGCACGACAGGGCTGGAGTGTGCGCTTGCGCTCATGCTCCAGTCTGTCCATGCTATGTGGTGTGGACCAGCTTGACCAACGAATAGTAGCCACATCCAAATTGCACATTTTGTGCAATAGCCCAATACAAAGCGAAGTCTGCCAAGGCATCTAGCCAGGACTGGCAAGGAGTGAGTGTGCGCTGGTAAACGTATGTTTGGTCTGACCCCAAGTTCTGCGTAGTACGAGGTTAATTGAGTGTTCAAAACTAAGAGAAATTGGCGAGGCCAGATGGCTATGACACTGATAAGCGATGTAGCCAAAGTTTGTCCTATGCACGTGGGTGTGGCCGAGCATTAGGGGACGACATAGTATGATAGTCGTAATTCCGGAAGCACATAATTGCTATCAAAATTCAAAACACAACTTTCTTCAGCCTGTTTATTAAACTGTGCGAATAAATACAGTAGCAGTAGGAAGAAGTGCACTCATTTAAACACCTTTCTTGATTGATGTTGGCTATTGGCCAATAGCAGCTGCATATAGGAATCTGCTATATGACTAGATACAGCAGCCCAAAAAGAGTAAGGAGAAGGCTTCTGTTCAAAAGGGAGGGTTTGAGAGAAAGGTGACTTCACGCTCTACTTATGAGCTCCGCATGCTACACACGACTGCAAAATTTGGCTGAGATTTTCATGGCAGCGTATGCTGTCCCTGTACTTGTTTTTTCACCAAGCCCAAGAGGTGGTCCCAGGGCCCCTGTAAGCAAAGCATAATTTTAAACTTAATTGCTTGCATTAAATAATGGCCCGAACACTCTAAGCCTTAGAAAAATTACTTGCAAATACCAGAGTAGTCTGAATAATTCACTATATTACGTACTTGTTTCTGTGAACGAGTTTCAGTATCCAAGATGGTTATGCATTTTGCCATTGGGATACACTGGCTTGCTCAGTGATGTTCCTGTCGCTGCGGCTACCACACGCAAGTGCAACCAGAATAAACATGCACAGCACTCTTGTTTATTTCAGTGTTTTAGGAGCAACGCTGTCAAACCAAGCCTTATTGACACATGACGTCGGTAAATATTGCTTTGTGTCGAAATGTCGCGATGTCGGCAAAGCTAGGCCTGACATTTTGAGAACTTTTGTATCAAATTAAAGTACCTTATCGGTGTTTCCCAAATTTTATACATGCCATGTGTGATCCTTTGACATGTCCGAAGTATGTAGAGTTTCTACAACTTCAGAATATATGTTGGTACTGCTTTGAGAGCCTTATTTGACTTCACTGGCTGCTGTGGTACTTCTGTGTTCAAGTGTCTTTTCTTGTGCTCTCTGTCAGCATGTTCTGTACGCATTTCTGCTGGACAGCTAAGGTAGAGAAGGCTGTTAAATATATATTTATATATATATATAGCTCAACCTGAAAATGAGGTTGCTGTTAGAAATCGTAGTCCACATTGTGGCATTCACCTCGGAACTCCACAGTTGGTGTCCTTGGCTTTTTGCATCAAAACAAGAGAGCTTAATTAATGTACATAGCCTGCTAAGAAGCATGTTGCCTTGTCTTTGTAGTGGTTCTTTGGAACGAAGGTGGTGTGGATGAAGATGCCTGCATGGAGAAACTGGCGACTTACATCAGGGAGAATGGTCCATCGTTCCCTATGCTTATTGGTGAGATACTTTCCACTTTTAACGTAAGAGCGTTAAGGTCCCCATGTTGCAGAAAATCTGGTGTTGGCGTCCAGCGTCGGGTATTGTTTCGGCAAAAAGATTTTCAAACCACCTATACTCAGGCCCTCCATGTGGCGCAAGGAAGTTACTGAACAGTCACAGTTACAGTCAAAAGTTAGTCAAAAAAATCTTGCCTCTTGGTGAACCCCCATTCTTCTCATCCTTACATAACGAGGGTCTCAAATCTGGTAACATTGATGCCTTCAGGTAGCATGTGTGAGTTTATTGACCAGTTGCCTTCACCCAGAAAGATCGTGTACTCGTGACGCCTGCGGCAGAAAGGATGTTCCACATCCGCTGCCAAGGTTTGTGAGTGGTGATGTTGGCTAACACTCCCAAGGTTAGTTCTAGTAGTAACGTATAACTACCCAAGAAAGTGCATGGGGAAGCCGTGCCGCGGTAGCTCAATTGGTTAGAGCATTGCACACGTAATGCGAAGACGTGGGATCATTCCCCACCTGCAGCAAGTTGTTTTTTCATGAACTTTCATTGCAATTAATTTATCATTTCTTTAATTCAATTATTAAGTACAAGCAATTTCCCCCATGTTTTCCTTGGTGTCTTTGTTTGTTGGCTTCTCATGATATGATTAATAAGAATCTTGCCCCTCTTTTAACCCCCTCCCTTCTCGTCCAGACAATGACAAAGGCATTTATAGCGCCTTTTATGTACCAAACTAGCTAGCCGAATTAGTAACAATAGAACATGCCGATGAGCACGTGACTAATCAGTCAACTCACCGCGACCGGATAGCGAGTGAATATGTTTGCCCCCATGCTGGACACCAACGCCTAATTGTGTATGGTCATGCGAACGATGCCGCATTCGATAGGTCATGTTTGTCCATTCCGGTGTCCTGCTCCTAAGCCTTTCACAGAGCGGTCTCTTAAACGGGCAGCAAGCATGCAATACGTCCCTACAGCTTGCCAACCTCAATCCAGAGGAACAGGCTACTGACTCCCTTTTGTGCCCCAGTAACCCTGCTGTTAGGTGGCATTAAAAACGTAACACTCGCGCCATCTCTCATACTAATCTGCAATGACACCAACCGGTGGTGGTGCCCAGGTACGCGGACAAGCCGCATTACAGGAGATGCAAGAGCCGTGTGGGCAAACAGGGGACATGTGAAAGTTAAGCGTCCCAACACACTAAGTGTGGAAAGGAGCTCTTTAAAGACTTGCAGATTTTACAAATTAGAAGGCCCATCACTAAAATTAATGCATTGTACCCCGCGAAAATTTTTTCAGTAAATTTATACCACGAGTATTATTAGTCCATGGGAAGTGAAATTTGTGTCATCCACAATATGTTTTTGAAAAATTGCCATACTTCGGCTTTGGGCAATTTCCTCTGATAACCCCAACATCAGGGTAATTGGGGGGGGGGGGGGAGGCATTTTAGCTAATGCGATGAAGCTGAAATATATTTGACGAATCTTAAAAAGGTTTCTCATAAACTAAGGAAAAAAGTATGCAACTACACTGCATATATTATTCTTTATAAAATCCCCAAAATGCCAAAATTGCAAGAATAGTGAAAATTGGAGCACTTCAGAAATATTTTTTAAAAATAATAATCGCCGATATTTAAGAAATTTTTTTAGAATAATGCACCCAGGACTGTTAAATGTAGTACTGCAAAAACGTCTTGCAATGTTTTAAGGGGGAAAATTGAATTTTAAAACGTCTCTAGAAGTTTCCAATTATGGCCATTTTTGCATTCCTGGGATGTTATAACCAAATAAATGCATGGTGTAGTTGCATACTTCTTTAGTTTGTGGGAAACCTTCTGAAGATTTGTCATAAATATTTTTTGGCCTCATTGCATTAGCTAAAATGGCAAAAAAAGAAACTAATTGTGATGGGAACAAACTTGCTGTTTCCGTTGGGCCCAGGATCCTTTTTATGATGACACAGCAGACGGGAGCTTTTTGCATGCAACACAGACTTTATACAGACATGCTAACATGATACAGACAATTTACATACACGCAGACCAGAATTAGGAAGTCGTTTGTCCTTCTATATAAGGATGTGCCTAGCATTCATGCATCACGACTCACCGGTGTGCGTCGGCGTTGTGGTGATCATGACAGTTGTCGTTGCGTAGTGCGTCGCTGCGTTGTCTGACACTGGAAGACATCTAGTGTGTTGCTTGCGACGGCTACGTTTTATGCCATCATGATTACTCTGCACCTTGTCACGACGTGGAAGCAGGGGAACAGCAGGTTGGCAAGAACACCAGGCCACTGCTGTAGCTGGCCTATAACGCCTGGCCTGCAGCGCCACAGCTGCTAGAAGGTCGGTCTCGTCAAGCTCAAGCGCCCTGGTGCTCAGCAGGAAGCACTGCACCAGGCCGCTATAACAGTAGGCTGCTAGTACGCAGGAGAGCCCAGCCACGAGTGGGATCTCCGACCAGGTCCGCACGGTAGCAGGACACCCAGTCGCCGGTCATTGAGCCTTGAACTGCCATTCTGCGAGCTGCCATTCGAGAGTTCCACTCGCTCTGCGCGCCGCTTCCTTGTTGGTGGCACGTGGTCTTCTTCCGCAGTCACCATCACCAGTTCTCTTCTTGTTGCCACAACACAATCATCGTTCCAAGCTGGTCTTGTCACTGCCACACGCGACTATCGACAGCATCACACTGATTTTGGGGTCAGTCAGAAGTAGTTGCTCAAAAACCGAGGTTTGTCAATTTTTCGAAAAGATATTGGGGGTGACACAAATTTAACTTTCCGTTGGCCAATAGTACTAGTGGCGTAAGCTTGAAAGAAAAAATTTTGGCGAGGTACGATATGTTACTTTTAAAAGTGATAGGCTTTATGGATTGGTGAAATCTGCAAGTCGTTAAAACGCTCTTTTCCACCTTTAGTGAAATAAGAATTTTTTTCAAGAAATCCGTGTTGTTTTCCAATATGGAGGTTCATTCCTTTCTACAGGCATTTTCCCACTTCATATAAAAATTTTCCCTGAAAACTAAAAATAGTTGGGAGCCCCCTTACACCCTGCAATGCTAAAAGTGGGTGTGACTGTTATTCTTTCTGTATAGTTAAAATGCTTTAATTTTTGTCCCCTCTGCTTTTTTTGTGCAACCCAGTTATAATAATGGACCTTTTTCCAGTAAGCAACCCCTCTAGTGACTACCGCTTCAACTAAATTTGACAGGCAAGATGCCCATGGGCCCACGCTCCCATCCCTTTCTCGTTTGTTGTCGTCTGTGTTGAAGTAGCTTCTCATCGTCCCTGCTTTAGCACGCGCGTATTTTCTCTTGTTAGCAATAACACTACTTTCATTTATTGACGTTGGGATCAAGGTGCCTTCCCGCACCTCATCCCCCAGCTCGCGAGCTTGATCTCCGGGAACTGCTGCTTCAGTGGCAGCAAGGCAGACATAGCGCCCTGGAGCTAATCTCCCGTGCAAACCGTGCTTCTCCTTCCTGGCTTCGAGTCACAGAGTGAGCACACATCACCGGGGCGTGCCCTGATTGCCCTCCTGAGTGGCAGCCCCTGGACGCACTCTTCACCTGAGCTCTCATCTTCTGAGTGCTTCATGGCTTCATTGCTGTGGCAGATTCTCACAGGCCTGCAAAGGGTTGATTACATAGGACCTTTGCTCCTGCGACTTCTCGTTCTCGCGCTTACTGGACTACCCAGTTAGCCTTAGTGCAGCGGGTGCGTATACTTGATCGGTCTTGTGGTGAGCCTTTGTCCGTAAGCGTCCTGACTGCTGCCTGTGGTGTATCTTGGGGCAATAAACCCGTGTTTCTTGATGTTTTGATTGAGGAGTGGTCTCTGCGCCGTGTCAGTCAACAAACCCTGCCGCGGCACCTTTATGCATTGTGAAGTGGAGGAGCCTCATGCAAATCCATCTTGCCAACGCGAAGGCAACATCATGGAACCAAAATTTTAGAGATGTGGCATCATTTCTTCTTGAATAGCTTAGCCATTACTTTGATCCAACTGGTGAATATGTGTGGCTGTCAAATGCATTGCAGCAGGAACTTTTCTTGGAATTAACTCTGAGGTTGTTTGGAGTCTTGATGCAAGTGAAGCTGTTACCATACCTGTGCATGTGCTTGTGCTCAATAAAGAGCAAGCACTACAAGCAGCTCATCATGCTGAACAAATAACCTGCAAAAATTCTGCTTGCATAGTGCGAGTGCACTACAGGGCAGATATTGTTTTTCTCTCAAGATGTAGCGTATGGTATGGCATGGGGGTGCAGGAAGGGAGTGGGCACAACACATTATGTCAGGTATGTAGATCTAGTATTTGCCTGGAAAAAAATGACTGAGTTCTGTATAATGCGACACCACAGGTGGGCTGCTTTGGTCTCGTGCGATTTAGTCCAATGGACTGTGTGGTGGCATTCCTCTTTTTGTTTGGCCCCACGTAACTGTACAGTTATTTCTGCGATGCATACGGTAACTCTTCCGTCAGCCAATGGTAAAAACCCTGCGTATACATACTGGTAGATTAAAACAGCACCGAAACTGCTCAATCAGTTGTAGGGTGGCAATTGTGACTTGAATGTTTATGGCACTAATGTCATGCTGTTAGTACCAGATTGCAGGATTGTCTCACTCAGCGAGAATTGTATGATGGCTCACTGGTAACATAGTGTATTTCTTTCTTAATTAAAATTAGCTTGACCGTGCATGCCACACCTGTACAGCAGCGTGTGCAACATTCCACGCTGGGTTTGTGCGCTCAACAGAACAAGTGCCTGGCGTGAGGCCCGTCGCAAATGCTAAGCCTATCTCTTGAGCACTAGTTCACGGAATCAGTTTCTTTTACAAAGCTGCTTGCAGTCTTTTTTATGAAATGAACTGCTGGAGTGTCTTCTTAACCAATATTATCGCCCAGAACACGTGCAAAATTATTGTTCAGTTCCTCTAGCTCAGAAAATTGCCACATATCATGCAAAGGATCACGCACTCGCTTCACACACTTGCCTTGTGGTAATGGCGGCACAGCTTGATTGGAGCTGGGAGCAAGGGTACGCGCATGTGCATAGTTGAATTGGAAAAATTATTGGTTAAAACAATGGGATTTTCTTGGCACTTGAATATTGTTCTAAGTGGGTTCGAGTGTAGTTCCATGTGTGCCAACATCCTCAAACCAGCAAGTTGCTCCTTGCACTCTCATTAATTTCATCATTTGGCCCTGATAATAGAGCAGTAGCACAATCTCTTTGTAGCTGCTTTAACTGTGATTATGATTCCCACCATTGCTCGATTGTCATGTGGGGAAGGTGGAATGTTGGGGAATATGAGACCCCAACATCTACTTAAAATGGCTCATTTGAAGACGTATGTTGCAGTGAAAGAATGCAGTGAAACCTTGATGTAATGAACATGAATATAACAAATTATTGAATGTAACGAAGCAAATTTAAAATCACTGATGTTGGCGTGTAATCAATATATGCATATAACAAATTCCAGCTTATAATGAAGATATTTTTGTCTTCGATGCAACTTTACTATAACAAAATTCAACTGTAAAAGAGTCCAGCATTTTTGCAAAATTAACTTTAGGGCATGTGTTGCTGTTCATTTGAACTTAGTTATCACTCAATGCATGTACACTTATTGAAAATCTGAAGACCAGTATTGCTTTGAAGGTATCCTAGGCATTATGTGAAAAGATTCCCTTTCTCATACAGGAGTGTTATTCCTAATTTAGTTTCTCTACTTCCTAGCTCACAATTGGATGGGTTGCATTGGGCACATCCAAGCTCAATAGCTTCTAGTACATTATTCAGTGATGTGGGTTTACCCTGGTGTTTTATATATGAGATGTTTCAATGATGACTCTCTCCTATTATAAACAGGCTATTTTAGACATACTAAGGATAATTTTTACTGGCCATCATAGGAGTGGCAGACAGCAGAATTTGTGTGATAATTACAAATATAAATCGGCCACTGGGCAAAGCATGCACCTGTGTGTGAAAAATCCTGTGAGTAGAACCAGTTCTGAGAACTGCCGACTCAAGATGTGCAGCAGTATGCATTAGTGCTGCAGTTTATATTTTTTTGCACTGTAGAAACATGTTACTGCAGTTTACAAAGGAGTGTCAATGTGTCAAGCTTACTCAGTGTCAATGTATTTAGCACATATTTTGGGGACAGGCACTACATACAGGATTTCTACAGAATTAGTATGCTTTGCCCACTGGCTCACTGCATTCCTGCATTTATAGCATGCCCCCTAATGGTAATTAAACATTAATTAGCATGTTAAGCTGAATAATAACATAACAATTGTCACATAGTTCTGATGCGTGCCACTGCTATTATCTTGTCTATTGTCTGGAATTTTTAATATTTGGAAACAGCAATAGATTAAACTGCTGCATTCATGAATGCACGCACATGCACACACTTGCATGTTTGGGTGTTTGCAATTATGTCTTAAACTGCAACCTTTGTCACTCATGGAGCAGCATGTTTTTTAAAGTCTGAGTGGGTGTTCGAGCCTGCCTTGTTTCAGCATAATGAGCAGCCTTCCACTCCACTCAGTCTTCAGATGGTGTTTGTCTACTACGTGGACATCCTTTAGCGGTATTCTCGGGCAATCGTTTCCGGAGACAGTTTCACTTTTACAAACTCGGCGCTGGACGCGTTGAAGTATACAGCTGATAGCAAACACTATTGGCACAGCGCCAGAAACACTGTCAGCCGTATAGGTGGACGCACCCAGTGCTGAGTGATGGGAAATCTTGGAAACTGATCGCTTGAGAATACTGCTCATGTCTTCTTGCAAGAAGAGCATTGCTGTAGCATAGCATTCTTTGGCCTTTTGTACAATGACATTGCCCAATGAGTTGTGAAGACCGTGAGGCGCATAATGAAAGGCGCCTAAACACTACTGCAAGTGCAGCTTGGACATTCCTATAGTAGCTATTTCTGTAAAACAAAGGCATTGAATTTTATCCTTCTACTCTGTGTGCTTTCAATTTTTACTCAAAAGCATGCTGAAAATTATGGTTCTAATTTGCATAGTGATAAGCAGCTGAGTTGAATATGTATGTCTGTGCAGACCTTGCCTTTTATTGCTTCACCATATGCATTCTGTACTTCTATTATGTCATTTATATTAAAATTTACATTTTCTCAATATTTATTTGTTTTCAGGAGATGGCCTCAATGTTGATGTCAAGATACAGCTGATACTCTTCCTGGTAATATCATTTATGCCTTGCATTCTTTCATTGCTAAACCACCCTTGGGGTAGCATTAGGTGCCACTAATTTCTGATAAATGTAGTATGTTAAATGCTTCAGCTCTAAAACTGTTCCGTTGGACTCTTGCATGTGGTGCTCCATTTGTGTGCTTTGTTGTTTCAGGATCAGGTAATTTGTTGTTTAGGCGGAAACAAATTTATTAAAGCAGCTGGATTACTGAAGACAGACGCTGCATACACAGGGTTATGTTGAGTCCGTTGGTTAGTCCGTTGAGTACCTTCAGGCTGGTCCTGTAGCAGTAAAGCTCCCAAACTGTAGGAGCTGGCATGTGTGAATACTACAGTCTGGCAGCAAGAATCGTATTTTGCCATGCACGTGTCGGAGCTCAACAGCAACTTGAGGCGGGAGAAGGCCTTTTCTTGACTGGGACCCCAAGTACAGGTGCTGTTCTTGTTTAGGAGGGAACGAATGGGCTCTGTAACGTCGGATAAGTGACGTATAAACCGTGCGACGTGATTGGTCATTCCCAGCAATCGTCGTACTCCGCTGGCGTCGGTCGGTGGTGGCAGATCCCTGACAGCCATCACCTTGTCCGGGTCTGGCGAGATCCCGTCCGCCCCAATCACTACTCCAAGGAACTTGACCGAGCTGACCCGAAACGCACACTTCTTTTTGTCAAGGGTGACACCCTCCTCCTCAAGGCGAGCTAGGACTGCAACCAGACACTCATCATGCTCTTGACGATCTTTCCCGAAGATTAGAATGTCATCAATCAGGTTCCCAACCCCAGGCAGGCGCTCAAGAACCCTCGACATTAACTGCTGGAAATACTCTGGTACCGTGGCTATACCAAAAGGGAGTCTCTTGTAACAGTACCGGCCAAACGGCGTTATAAATGTCGTGAGTTGCTGGCTGTCGGCTCTCAGCTTCACCTGAGAAAAACTAGACCGCGCATCCAACTTGGAGAAAACTCACGCTCCACCCAACTGGCCAAGGATTTGTTCCACCGTTGGCAAGATGGAATGCTCCCTTTCGATGACTTTCAGCTTCATTAGATTGACACAGATTCTGTAGCCACCCGATGATTTGGGCACGACTACAAGCCCGAAGCACCACTCAGTTGGCATCTTTACCTTCCTTATGACATCCTGCGACTCCAGGTCATCTAGCTCTTTCTTGACAATGTCGTTTAAAGGAAATGGAATCCGGCTTGGGATGCTCAGGGAAAATGGATGAGCGCCGGGTTTAATGCGAATGCGATAGCGATATTCGGCTTACCGAAATTTTCCCAACCCTTGGAAAATCTTAGCCGTGGGGGAATGAACGCACTCGGCAGAATCCTGGAAATGAGCAACACCAAGGGCTTCAATTGCAGGGAGCCCAAGCAGATGAGTGCGCTGACGATTAACCACGTACAAGGTCTGCACTGTGGACTTATCACTCCACTGTAAGGTTGCTTTAAAGGTACGAAGAACGTGTACTTTTGGTTCGGTGGTCTCAGCTGGGGTGGATTCCGTGTCCGGCATGTCAGCGTTAACGGCTGGATCCCACTTCTGACACCTTGTTCAGCACAGGAGCCGAGGGGCGAGGAGGACTACCGGCAAGGCGGGAACCAAAAACAATCTTTATTCCCACTCCCAAAAATCCCTTATATACAAGGTCCTTCCAGATTGTAGCACCACCTTATGGCCGCAGGTGGCGACCTCTACACTTATATATAAGTATAAGTAGTACAAGTAAAAAATCTTAAATATACAAAGTATGCACCTGGTTCCTAGTTCACAACTTTCGTAAGTCAGATTACGCAAAAAAATTATTCTGAAGATTTGTTGGTGTAAATACTAGCCATAGTGACGCCATGCTATGCGGGAACATAGCAGCAGGTACCTGATTTTATTTGACATCTTTTAGGTTCATGAAGCAATGTTTTTCAGTTGAGCGATTGTCTGCAAGCAAAGTGGTCTAGTGTGTGTTCAACAGGTGCTGGAGCCTCACTTGCTTCGTTCAGCTCCTGTACAGTGCTGTACAGTAATGTGGCGTGTTGCACAATATTCTACAGTAATGAATAAGAGCACTTCACACAGGTGGTGTTCGAAATGCAAGAGATTAGACAGCTACTCGAGCTTTGGTCAAAGGTCAGCTGAAATCAGCTGGATGCTCTTGTGTGAGTGAAAACTGCACACGATGGGAAAGATTGCTCGTAATAATTTGTACATAAGCAGTCGAAGCACTCATGGATAAAAGCAACCCACGGTGGGGAAAATAAAAGTTGTACTTAATAATAAGTCTAACACAATTATCAAAATTACACACACTCATGAGCATCTACTGTTGTTTGAGACATTGTTAAAACAGCCTATACATTGGAACAGAAAATTGACAACTCGAGAGAAGCTTCTGTCTACACTGCTGCTGTAATTTCAAAGTTATGTTGCCGAGTTGGCCAAAGCATAAATTTTGCATCTTTTTATTGAAGTGCTAAGAACACTGAAGACTGGTTTTGACGATACCAACAGTGGAAGTTTTATTTTTCTCACCTCCTCAATTTGGCAAAAATTGTAAAATTTGCCAGATATTTAAAGTTCAGTCGTCATTTCAGATGGTGCACGACATTGCTAGAAGAATTCCAATGGAAATTTTCAACAATGTGTAGAAAAACTTTAGATCAAATTGATTGATTTCGGTAGGAACGATAACGAAAGAGTTAAATCCAAAATGCAATGCAACATTTCATCTCTAGATTGCTAAATTCTGGAAGTGAATGGGGGAAAACGGAATGGGGTAGGATTTATTCTAACTGCTCACGAAACACTAAATTCTGTTTGCGGTTCGAAAACTGGCTTCAAGGAACCCAATTTTAGAATCCCTGCTCAAGGGAAATACCGTATTTACTCGTATAATGATTGCAAGTTTATTGTAAAAAAATTGTTGCAAATTCAGAGGTGCCATCATTACGCGGGAGAAATTTTCCATGAAAATAAACAAATTCTTTTATCCCGCATTTGCTGCGAGATGACAACAGGTCAACAAACAGGTGGCTGCCACTGTAACAGTGCGGGACACCAAAACAAAAAATGACGGCCGGCAGAGCAAGCCGAACATGCCGAACGTGATTTTTTTCTTCTCGCAAGTACATTGTATGCATTGAAACAGTTTCTTCCATATCAGTAATGAATAATATCATTAATATCAGCAAGTTTGCGGGAATAATGTAGCCATGTCGACTTTGAGGGGACAAAAACAGAGATGGGAACGCTTAGCTGCTATTAACATAGAAACACATGGCGGGCATGCTGCAAAAACTGCGGCATTTATCTTCACTACTATCCTAATACGGTACGTTTCCGCTAAGGGTGGGCGAATATCTTAGCTGTGTTACAAGCATCGGCGTATGAATAGGGTACACTTCTAATGTATCAGTGTAAACTTGGCTACTGTCGTTGCCGCTCATGATTTGTTACATGCCCAGGAGTGCAGACAAGAGGAATCGTAAGGCACCTTTCTTGTTGTTATTGTTGACCACAACCATTATAAAGCCTACAAATAAAAAAGCCAAGGCAAGTTTGGTTGTAACTTTTCTTTTTTTCCTGGAAGTTCGGCAAGTGACGAAACGAATGAAATGGGGCATCTGCTTAAGGTTGTTTGGTGCTTGCAGACCGCTTGGTATGTTTTGAAGAGTCTTTTGCCTAGCATTCGACAGCATTCAGCAGATGGTAAGCGCCACCATCATTAGCTAGACTTGGCACATGACATATTGCTGCAGCAAGTTCGGGGTGTGATAATTACACGGGAAAGAAATAGAACCGAATTTTGACGACAAAAGTCAGGGGTGCGATCATTACGCGAGTGCGTTCATTAGGCAAGTAAATATGGTATATGAAGGAAGCTAGCATAAAATTTAATCAAAAATAAACTGTGGAGATAAACAAAAATAGACTGTATTCAATGCAAGCACATAACATTACATATATGTACAAGTTTTCAGCAATATATCTCGAAGAATAAATTTTTTTTTCTGAAACCTACATCTCCCCTTAATGAAGCTGTTGCACGCCACATCTTTGGAATCAGACATATGCTGGCGGGGTGTCCTGCGACTCTCCCCAACCTCGTTGAAGAATGGACACAGTGGGAGAAAAAGATTCATAGCCCATTGTTTCACAACCAACTAAGGACAGTCCAGAGGGCCCATGCTGAGGGCCCATGCACGCTGAAAGGCTTGGCCTGACAGTGCCAACGTGGGAGCGGCCTGCCTTGGCTTAAGAAGTCGAGCCTCCGGACCTCATTACAATAAAAGTTTTCACACACATACGCCACATCTGCACTATGATAGTCAGCATGGGACCCCTGCAACAGCAGCCTGCAAGTATTGCCACTGTGTGATTTGCGAGCCCATGGTGGCCACTCTGAGTGCTTTCTGTGAGGACAATTTGTAACATATGAGTGGGAATCGGCTCGGAATTTCTGCAAGCTGAAAGCCACTGCTGACTGCTGAATTTAGTGGTGCCTGCTTGGTCGACTTATGCTGCAGACAGAAGGCCATTGCAGACATTGTACTGCAGACATTGGACATTTAAACACCATATGTAATGGACATGTGGGGCGTGTTCACACGTCATTTGTAGTTCAGGCATTTTCTATGCAGACATGGTGGCTTTGGCATTGTGCTGCTAAGCCTAAAGGAATGGGATCAAATCACAGCCATGATGGCATCATTTCTGATGGGGGTGAAATGCAAAAGCGCCTGTGTGCCATGCATTGGGTGCACGTTAAAGAATTCCAGGTGATTGAAATCACCTGAAGTCCCCCATTATGGCATGCCTCATAATCATTGTGGTTTTGACTTGTAAAACCACAGAATGTAGTGTGTCGTGGTTCATGCTCATCGGTGTCGGCATGGTGCAGTTTCAACACAGGCAGGTTTACTACGGGACTGCACTGTCTTTTGCTTTATCTGTAATAAAAAAAATGCCTGACAAGCATTTGATGCATGTGGGGTTACCACTGTATATGCCCGGTGACGCGAGCATTCAAGTTTATCATTGCAATTGGTATATCGAAGACCATTCCGTAGTTCGAGTGATTTGTCATATTTGTTTGCAAAGAAATAAAAGCTTTTGCGCGTCCAAGACTGTTTGCACGAAGATGTCATTTATGGCATGCGGTGCTTCACACGGTAGCCGTATGGTCGACGCAGTCATGAGTTCCCCATGGCCAGAAAGTTTGAGAACCCCTGCCATAAAGAACAGAGCCAGCAACCAAAAGTATGGGTACACGCCGAGACGATATAGTATGTGCGCTCTCCTCTGTTTAATTATGTCGGGTAATGACAGTGTTTGTGAAACTGCCTGCAGGAGCCCTTGAGAAAAATTGGCAATTCAACAGATTATCTTAATAAATTAGGGCTCCTAAAAGCTGTTCCCTACAAACATTACCTATCAATTCTGCTACGTATTGACACAACTATATTTGGGGCAACTATATTGCCACGGGTATGTGCCAGTGGGGACGAGGTTGAAGTGGTGCGGGTTCTCAGGCTAAGCGTGGAGATGAAGAAGGCATTGATTTTCTTTGATGACTGATAAAGTGTATTTCTTGGTGGTGCTGCTTCGCATTCTTGTCGATCCCACTTTGTTACGTTGGTGGAGGTGCAGAGTATTCTTCATGCTTGACACCCCTTTGCGGAGCCGACGATCGAGCCCGGAATCGCCATTGCGCATCGAAACACCGGCCCACCGGTTCAGTCGTCGCCTGCTAGGCCTAGCTCCCAAGTCCAGTTCCCTGCAAGAAACCTCGAGGAATCGTTTGCCTCCTGCAACTATCATTGAGACCGCAGCTCCATCGCAAGTAACACTGCAGAACCCTATGATTCCGGAGAACTTTCATGGTGATGCCTTTGAAAATGTCCAACATCGGCTATAACAGTTCGAGCGTGTCGCCAAGTACAACAATAAGACCAGCTCGGAGGACAAACTCTCGAGTGTCTATTTCTATCTGAAGGACAATGCTCGTACGTGGTACGTCAACCAGGAGAGGAGCTTTGCCACGTGGGACAACTTCTGTGCACAGCTGCTGGATACCTTTACAAGCATCGACAGGAGGGAAAATGCGCAGTGTCTCCTTGAAATCTGCATTCAAAAGCCCAATGAGAGCATTGCTATGTTCTCGGAAGACACGGCCCAACTTTTCCGTAGGGCAGACCCTGACATGCCAGAGAGAAAAAGAAAGCTGCGGTATCTCTTGCGGCGAGTGAAAGGATAACTGTTTGCCGGCCTTGAGAAATCCACCCACAATCCACCCACAATGGTGGTGGAGTTCACAAAAGAGGCTACAGCCATTGAATGGGCCTTGCAGCAACGATACCACCAGCATGACCTGAGTAACTCGGTGACGAACACTTCCATACTGGCTGCGAGTAACGACAGGCCTCTGCGTGAAGTTGTCTGAGAGGTTGTGCGAGAAGAGCTTTGACAGTTCGGATTTGTTGTGCCTACGGAACCGGCGCCAGCGTTATCTTTTGTAGCTGATGTGGTCCAGGAAGAAGTCCAGCAAGCTTTTTCATCGCCAGACTGTGGTAACGTGCCACGGCCCCTTACTTATGTGGAGGCTGTTCGCTGTCCAATCAACACAACTTCGACGCCGTTCGCACCCACAACTAGAACATCACCTATGCTACAGAGTCTACATCGTCACCCCTGTTGACTCTACTGACCCCGCCAATCAGGCCAGCACAAACAGTGCCGTATCTTTGAGATGCGCACGCCACTCCTTGGTTCCATGGAGAGTTGCCGCCAAACTATCGGCATCGGAAAATAGATTTGTGGTGCACCACCGACTGATGACCAGTGTGCTACCATTGTGGCGAAGCTGAACACGTCTATCAAGTTTGCCACAAATGGAACAACTATCGTGCCATCAATACCCAAGCTTTCCTGCCAGCTATGCCTATTCTCCGCATGACGGTCGACGCACCTACAATGACGCTCCTGTGAACAGTCAGCCGCAAAATACGACGACGCCCCGACCACATTCTCCTTCTCCATCTTTTGCGTGCTACAATTTGCTGTCTCATCGCAGTTTTACCGATGTCACTAGGGGCAGGTCCCCTAGCCGTTGATGGGGAAACTAGTCGCAGCGAGCTCCAGTGGTGAGGTTGCCATACTACAGTCGTCGACTGATTTTCCGGACTCCAAAAATTCGGACATGCTCGATTATTCGGTCTGCTTCGTGGCACCGCCATTCTTCCCATAAGCCATAATGTATAAAAACTTCCGAAAGTTTGGACGCCTTGCAACCTCTTGTCTGATTTTTCGGACACTCCTTGAGCCAACTCGATCAAGAGCACCATGCACTGACTCTGACCGTTGCATGGTTCGACTTGCTGAACGCCATTTTTGTTTTGAACGGAGCCTCCTTGCTGCCCCACGAAGTGGCGCTACTGCAAATCCCTGCTCATCATCATCGTTTCTGCCTAGTTTGTTGCTACAGCAGTTCGGTCTCAGCTTAGTATGCCATGTCAAGACAATCCAGCAGATGATTTGTTTCTTCATGCACGACGCTGCGAGTAGGCCAGGTTTTTCGTTTGTGCGACTGATGTCGGCGTGTCGGCGTGGTGATGTTTGCTTTGTGTGCTGTGTCGAGGTTGCGGTGATGCAACGTGGCATACAGAAACATCGCGTCAAGTGTCTAATGGCGCCGACAGTGCCCGCGCATACTGCGCTGGGGAATGCCGGCAAGCGGGTGCCGGGAGGCCTAGGATTTGTCACCATCCGATGTGCTCCCTACTGACGCCGAAAATGTTCTGCTGAGACCTGCGCAGTGGTTGCATTGCGATTCCGGACACCGTCCCATTTGGCAGTTTCACAGGTGCTGATACTGCTGTACTGACATGCGCAGAACTCGACGACGGCAAGATCATTAGTCGGGTTTCTGCTACGCCGCCGGACGATGACTCCGAGTCGGAAGATGACGCACCATGTGCTACGCTGCCGTCGCATGCGGAGCGTGTACAAGCAGGGACTGTGCTTTCAGCCGCCTATAGTGACCGTGCGACCCTCTTCAAGGTTCAAGCTTATCTGATTGCGCGTAAACGGAACAGTGTGCAATAGCGCATTCACGATTTCTTCACACCTACTGCCGAGCCTGAATAAGTGCGTGGAAATAAAGGAATTTTTTTTCTTAATCTGCTTTTTTGGACACCTGTTTATTCGGACATTTCTGCAGTCCCCGTGAGGTCTGAATAAACGGTCGGCGACTGTACTTCATTATCCGCACATTCCCTCCACATCCCCCATTATCGACAAATGACAACATGAAGACACCGATGACGAAGAAGGCGCCGAATACGATGGATGCAACTACGAAAGACGTAACTGATGTTGTCAGCGCCGACCTCGTTTGCATTGGCGGCCTCCAAGTAGTTCATCTTGTTGACACTGGCTCCCATTTTTCAATGATATGCTTACACTTGCCGACAAACTAAGGAAGGTGAAGACACCATGGCATGGGCCCAACATAAGAACCGCCGGAGGTCAGTTGATGACACCTGTTGGGAAATGCGCGGCCCAACTCTTAATTGCCGGTTCATCCTCGTCGCTACCTTCATCATCCTTACTGAGTGTTGTAAGGAACTTATATTGGGCATGGATTTCCTACGCGAGTACGGCTCCGTGATTAGCATCCATGACAGAAGCGTTTCGTTTGCCACGAGCTCGGGTAACGTATTGCTGCGGACAACGTTATACTTTTGCCATGGAGTTGCTCTCTCGTACCCATGCACTGTGACAGCCTGCAGAATGGGACTGGAGTCGCTGAACACATCAATGCACTAGCACTGAATTGCGGTGTCTCCATTGCCAGAGCACTTATCAATGTAATCTACGAAAGCGCCGAACTCTTGCTGACGAATTTTAGTAAGGAGCGGTGACTCATTGTTAGAGGCACTGCTGTCACTTATTTCGACGAAGTAACACAAATACATGACTGCCACTTAGCGCAGCAGGCGGCCTCTACAATCCACACAGCTCCACCTATTGTAGACGTTAATCCGGCATTAACGGCCGTTGAGCTAAACTTTCTTCTTGAACTCGTTAATCAGTACCAGGACTGTTTCTCATCTGCGTCAAGAGTTGGTCAAATGCCACTTACCAAACACTGCATCATTACTGATGTCGATGCCAGACCCATTTGACAAAACCCTCATCATGTGGCCCCAAAGTAACGCGAAGCAATACAAAAACAAGTGAAGACGATGCTGGCAGATGGTGTTATTCGACCATGTAATAGTCCGTGGGCATCGCCTGTAGTTGTAGTGAAAAAGGACGGTAGCTTGCGCTTCTGCTTCGACTATCGGAAGCTCAGTCAGGTCACAAAGAAGGACGTTTATCCACTGCCACGTATTGATGATTCCTTGGATAGGTTGCGAAGAGCGTGCTACTTTTCGTCGATGGACTTGAAAAGCGGTTATTGGCAGATCGAAGTGGATGAGAGAGACCGTGAGAAAACTGCCTTTGTGATGCTCGACGGACTTAATGAATTTCAGGTACTTCCCTTTGGTTTATGTTCGGCGCCAGCAACGTTTCAGCGTCTAATGGACACTGTGCTCTCTGGACTCAAATAGCAAACATGCCTGGTGTACCTGGACAATGTGACTGTCTTTTCTTCAACATTTGACAAACACTTACGAAGGCTGACAACTGTTTTTGAAGCAATACGCTCTGCCGGTCTCACATTGAAGCCTGAGAAGTGCCATTTCAGTTTTCACAAGCTCCAGTTCCTCAGTCATGTCGTCAGTAGCCAAGGAGTCCAACCTAATCCGGATAAAATTGCTGCTGTTGCTAATTTCCTGACCGATCAGGCAAAAAGGCCGTGCGGCGTTTTCTGGGACTCTTTGCATATTACCGGCGATTTATTGTGAATTTCTCATGCATCGCATGGCCGCTAACACAGCTCACCAGAGAAGATATCCCTTTTACTTGGAGCAAAGACCAGTAGCAGGCATTTCAAGAGCGCCGGCAATGCATGCAAGTGCCTCCCGTGCTAGCACACTTCTGCGAAGGTGCCTCAACGATATTGCATACAGATACTAGTAATGTCAGTCTAGGGGGCGGTGCTCGTACAATGGCAGGACGACAGTGAAAAGGTGATAGCTTACACCAGTAGGACACTATCCCGAGCCAAGACTAACTAATGCATCACCCGCCGTGGTTGCTCAGTGGCTATGGTGTTGGGCTGCTGAGCACGAGGTCGCGGGATCGAATCCCGGCCATGGTGGCCGCATTTCGATGGGGGCGAAATGCGAAAACACCCGTGTACTTAGATTTAGGTGCACGTGAAAGAACCTCAGGTGGTCGAAATTTCCGGAGTCCTCCGCTACGGCGTGCCTCATAATCAGAAAGTGGTTTTGGCACGTAAAACCCCATAATTTTTTTAACTACTGCATCACTGAAAAAATTGGCAGTGGCTTAGCTCGGCTATGCCATGATATACGTAGCGAAAGCTAAGGCATAGCATGGTTAGCCTTGATTAATCTTGATTGCAAGTCCAGGTTAGTCTAGCTATGTTGCGGTGTTTAGCCAGTCGTTCGGCGCACTGTTCGTCTGTTTTCTGGGCGATTCGTTTCCTCTTCATCTCGTTCCGATGTCGATTCCAGGCCTCCTCCTGCTTATCAGAATTGTCGCTGTCCATACTGTTGCCTCAACTGTGGTTGTAGCGCACGCGAGCTCTCCTTCTCAATCCTCTGACATGTTATCAGGCATGTGACGCAGCTGGCGAAGCGAGCGGAGGCGAGCGCAACGACGAGGAACATGGTGTGACGTCATACCAAACGGCGGCGGCGGAAAGGCGCGGCGCTGCGCAGAGGTGGAACACCTCTGGCTAGGTGCTACTAGTGACGCATGCACAGTAGTGACTAGGAAGCGAGAGAGAGAGAAATATCCGCGGCGAGGCCCGCATTGTGACGTCATGTACCTCCTCGGAGCACCGCCACGGCGAAATCGCAAGTTCGCGGCCAATAAAGCTTTCGCTTTAAAAGAATGCCTCGCAATGGGATGGGCACTTCTGAAAGCTTGTCCGTATTTGTTTGGTCGGTCTTTCACCGTCGTTAGCGATCACCATTCACTCTGCTGGCTCATTAATTTGAAAAATCCATCCGCTGGAGTCTTCAACTCCAAGAGTTAGACTTCATTGTCGCATACAAGTTGGGAAAACGGCACACAGACGCCGACTGCCTTTCTCGGTCTCCTGTTGAGCCGGCAGCACAAGACGATGACAACACGGTCTTTCTGGGACTCGTGGACACTGCCGATCTTACACGCCTGCAACGGAATGACACTGAATTGCTGCCGCTTATTGATTACCTGGAAGAACAAACCAACAGCATGCCGAGGCTATTTGCAAGAGGGCTGGCATCGTACTGCTTGCGCCACAACGTCTTCTACAAGAAGAACTTCTCACCTAGCGGCAGCAAGCAACTACTTACTCGTTGTTCCATCATGGCTTCAACGTGAAATCCTACACACCTGCCACAACGAGCCGACTGCTGGACACTTAGGCTACACTTAGCACGGGTTCTTAGGCTAAGCGTGGAGACGAAGATGTTGATTTTCTTTGACGGCTAATGAAGTGTGTTTCTTGGTGATGCTGCTCCACATTCTCGTTGATCCCACGTCGTTACAATATTGTTGATGAACCATATAAGTTCTACAGGAAAGGTTGTGCTGCACTACATACAGAAATAACGTTCTTGCATACTATGTTCCACGTACATAACCAAATTTTAAAGCTGTATCACGTGACAAATTTTTTTCAACTGAATATTTTATTAAAAGACCATAAATAGCCACGATTTTAAAAGAAAATCTGAGATTGTTGAGCATGGGGCACTTGGCATGAAATGGTTCAGATATGTGCTTCGGAACCCCCTCCCCCCCCCCTTTACCTTTTGCACTTGCTCTGTTTGCGTTATGCTTATGTAAAGTTGCATGCTAGCAAATGTGATGTATGCTGCAGTGTGAAACCTATGAGATAGACATTCTTAATGTTTAAAGCTTGGCATTTGTCATGTGTATGCTTGAAGGTATGTATTGCACTGCCCATAGTCTGCTTAGCTTTCTCTCATCACCATGTGCCCAGTTATGTTGTATGATTGACACGAAGTCAAAAGTACACCAAAAAGAGAGATTCCATTTCTTACAGTAACAGTCAGTCTGGACAGTGTGCAGTGCATACTGTTATGTACAGTGAACAAGTGATGACAATTTTTTAACCACCCTTACATCGTGGTTCCCTTAAATTGTTCTGTTTAGCATTAGTGAAAAAGATTACAGTTATGTGCACCCATTTCTTTGCACATGTATACTGATGTTCCACGATTCTGGTAGCAATGATAAAGTGCTGCACATGCTACGCCTACAGTCAATTGCTGAAATATTCTTCTCTCGCCCTAAAATGACTCTCGTTCAATTCCAAAATACTACCGTTACATTGATTTGGCCATTGCAGTGTGGCTCTGAGTGCATAGTACTCATCAGTACCTATTACTGTATGCTTACATATAACTCGACTTTCATTTTGGCATGCGCATGCTATCCAGATTCTACTTGAGTAATTTTGTGTATATAAATATCATTGTCAAGTTTTGTGTAATTTGGTTATATGCTCTTGTCCCTTGACACACCTGTAGGCTCGCAAGCACATGGTGGACTTCAACTCTACCCACTGCACACCGTTGCCGTCAGGGCTGTTCCAGCCTCCATGGGACCTGATACAGGCAGCTGACCCCAACGGTCGAGGTGCGGATGGCTTTTGCCGCGTGTCAGCCGACATGTGCGGTCCACCCCCTTCGGGAGATAGGCCTTGAAAAGGGCCTTTCGCCAGCGCTACCACTGCTGGTGGGCGCTCTTTTGTCACCTCTGCACTGCTGTTCTTGGTGGCTGGTGCAATTTTCTTGGGCACATCTGTTTTTGGCTTTATTAATCTTGTTGTAGCACTGTTGGCATGCTCGTGCATGCTGAGAATGACAAGTCCTACCATTCTGCCTCCTTCCCTTCCACTCTCTACCTCTATGTCTGCAATATTTATATTGTTTTGTGAAGCTTAGCTCACAAAATAATTGCAGAGCCCTTCTTGATATGATGCTGCATGTAGACCTTGTGTTGGCTAACGACTTTCATGAAGTTAACATTGTCTACTATATAATGGTAACTGTTTTCCCTCTTAGGACTCTCTGTAGATGCAGGCTGCTAATTCAAGCTTCCAAAAGTTTTCTAGTTACAGCCATGGCAGCTACAAAGCCCATTCATGCAACAGTAGTACTTGACCATATTGGTACAAGTTGCTCGTGCAAATGTGCTCGTACCACTGCTCGTGCATTCGCCGTCGTCTCCCACTGCTGGTTCCACTGCCGCTAGTCATGCCAGCGTTCTGATACTGCCCCTTTCTTTGTAAAGGCACTGACGGCACTGGCGCGCTGTCAGTTGGTGTGGTGATTTCGGTCTCAAATTCTCTGCCTCAATATATCACTCTCTCCTTCATCATCATCTTCCACAGCTGGCTCCAATGCCGTTCATCATGCCAGTGTTCCCATACTGCCTCTCCCTCTACGAAGGTGCTGATGGCACTGGCCCACTGCTAGATGGTGCGGTGATTCGAAATGAAAACACATGAACAGCTGAGCTCAAAGGTTGCATTAGGGAGTATGATAACTGTCGAACAATCTTTTGTCTAATTAGATTTGCAATTCATTGTAAAACATTTTTCAGCAAGAATTACATTCCTGCATTGTTTCTTCGAAGAAAAATATAGGGAAACTTGAAACCCCACTCAGTGTCTGCAAAACAGAAAATGCACACACCGATTTCATTTAATAACATACAAATGCACAAGTTGTGTATGCAGTTAAACCACGACATGACAAACTTCAATATAATAGAATTCTCGATGTATTGAAGCATTGAACTTTTCATAACTTCTTGTGCATTGAACACCATGTATTTAGAACTTCAATGTAATTATGTATTTTTATATGCGATTTCAATACAACAAAATTTCACTGCCGCCGCGAAGGAATAGAGAAAATAAATAGAAACTTCCGCGTACACTGATGGTCAAATCGTTGAATTACAAATGGCTGCTTGCAAACGCACCTCACAAATCGTGTCACACAGCTAAGAGTGACTGCCTAAACGGAGTACCGTAATGTTCCATATTAAGTCCAAGTGTGATAAGATCCTGTCATGCTCCACACGCTGTATGCTTTCCATGCGAGTGAAAACATGCGATGGTGAGCCAAGGAGGATGTAGGTTTGAATGCTGTTTTTCCATGCAAGCAAAGTGGAATGGGAGCGAGCTAATTGCATCATCCCACTGCCAACAACACTATCAGTCACTGGGGCGGAGTGGACGGGAAATCGTGGCTGGATATGCTTAACCAGGGTGTCTACCAACAGGGAAAACCGGGAAAACCGGGAATTCTCAGGGATTTTGAGTAGTCTGGAAAAACTCAGGGAAAACTCAGGGAATTTGTGCTTTTATCAGGGAAAATTAGCTGTAATTTTTTTAGAGGGTCAAAAGTCGCGGTGATGCTGGCTCGAGAAACAGACAGGACTCGTAGCGAATCGTCGTCGGCTGGAGGAGTTGCCAGTGTACAGTCAACGACCGACTTTCCGGATTCCCGATAACTCGGACGGCTTCGCGGCACCACCACGTACCCCAAAGAGTCAATGTATCATAACTTCTGAAATTTCAGACGCAAGAACTCTTCGCCGTCCGATTTTCTAAACGTTTTGCGTGATCGCAGGTCCGAGACGGCATTAATGAAAACCACCACCGCTGCTATTTTGATTACCTCGCCGCCTTGAACCGGTGCTCTCGCACGCAGATCCGCTGGCAGCCGTAGCCACCACTGCGGCAACGCTAGGCCTAGCTGCTTCGACGTTCGCTGTTAAGCTTCTTGTCGTTCGGTGCCGTGTTTCTTCATTTCTCCGCTGAAAGCAATAATTTTGTCTTCGAAGCTCGGAAAGCACGGCGCATTGCATAATGCTCTTTTCTGAAAGTCTGGTTCGCCTCATTACAGTCATGTAACGCGGTGAAGCGTAACAAGCGTAGGAAGGGGCAATTGTCGCGGGACACTGTATGTATTCCTTAATTTTACACGTGTGCACCCGCCCTCACCTGTCACAGTAGGAGCACCGATATGCCTAATAAGTGCACTGATAGGCATTCAGAGCTTTTTCAGACGTACATGTGTCGATTTTAGCCCTTAAGGGCAGTAAAAGACATGAATTTATTTTTTCGGACTGCCTGATTTTTCGGAAGTTTTCGCGGCCCCTAGGGGGTCCGAAAAATTGGACGTTGACTGTAAATTGACCAAGAGTATTCTTCAAATGGTCTGTGGGGCGAACGCGCGGCGAAACGAGGACGAGAACAGAAAGGATCGACGCACTGAGGAATGAACGGGGAATTAAGTATGCGACCGCTTCTTTGAAGGAGCCTGCGCTCAAAAAACAAATTGTTGGCTGATGCTGAGATGCAGGTGTCCCTCATCCAAACCAAAATAAACTCTTTAAAGTAGTGAAACACAACACTGAGGCGTCTTGTGCGAGCTGAGAGTATGTCAGGACAGTTGCATGATACTGAGCATGCTATCAGTTGATAGAAATAGCTCATATTCGATAATATTTGCTTCTGTATGCATCTCCTTTTTATTTGTTCTAGAGAATGTACAACTCGATTTGAAAATTTTTTCGAAGACATTTTATTTGCTGTGTATTTTAATAACCCCTCCCTTATATACTTTTTTTGAATAACATAAACACTACTCCTTAGTATTCAAATTGGATTAAGTCGGTTTCCTTTAAAATTTGTTTCATATGCTTACTAGAGAGTGACAGCATAGGGCGATATGGTTTCAGTGCTACTTGACATAAAACATAGTTCTGCATCACTCAGGAAATTTTGCAAAAACACTCGGGGAAAACCTGGAAAACTCAGGGAATTTGGAAATGTCAACTTGGTAGACACCCTGTTAACTCTTTCGTTACCACACGTATTGAAATCGAGCACGAGTGATCGATGCTTTAGGTCGCCGTTTCAACATGTTGGAGCCGTTTCTTATCCACTTAAGGTCATCCAGTAGTTAGAACAGGCACTGAACTTTCAGAATCGGTTCAAGTTTTCGCACTCCGGTAGTGTTGGGAGTTTTGACAGACGTTTTTGTGAACTAATGTGTGTATGTTGTAGCAAAAAAAGGCGTGGCTGTCGCTTTCTGCCGTGTTCGAGAAAAAAGCATGCTGCTTACGATTACACTGCACTAGCATCAAAATCTTGTAATCAAATGACTCCCAGCAAGTCAAGAATTAAATTATATCGCCAGCTGTGTCATCAGACAGTGTTGAGCGGTGATAATTAACCGACAATGACGCCAGCTGCTCATAGTCACTAGCTTTGGTTTGGAGTGTGATCCGTTTTATTCCGCCAAAGTGTATCTCCGAAGGTCCGCTGCATGTCCAACATGTGGACCTGGCACTTACAACCAGTTGCAGTTTCCAAGAGTTTAGGTTTCGCTTCTCCCGTAAAATCCCGGCAAGGAAGGTTGCCGGTGTCAATGCACAGTTATCGAAAGTCTCTCTCATGGCGTTGTTCCGCATGGATGCGTCGTGAGAAAAGCGTCGTGCTCGAAACTATGCTGCACCCGCACTTCAATTTAGTGATGAGGACTCGAGTTGATTCGGAAAATGACAGCAAAGCAGATTCGAGCTCTGACAGCAACAATGTTTTGAGTGAGCATGGGACATCCGCAGCTGTTCACCGGCAAGGTGTCCTTCTTTGTGCGTGCTTATCTGCGAATCTTTTTGCACGACCTGAGAGCTCTACTGATTATATTCAGGGTGCATACTTCGCTTGGTTATGATGTGCTGCCATCGGCACCAAAGAAACTTCTGTTCACACCAAGAAGGCTGCCCATACCACATCTCTGCCTAGCACTACCGATCAGTGCACGACAGTTTACAGTGGTGTGGGATTTCTTTTTACTCTCCTTCTCTGCAGAGGTGACAAAGACAATCTGCAAAAATGCAAACAGATATGTTTGGATGCATAATCTTGTAGTTGCCCAGCTACGCTGAGAGCCATCAGTCCTCGATGAGGTGCAGGACTCTAGACGAACTGGTGAAGTACGTTCCTTGGACTTTTCATCGGACCATCCTCAGAAGATGCCGAAAAGGCAGAACTGCAAAATGTGTTACAAGGACCACAAAGTATAACAAGAACCAGATGTTTTGTGGGAAAAGTGCAGAGTGCACCTGTGATTCACAAAATCCAGGAACTGCTTCACCGCATAGCATGAGGGATCAACTACCGTAAAAACCGGACTATAGGTCGGACCAGAATATAGGTCGATCCCCCAACTAACGAATTCTCAAAATGAAAAAAAAAAAAAATTTCAATGGTAAAAGTACCGAAGGACATAACACCCTTACCGTGAAAAAATGCGAATCAGGGTGTTGCACAATGGTGACAGTATTTATTTAAATGCTGCTCGCATGTGCACCTGGCCAAGTCTTTAGCGGTATCGTGCGACCATCGACCCGCGTGCTTGTCAGCACCTTATTAACGGCTGCTGAAACAAACGAGATACGCGCATGTGTACACATGCCCTTACTTTCGCTATTTCGCCGCTCCGTGCCGTGATAAGGTGCTGACAAACATGCGGGTCGATGGTCGCGCGATACTGTTAAAAATTGGCGGGGTGTACAGTACACAGAAGGACACGAAGTGCACAAGTGCTACTCCGAATCAGAGCAACGCCTTTGATCAGAGTCAGATGACGAGTGCTTCTCGCTGCCCAGTCCATAGGCGTGTGCGATCTCTAGCGCTTTCAAACGGATGCATTCGGCAGTCACAGGCAGCGATCTTACACGCAGCTCTCGGACGGACTCTGCAGCCTTGCCTTCCAGTTCTGCAGTCCGCTGCGATGCGGCACGAAATGACGTTTTCTTCTGGTTGGTGCAAGTTGTAATACGTTGCTTTTGCCTCCGCCACTACCGAATGCTCTTTTCGGATACTTCAAGTTTGCGCTGTGCCGCCAGGTTGCCGTGGGCTTCCGCGTACTCAATCGCCTTTTTCTTGAAGGTGACGGTGAATTGACGTCGGCATCCGCTCATTTTGAAACAAAATGAAAATGCAGCCTTTAATTAATATAACCTTGCGACAATGGAAACGCAAAATGCCGGTGGCACAACGTCGCCACGCCGCCATAGACGCCGCGCTGCTGCTGATGGCGATGGCGGCTGTTTACTTCATCCACCCATTGTTGCAAGACTTCCGTAGTTTTTCCGCCAATGTCCGGTATATAAGTCGAGGGTCGACTTTTCGCGATGGTTTTTTGAAAAAAAGTTCGACCTATATTCCGGTTTTTACGGTAGTCTTAGTTTCTTTTTTGGATCCGAAGGACGGCAGCGAACTGAGCGTTCTTTTCAGACGCTATTCCTGGGTTATTTATCTTTGAAATGTTTATTCTTAATTTCCTTTCACATTAGTGTTTTTGTAAATATTAAGTTTTTTTATTGTTGTTTTTATCAACTGGCAGCAAAAATGGCACTTTCTAGAATTTTTGTTTTACCTAATAAATTTTTTTTGGCAACATGTTTTTGGAAGGATCACTTCATTATGCACAATATGCTATGCTGTAATGTGTGCTGGAATATTATTTGTAGTGATAAATAATTTTTTTTCCAAGACTTTTAAAAAACACCCATTTTCTCGCGGGAATGAGAGTTAATTCATATCGCCAATGTGAACATATTGTCTACACTGCATGAAACCGTATCTTTTGTCGCTGCCTTTCAAACTCAAAGTGCATTTCTTTCTAATTTAAATGCGGTTTTTTTCGATTGCCTGATACAGTTAAACCTGGATATAACGAAGTTGACAAAAGCTCGCAATTTTTCGTTACATGCAGGTTTTCGTTACATGCAGGTTTTGCGTGAAGGCTCGTACGAATGATGCAGAAACGAAACTAAATAGCTCAATATATCCGCGAAGGTGAACTCACCCTTCAAGCATTTATTTTACACCAAAAAACCGCGTAATTTGCGCTTGCTTCTTCGGCACAAGTGACGGCACAACACGCCGCTCCAAAGAAGCTAAATCGTGTAGAGCTCCTTCATCGTCGAGCGAGCCGATGAAACGGCGCATAACGTCCATTGCGTTCATCACCTCCTTTGCAGAAGGCAAGTCACACGGATCTGCCTCACAGGCACCATCATCACCGCCATCGGGATTTTGCACGCTTTCAGCTACTGCTGCATCAGACATTTCTTCTGTAGCCACGGCGGCGTTGTCGGCAAACAAAAAGTCAGTCAGTTCAACGTCGTCGGGTACACCACCGTTAGTGCATAGCTCGTTCCACGCTTCGGCCACATCGGACGGAGTAGAAAGGTCTTCCTCCTCTTCCTCGTCGGCACCAGCCCGTGCGTTTTTGGCTATTCCGGCCTTTAAAAAGCAATTCGCGATAACTTCTGCCCTGACAGCCACCCGTTGCTTGCCTTGAAATCATCATGGCCCAAGATACACGCAAAATCCTTTGCCTTCTGTTGCAAGATCGCACCACTTATGGGTACATTTCTGGCTCTCGTGTCCAAAAACCATGTGAACACTGCCTTGTCCACAGCAGTGTATGTGGACAGCTTCAGTCTTTTTTTCTTCGAGCTTGTTCCAGACTCCACTGCGTTTCTGATGCTGTGTTCCGCACTCAAAATCGTTGATAATGTGCTCGCTGGAATGCTGAAACGGGCGGCAACGTCCTTCTTCTTCTTACCCGTGGAGACAGCATTTAAAATTGCGAGTTTGTCTTCAAAAGACAGAACTTTTTGTTTTCTGGCAGCAGAACTCATCACGACCAACCGACGACGTAGTTAGAAGCGGAGACGCACGACTACACGCCGACAGGCAGGCCTAGCACCTCCAAAACAAGTCGGACAAACCAGTACCAGGGCACAGTTGACACACGCACACATGCAGAACGCAGGACAACACTCAAAATGGCGAATGCAACGCATCCATAGAGAAAGAAAAAAAAGTGACGCATGTCGTTCGTCATGGAGTGTCGTTCGTCATCATCCCTCTCCCTTCCCGCGCCCTGGCAATGAAAGAACCGGCTATCAGCGTTGCTTTTCAAGTGAATTCTTACACATAAGTGCGTCTAAGCCGTTGAAACAAATAAAAATCACTAAATAAGAATGCTTGTCCTCAAATCTATACGAAACAAAATAAATCTGAAAGAGAAATCAGCTGCCGATACCAATGCCACCTGGCGTCACGCTAGACAAGCAAAGCCTGAAGACTGCTACGTTAGGCACGGAGCGGCGCTAGTTGCCGCCATCATCATCATCGCTAACTTTGCTCGGTCGCGGCAATCCCTGGCGTTCGCGTAGCTGCTGGCTCCTTACAATATTAATATTCAATAATCTAGAGCATTTCTTCGGCCGAATTTTCCTTAAAAGTGCAAAAAGTAATGACTGATCAGCTTTGGGAGTTCGTTACATCAAGGCTAACCGCCGCAACGTGTTCGTTACATCAAGGTCGAAAATACATGGGCTTCAATGGGGGCAGCGTTGGGGAATTCAAAAACTTCGTTAAATCCAGGAATTCGTTACATATAGGTTCGTTACATCCAGGTTTAACTGTAATTCGGAAAATGAAAATGTTGCAGCTCCTTCCGTGTACAGAAAAATTATCTGTGACTGTACTTATTTGCATAAAAAAATCAAATTTCAATACAGCAAACTTTTGATATAACGAATGGGATTACCAATTTTACCAGCTTCTTTATATTGAGGTTCAACAGTACTTTCCTGTGTTTTTTTACACCTATATTCAGTTCAAATAAGTAATAAGTAGGGGTGTGCGATTACCAATTAGTAGATTTCAAATCTAATATAGAATATCGAAAAACTTAACACAAACGCTTATGCTTCAAATTTTGTGCAAAAAACAGTGCTGCACATGCTCGGGAAGCTAATCGCATTACTTAGCAAGAATCTTGCTAGCTGTCATTAACTTGGGTACCTATGAATCAAGATGTATAGTAATATGCTCTACTCTTGTTAGAGGGAACACCAAATTAGTATGCCAGCATTGATAACAACTCACTTCTTATACAAAGGTCTGGAAACGGTTTTTTATCGATAGACTGTCTTTCAAATAGAATTAAGTGCTTTTTTCCCGCTGAAGCTGAAGCAATAGCGAAGGTGTCCTAAATAGTACCAATGTGGTTTTCAGTTTAATAGTGGGCCATAGTGTGCTTAATGGCAATCTTCTATTGCTTTGAAAGTATTGTTTTCCAGTTTTCTTCCAGTTTTTCCGCCTTTATGGCATTAGGTTTCCGTGGGTTATCGTCAGCCCATTGGGGCCAATCTGCGCGCAACAGACAAAAGCGTAGAATGCGCATCATGTCATTTGACACTGCTCCGCACAGTTGTCAGCACTGGCAGTAAACAGTTCTCGACCCATGGCAAGATTGTGCAATGTCCTCATCCACGACTTGCTCAAAACTACGAAAAGAAACCGTTTTGTGCCTATGAACGGTGTTTTGAACAAGGGGCACCGAGCGGTATTTTGAAAACATTGCGGCCATGAACATGCAGTCGTCATACTGTGCACTTGCTTTCTTTGGCGAGGCGGTTTGTTGGCTTTCTGAGAGTGGTGCAACCGCTGTGAATAGATCTCTGTTGATTCAATAACCATAACTTCACTCGCCGACAGCTAGAAAAAAAAGACCAACCCTTTCCCTACTGCAAAAGGGGGGGGGGGGGTAAGCGAAGTTTGTCCTGCATGCACCTGACCTTCGTCATGGTTTAGTAACCCACAGGTAGCAGTGCTGGATTGCTTGGCCTGCCACTCCCTCAGCTAGGGATCTTCTCGTTGCTGTCGGATTGCTTGGGCTCAGGTAGCTCTAACGGCTGGATCGGCATGCCAACAGTGAGCCCATTCACAAGCAAGTTCTCGCTGCCGCTTCTCGAAGGCTGCGAGTGCCTTGGGGGAATGTGCAATGCGAGCCTGTGCCATCCATTTTTACGAGAAGGGATGAACTGAAACGAAGCCGGCACAGCGCACGCGAAAGCCTTTCCTGCCCTTTCCCTCCCCAGTGGAAGCAAAATGTGACTGGTTGCGCGCGTGGCGTGGGCGCGCGCCTATGCAGCTGGAATCTTTACTAATGACTCATGCTCCGGCGCCGGCGCAGCTGTCAACTTATGAAACTGCCCTTTCTTACAGCTGCTCTGCTCTGGGATCAATTGTTTTTCTTTTTTTGTGGCCACAACGCCACTGAAACTTGTGAGCCCAATAAAAGCTTTGCTTGAAAAAAAAAAGAAAGAAATATCTTATGGGCAAAATTAGACAAAAGCAAGAATCAGGAGGAGATGAGGTAGAAATTGGGGAATTTTTTCTCCTGAATGTTTGTGAGTGCTATAGGTGTTTCAGATTTTTCGTTGATTTTTTTCAGTTTTTTTCATATGCCAACAGGCATATCTTTTTCTAATATATATTTTTGACCGAAACCTTCTACACCTATTTCTTACCTACTTGGATATGCAATGTGTTGTGACAGAATGACGTCACGGCCACGCCCCTGTTCATACCTAGATAAACGGCGCGCATTTGGGAATAAAGCCATTCCTATTCCTGCTATCTTAGTAGCGTCTGTATGCATGCTACAACAAGTGGCGACGAAAATGGGATCGGAAGCTTAGGCCGAGATTGCGCAGGACAAGAATAATGGCGAAGTTCTTGGATTTCGAGCCTTTCGTCGATGATGGCGAATAAGATATGTCTTATGTTGAAAGATTTGACCACTTCTGGAAAGTGACCCAAAACAAGGATGGCAGCCTGAAGAAGTCTGCCTTTATAACGGCCATTGGTAAACGCCCCTACAAAACGCTGAAGGACCTGTTGCTACCAGCGAAGCCAGAAGACAAACCATTCAATGAAATCGTCGCAGTCCTGAGGAAACACTACTCTCCGGGAAGCAAAGTTATCGCCGAAAGGTTCAAGTTTAATCGCCGCTACTAGATAGAAGGTGAGACAATTTCTGCATTTGCTGTGGAACTACGCCATGTGGCAACAAGATGCGATTTTGGGCCGTTTCTGGACGATGCTCTTCGAGACAGGCTCGTGGCTGGCCTCAGCGATGCTTCGATTCAAGCCAGCCTTCTGAAGAAAAAGGAGCTAAGCTTCGAAACTGCGTATGACCTAGCCAGAAGCGCGGAACTGGCTACAAAAGAATCCAAAGGCTTCCGCCCAACCTCTGACAAGACTTTCCTCGACGAAGATGTCTACGTCATTCAGAACGGTCAACAAAGACAAAAGGTGAGGACTTCGGTGCGTCTTGCAGTTGGTAACTCTTGTTACAGATGTGCAGAGCAACACGATGCGGGAGACTGTCCATATCGAAAGGTAAGGTGTCATTATTGCAAAATGACCAGTCATCTGGCTCGGGCATGCAAGAAAAAAAAAAAACGAGAAGCGGTTAATGCATTCAACGACAATGACGAAGAAGTGCAAGAGTTACAACTTTTTCACGTTCAGCAAAGTGGACCGACGACTCGACCTTACTGAGTGCAAGTGCACATTGCAGGTACGCCGGTGGAGATGCAGATCGACACAGGAGCCGCTGTCTCGATTATTAGCGAGAGCGTCTTTTCGTCCCTGTCTTGTTCACAGCCACCAGTCAAAACAGGACTGCAACTTGGAATGTACGGAGGCACACCACTGGAAATTGTAGGGCAAGCGGAAGTGCCTGTGGTCTAAAGAGAACAACGCAATATGTTGCCTGTCGTCGTTGTACCAGGAAGGAAGCCGTCGCTACTTGGACGTGACTGGCTTGCAGAACTGAAGATTGGAAGAGCGTATTCACGGTGCAGACAGATGGAATGGTGGAGGAGCTGCTACGCAAATATAGCGATGTCTTTTCTACGGAGGTAGGACTAACAAAGGGACACAAGGCACAGCTGGTCCTAAAGGAAAACGCCAGACCAGTTTTGTGCATGGCTCGACCGGTTCCCTTTTCCCTGCGGACAGCAGTCAAAGAAGAAATTCGACAGCTTGAACGAAACGGGGTCCTGGTTCCCGTGGCACAAAGCGACTGGGCTACACCAGTGGTCGTCATCCCCAAGGCAGACAAGAAGGTGAAGCTGTGACTTCACCTTCTTGTCTAATTTGAAGACAATTTGTCTTCAAATTAGACAAATTGTCTAATTTTTAATTTTGAAGTCACCTTTTGAAGGTGACTTCGAAATTACCTTAAATCCTTGCATAATGACGAAGCATTATCCATTGCCCTTAGTCAAAGACATCGTTGCAGTAATTGCGGAAGGCAAGGTCTTCACGGTCTTGGACCTGACCACTGCGTACCAACAAATAGAAGTGCACCCTAACTCTCAAAAACTGTTGACGCTTAACACGCACATCGGCTTATTTCAGTGCCTCCGCATGCCATACGGAATTTCCAGTGCCCCAGCCATATTCCAGTCGGTGATGGATCAAGTATTAAAAGGCGTGAAGGGCGTCGCCTGCTATCTCGATGATGTCCTCATCACGGGAGCGTCCGAAATGGAATGTTTCCAACGCGTTGAAGCAGTCCTTGCTCGGTTTCGGGAGCATGGCGTTCGGCTCAAGCAAGAGAAATGTAAGTTTTTCAAAGACTCTGTCACCTATCTGGGGCATATTATTAGCGCTAGTGGAATTAAGCCGTGCACGGAAAAGGTTGAAGCTGTTAGGAATGCGCCAGCTCCAAGGAATGAATCGGAACTAAGAGCGTACCTTGGCATGCTATCTTTTTACTCCAAGTTCATTCCCAACATGTCCACACAGCTGAAACCCCTATATCAATTACTGAAGGGAACTCGGCAGTGGCAGTGGCCCAAAGACGCTGAAGAGTGTTTCCAGAGTAGCAAGCGTTGGTTGACAAGTGACAGTGTCCTAACCTTCTACCATCCGGAGAAGTCAATAGGCCTTGTAGCAGACGCGTCTGCATACGGATTGGGGGCAGTGCTCTTCCATGAAATCGACGGAAATGAAAAACCGATAGCCTACGCTTCGCGAACACTCAGTAAAGCAGAGACTGGGTACTCCCAAATAAAAAAGAAGCGCTTGCCGTGGTGTTCGCTATCAAACGATTTCATAAATATATTTTTGGACGAGAGTTCACTATATACTCTGATCACCTGCCATTAAATGGCTTACTCGGACACAACAAGCCCATTCCAGCACTATCAGCTGCCCGAATCTAGCGCTGGATGCTGCTACTTGCGGCCTACCGTTACAAATGGGTATATAGGAAAGGGAAGGCTCTCGCTAATGCAGACGCATTATCGCGGCTTCCGCTAAAGAACGAAGCTGACGTCAGTGACTACGTGCAGTTTTTCTCGGCAACAGAGGAACTGCCCTTATCAGCTGAAGATATTCGGAAAGCAACAAAGAAGGACCCAGTCCTATCGAAAGTGCACTTCTTCACATTAAATGGATGGCCAACAAAAGTTGCCGATGAAAATTTAGCACCGTACTTTACTAGACGCCATGAACTATCATTGGATCGAGACTGCGTGACCTGGGGCAATCGCGTAATTGTGCACGTGCGCTTGTTACGCCGGTTTTAAAATTGCTGCGTGAAGGACATCCAGGCGCGACTAGAATGAAAATGCTTGCGAGGAGCCATGTGTGGTGGCCTCGGCACACTTCGGACATAGAAGACACTGTCCAGAGCTGTGCAGTCTGTCAATTTAGGCAAAACACGCCGTCCCAGGTAGACTTCACTCCTTGGGCCCGTGCACGCAAAAGATGGGAAAGAGTGCACTTGGACTTCGCTTTTGCAAACTCATGCTGGTTACTAGTCCTGATAGATGCTTATTCCAAATGGGCAGAAGTTGTGTGCATGAAAACTACAGCGGAAGCAACTGTGCAAGAGGTGTGAAAAATATTTGCGAGCTTCGGTCTACTGGAAATGGTCGTCACAGACAATGGACTGCAATTCTCGTCTGCTCAGTTCTCTACATTCCTTGCCTCCAGTGGCATACGCCACCTCACTTCTCCGCCTTATCATCCTGCTTCGAATGGGGCGGCAGAACAACTTGTGCAAACCGTCAAGAAAAGCCTACTAAAGCAAATTGGAGAACACAAAAAGCATGGCAAGTCTATGCAGCATTGTGTTGATCAGTTTTTATTTTCGTACAGGAACACGCCCTGCGCATCGACAGAAATTACGCCCGCTCAGTTGTTTTTGACGTGGGCCCCAAGAACACGTCTTAGCCTCCTGCACCCGGAGCTGAATAACCGGTTGAAGAACGAATCATGCCAGCCCACTTTTGTCCGCTCAAGGTCAACATGGCGCGAGTTCACAGCAGGTGACGAGGTGCGAGTGAAAGGAACCCATCCAGGCGACCCTCTTTGGTTAGCAGGCACGATCACGCGCCGTATTAGTGCTGTCACGTATACAGTGCAGGTGAATAACGAAGAACGTTTTGTGCATGTCGACCATATCGTTTCAACTAAGCGCCCGGATTACCAGCCAGCCAGAAGCTCGACATTCAGTCTTACAACTTCCAGGACGGCTCGATCAAGCAGACCCCATGGCGGCCCCAGAAATGGCAGCCCTTCCAGACGGTCCACAGGGCGACGATCAGGCACTGCAAAACCAATCTTCACTTGAGCCCCCAGCATCGGGGCGCCTTGAAGATCACCAGGCGATGTCCGGCCCCGAGACCTCGGAGCAGGTTCCAGTGCAGTCCACTCCTGACACCTTAAGGCGTAGTACACGAACACGCAAGCAACCAGATAGATGGGGATATAATTAAAAAGAAAATTAAAGCTGGCAGAAGTGTTGTGACAGAACGAGTTCACGGCCACGCCTCTGTTTGTACCTAGATAAACAGCGCGCGTTTGGGAATAAAGCCATTCCTATTCCTGCTATCTGAGTAGCGTCTGTATGCATGCTACAACACAATGAACCACCAAAAATAGTATGGCAACATTTTTATGGCTCCATTTTATAGCAAGGCATGCCTTTCAGAAGCGCATGTTTTTAGAGCAGACCTCTTCATAGCCCGCTCCTGCGACAAGTGTCTGAGGTGTCAGTGTAACCGAGTGAATGAGCGCTGCAAAGAATGAAAGCGAATGTGGAGGGTAGACGGCCCCCACATGCACTGAGTTGCTGACGGCCATGGCATCCACAGCTGCGTGGGTGATCTCATCTGTGCTTCTGAGGAGGGCCAGGGTGCCATGAGGTGGGGAGGGCTATGCTCGTTCGCGGCATCTGTTGCTGAGGTCAGTCCATGGTACCAGTGTGTGTGATGGGGATCAGTGCTCCTGCAAGGGGCAATGGCGAGCAGCTACGAGTAAGGCTCGATGTGACGCTCCCTTGGGTGGTGTTGCCACTAATACTGGTGGCACGACTTCACCACGACGAAGGACCGCTCTCATGATTGGTGCAATGAAAGTGGGAAAAGAAAAGCTTAGTGCTGCACAAGGCAGGCTGTGCAACGACGATGGCTACAATATGGCACCAGATTAGCGCATGTCATCTGTGTGAAAAAGCGTTGCATGAGTGTCTGCGGCAGCTGCTGTGAACCGCACCCACGCGTCACTGACGCGCTTGTCTCTCGCGATAGCCAACATATCGCGAAATGAAAATGCATATATGCAAATGAAATGCAAATTTCACATTAGGGAGTATTGTAATTGTTGGTGAATTTTTGGTTATTCCCAGGATTATTCAGATCTGATTAGCTTTAGTTCATTGCACAGATCAAAGCCTATCCTATGCGACTACTTATGATCGTTTTGTTATGGTGAGCTAAATTAAGGTTATAAATGATAGCGTGAGACCCACAAATTAAAACAATTTTGCTGTGGGTTACAGCATGGGACACGGCAGAAATGATGAACTTGGTCAAAATCCTTTCTTTAATAATTCTTTCTTTATTTTTTGCTCTCCTCAGACCTTCTTTTATCACACTGGTAAATATTATAACAAAATACGTGGTAGAAATCATTAAAATAGAGAAATCAAGAAACCCAGTTGCTGTCAGGAGGTGCCTGGCACCTTGAATCTTGCAGCTTTCCTTTGACACAGCGCTGCCATCTTGGTATCATTGTGAAGAAGAGAGATCGAAGGTCAAGGTAGCTGCAGTGCCATATTTGCCTGCACAAATATAACAGCAGCAATAGTCTGCAAGGAATAGCAAAATCAGCATTGCGATTAGTTACTGTAGTCATATGGGGTGCAGGGTACATTCCTATTGGCTGCCGCCTGTTCGTATTACATATGCGCCTTTTGCAAGCGTCAGGGTAGCAGTGCGCTGCGCATCTAATTGTCTGCTTTGGTGACATGCTCGACTGTTGAGGCATACTAACTCACTTGGGCGGTGATGGGCCTGGCCCTAAAAGAAGAAAGTTTCAAACTGTCCATGTATACAGAAGATAGCAAAAGGCAAGAGACAAGGCTACCTGTTGAAGGCAGTGCCGTCGAGGCTTAACTGGTGCACATGTGTGATCGGGAAAGTGTGTCCACATGTGATTGACAAGGTATGCCCGCATATGATTTGTGAAGTGCATCTGGATGTTACCGTGACAGTGTGTCAACAGGTGATAGGCAAAGTGTGTCTGTGTGGGACTCCATGTGTGATCAGCACAGTGCACCTGCGCGGGATCATGATGGTGTGTCTCTGTTTGCCGAGGACAGCAACACATCAGTGAGTAAACTGTTCCCATGTCAGACATTCAGCCACATATTTTACCTCCAAGTACAAGCAATGAAGAAATCGCGCAACAAGAGGAATAAAGAACCGACATTTTAAGTGCACTGTCATCTGCTTCTAAAACAAAGCATAAATTTCAGTTCTTTAAGGAAGATTCAGGAGAAAGTAGCGATAACGTGATTCCTGGGGCAATATTTTTTTATTAAAAGGAAGGCAAAGTAAATGAACTGCTGGGTGCAGCAAGCTGCAAGCAGTGTAGGTTGATGCTGAATTGTGTAGGAACGAGACAAGATCAGGCTTGCTACTAAAATAATTTTTCCGTGACCACTGCATAGTTACTAACAATTTATGGTCATCCTTAAGATCTGCTTGCCCTCAGCAGACCAACCATTTCAAGGTGAACATGCTTGCACTAAGAGCTGTACAGTCTGCAGGTAAAAAGCAAAATGCATTTAACAATATTGTTTCCTATATGAACAATTCCCATTGAGGACAAGGTCGCAAGTCCTACAGGCGGCTACATCGTAAGCACAGCCACCTTGCGGCTGCATCAGCAGCGATAACAATTCAGTCGGAAAATGCAGAAAAAGTGCGTGACATCTGCAAGAAATGTGCCCCGGGCAACACTGACGTAATCTATGATGCCACTTGGCTGACAAGGGGTCATACAAGCCACGTTGGTATTGGCTGAGTCATTAAGCAGCATTTGGGCCTTGTCATGGACCACTGTGTCCTTTCTAATTATTGTTCATGGCTGTGCTCTTGGCCCCAAGCCTGAAGACAGCACCTACTCAGGATGGTATAAAGATCATCAGCTCCAGCGCCAAAAGAAACACTGAGGCAAGGGCAGGCCGAATGGAAATAATTGCAGCAAAAACCACATTTGATACTTCGCTTCAGAAAGACCAGGTCCGTTGTGTGCATATGGCCTTTGTGATGGGGGCAGCTGCACCTGCATTGCCTTCAGCGATGTATGTTCTTATACCCATACAGAAACAAAAGTGGACACTCATGTCAAGAAAAGAATGTGCACTGCATTTCGCAATCTTGTTAAAAAAAAAGTGAAGTGCAAGGATCTTGAGCTTGGCATGAGTGGGAAGTAGGGGCGTGCGAGTATCAAAATTTTCAAGCACGAATCGAATACGAATACTTAGCTTCGAATATTAAATAATGATATGCACATGCATTTATTAGCAAGTTGGATTAATTTCTTATTTTGGAACGTTGCCATTACATTGTCATTGTTAAAAAACTAGACTAGTAAGCCATTATACTAAAACATTGGGTATTTGGCTCATGTTAACTTGGAAAATTTAGTCATTCCCACTAGCTGTCCTCCCCAGCCTGTGCCTTACTATACCGCATCAAATGCTCGTGAAATAGGAGGCATTTGACCCTGTGCCGGTCGTCACTCATCACTCTTGCTGTTAAGCAATAAACTCAGAATAGGGGTTGGCGCACCCTTGCTCTCCGCAAACCCGTGCCCCTGGCGACTGAGAGGTTGGCTTTCCAACGAAGTTAGGCGTTTAGCGGCAAAGTGTGCTTTACAAGCAAAATTTCGCTGGCAGCACAAAATCGTCACAAAATTCAACACAATAGCGTACGAATATTCTTAGGTTAGATAGAAACAAATGCTAAGAACTGTTCGCTCCCAAACAGCGCGGGGTGCATAGTGCCATTGGTAGCTCACTGCACGCTTTTAGTGGGCGATAATGCAAACCCGCCGCCGTTCTGTTGCAGGGGGCGCGATGTGGGCATCATGTTTCGCTTTGGCGGCATCTGGTGTCGTCCACCAGCTCGATTTCGTTTCTATTTCCCCCCCGCCCTCTTAAAACGCCATGCAATAGAAAAACAACAAAACGCGTCTCGGGCCGCTGGAGCACTACCAGCTCGATGCGCGTCGGCGTCTCGTGCCGCAGTGCCTATCGGCACTGCGGCACGAGACGCCGACGCGCATCGAGCTAAGCCTCGTGCCGATAGGCACGAGGCTTAGCTTTACGTAGATTTCAACAGTAGTTGAGTCTGTCAATTTTTTTGTTACTTTGGATTGTACGTTTTTTCTCGCGGTGTTTTTCATAGCATATGAATGAGGTTATACTGTATACCAATACAATCAAAGTCCATCCCATTGAAGGCATTCATATTTTGTCTGTGTGCATTTTTCTTTGCACAGGTTTGCTTGATTTGAACACTTGAAGTTACTCATTTCTGCACACTTGAGAACGAGACTGCACTAGTGGTGTGAAAATATTTTGGAATTCAGGATATGAATTGAATCATACTTCATATTAAATTGATATTTTATTCAATAGTTCCATGTTCACAAATTGCAAATATTTCTTAGGGCAGAGTATTGCTGGAGAACTGTGATTAGTGAGGTTTTAAAGGACAAAGTTTATGGAGTGGTGGGCAGTTATGTTCCTCCAGCTGCATTAGAAATAGTTGTTCCTAAAACCTTTGTTCTAAATACATTCTGCTGTAGGAGGCATTGTTGCCACGATATGGCAGCAGTTCCTAAGCATGCAAGTGCATGGAACAGCAAATTCTTCGCTAGAAGGTAAAGTAATTTAATCAATAGTGTCTCGTTTTAAGGCTGCCTGATGATTTATCTCGATTCTTCTTTAAGTAAGGTGTCATTTCATAGGTGCATGTCATGATTGTTGCATCACTAAAGCTTTCTATGATTTTGTATTATACTTGGCTCCTTCTCCATATGATATTGACAGTTTGTGTTCGCTTTACATTAGAATTTTACTACCTCGACTGTCCACAAGCATCTGATAAGTGTGGCTTCTTCGTAATAGCCACGGTCATGATTGCTCATATTTCACTCTACTCGCATACAAACTGCCCAGAAGTCCTGTTTTTCAGTTTTGTATTGGAATCCATGTATATCGAAGGATAAAAACTTAAGCTTTGTTTACCGCTTTTGTGAATGGAAGAAATGCACCATAACCACACGCACAGGCAGGGAAAAGCGGGGTTCAAATAAAGTAGTTGCACCGAGCAACTGAAGCCAACAGACGTGCAGTCACCTTGTTCCTTACATGATGGTGCTGTGAAACCCGAGAAGAAGATTGTATCCGTGCAACTGATCATGGATCGACTACATCAACGCGATGCCATTTGAACTGCTACTACCCGTATCATCGCTGAGGCAACCGAAGCCTTGCAAGCGCTCCTGAATGAACTCGATGGCAGAGACAATGGCCTGAGATCACGCTAAAATAGAAGAGCTTGTGACCAACAATGACGAATACGAAGTTGAATTCACCGAGGCGCTCGAATACCACAAGATGATCTGCCACACCATCAGCTGGGTTTGTTTTTGTCTTCATTCCCGTGCCGACATTGGATCACTGCTGGCTGCCGAGGGCTTTGTGATGACAGCAGGCAGTACATCCAGTCTGTATACCCGATAAGCAGGCGAACGTCATCTCATACACCAGACCACCGACACCACGTGTACAGCAACCGAAACTCCAAACCAAGACCAATCGCCATGCAACATGCGGGGAACAGACGTCAGCGACCACCTGAATGGTACAACCCACGTTGGATAACGATCCATACACACATGCCCAATCGCGCTACATTGTGCGCATGGTGCGGCAGATTCAGAGCCTATCGCGTGACCATCGGAAATACGAACCACAAAATCGCTACCACTTTTGCTCCTCCCACCACTGCCACCGCAGCCAGAACAAACACCACCGGCAAAGCAGTGGTTGGAACCACAAGCTTGAGTACAACATATTGACGACAGAGTCCAGGCCTCCTATGATTTTACAATAAAAAGGACACGAACCAGGACGACCGCCACAAGAATGACTGCTTTGCCATTGAGAAATACCCTTATGTGTAGCCACCTTGGTTTAAGTCGTTCCAGCCCAAGTGCTGTTGCATTGAGGATGTCACAACCCCGACCAGGTCAGATGCGACTGCACGGACATCTCAGACCAAGCTCACCGTCATCGAGCTGCAGCACTACATCCTACTGACCATACCAGCACGTCTACCACCGCCAGAAATGCAACTACTCTTAAGTTCGACTTCAGCCAAGGTCGAGGGATGCCGTGCAACTTTCCCAACACTGTTACGACCTCCCACGGACCGCCACACAAAATTACCAACCGACGCCTTCGGGGTGTCTACATTGAAAATGAGAACAACAGCATGGAAGACCCGCTCGTGATCCACAGGTCCAAGAAGAAATGGAAGCAACCTCCTCCGGCGCCTTCTCCAGTCATTAGCGCGCCATCAGATCACTCGCGGACCATTTTTCCAGCCTGGTCAGATGCCAGCAGTAACCGCCGTTTCTGCTGCTGCAGGTACACCAGGCTGTTTCAAATGCAGACGGGCGACAAGCGTAGCTGTTCCGCCAATTAAACCACCGCCAGCTTGCAAACTTGGTAAGCATGAACAATTTAAAGTTCGTAAAGGATTGTGGCTCTACGGAGAGAAGAAAAAGGCGAAAAACCGTAAAATAAAGCTCCCGACTCAGCGCCTTATATTGTTGGAAGCCGATTTAAACAGCTCTGGGACTGCAGTATATTTAATGAGTGAAGTTAAGAAGACGAGATGGTACTGCTGTCATCAACCATCTCGTCCGTTGCTCACGGGTGGCAGTGTGTTGAGAACTGAGAAGGAAGTGCGCCATAACCATGTGCACGGGCAGGGAAAAACAGGGTGCGAATGAAGTAGTTGAACCGAGCAACTGTAGCCGATGGACGCACAGTCACTTACTTCCTTACACCGCATAGCCTCCGTGAAATATTTATTTTGGTTTATTTGGAAAAATAAGGAAATGTTCTTTGTTGAATACAGTATTCAGACATTTTTTTTCTTCTTCTTTTTCATCTTTAAACATTCATAAATAGCTGCTTAAGCAACCCCAGTACTGCAGCCAAATCTCTATATAACGAATCATGCGGGACCGCCGAAAATCGTTCGTTATTTTGAAATATTGTTGTCATGAAAAAGTTGCAGTATAAGCCAGTGGACAAACCTAGGAATGAAAATGACATACCTTCACAGTAGACATGTGTGCAGACAAGCATACTCTCAAATAAAAAGGTTGCGCTCACTTCAAAGCTGTTTTTAAAAAAAAATCGGTGATTTTCTTCTGGTGCGTGCAGCACGCACGACTGATTAGGAATGAGTCTACGTCTTCCACTTTGCGCAATACCTCATCGGGTGTGTCATTGCACTGAGCGATGAAAGTGCGGACTTTGTTCATGTGCACTAAAATATCAATGTTCGACAGGACCTCATCTTCTGTGTTCGGTGACCCACAGTCATCTTCCTTTGGGTCGTCATCGTCACTGGAGGCGTCGCAAACGCAGTTAACAATCTCTTCGGTTGTCAGGTCGGCCGCCACTGTGCTGTCGCTCTCCACATAGTCGTTGAAGGAAGAGACGGCAGGGAGCAGTTCTGCAACCTCAGTCCACAGGTCTCCTGGGTTGTTGTCAGTCACCTCCAGTGTCATATTCAAGCTGCACAGGCGCTTTGACAAGCCCGGCTTTTCACCAGCAGTTGCTAATGTTGGACACCTCCAAGTTGCACCAAGCTCCTGTGAACATTTCCGCTGCCTGACGAATATTGATTGCAGTCGGCTGCTTTAGGTGGAGGTTGATAATCAACCGCTGCACAAAACGCTTACGAAATTCTGCTTTCGCACTCTTCACAATGCCCTGGTCTAGGGTTTGCAGCAAGGATGTGTTGTTTTGCAGCAGCAACTCCAAGCAAACATGCATCAAGTAAACATTCATAATGTGAGCAGACCGGTTGTCGACAAACCAGTAGAATTCTTCGGTCATCCCTCCTCATTTGGTCGTCAAGTTTGGCGAGCCACTCGGGATAGAGTTCTCTGGTCATCCGGGCTCGTTTGTTGGCACGGTAATCATACGGTAAGGACATGTTGTCTTTCATGCAGCGAGGCTTCGCATGCTTGGCGATGAAAAGCAGTTTAATTTTCTTCGTGCCTGTTGCATTGCAGCAGAACAGGACTGTCATGCAAAGATGTGGCTTCTTCGCTCCTTTGCACTGCTGCCCTTTGAAGTGCATCGTCCGGTCCGGCAGGAACTCATAAAAACATGTGATCTCATCTGCGTTGAAAATATCGTCTCACACCACGATTCAGCCACCTGTAGAAAATTATCATTGTGCGAGGAATCCACGCCTTCTCTGTCAGCAGCCTTTTCCTCACCCGAGACAACCTGCCAAGTTATTCTGTTCCTTTGGCAGAAACGAGAAAGCCAACCCGCACTGGCGTCGAACCAAGTTATTTCAAGTGCATCGGCAAATTCGTAGGCTTTTTCTTCGAGCATTGGGCGAGGCACGGGAACATTTTGCAGTCTGGCATCTTTGAACCACATGAGAACAGCTTGGTCCACATTTTGAAAGTTTCCCAGTCGCAGCCATTTCCTCATAGGAACAAGTTGTGATTCCCAGTGAAGCTTGACAATCTTATCTTGGTCTTTCAAAATAGTCGCGACGGTCAATGGGGCAATGCCACGCTGTCTGCACTCATCGATTTGCATTTTCCCTACGTCGATTTCCTGCAATACGTCCAATTTGTCCTGCAGCAAAAACTCGTTTCGCTTCTTGGTGCCATCACTAGCTGCATTCATTGTTGGATCTCACACGAACATCGCCAAACCTTTGTCGTAAAGTTCTTGAAGTTTGTGGTGAAGCAATTGGCACTTAACATGGTGATGACAATAGCTACTGCACTCATGGTTTCTGTTTCACGCGAGAGTTGCGGCGCTGTTACATTTAGCTGAATTCGTAATACTGATGTTCCTCAGTTATAAAGGGGAAAATAAATTACATGAGTTATTCTGAAATATGCGCTGTATTTCAATTCGTAGTTCTGAAATATTTTTACATAAAAAATATAGGCACTTTGGCATTCTTAAAATATTTGTAAATTTGAGAAATTAGTTAATGTGGGGTTCATAGTAACGGGATTTGACTCTAGTGACTCTTGCTTATTTGGTACTTGAATTGCTAAAAGCATCTTCTGTTGAAGGTGTGTGACAGCTCTTCGGTTGCCATTGCCTGTTCATCTTAGCTCTCATAAATATGTAAAAAGGGCAGCATTCAAGCAAATTGCGATTACCAAGTACTAAATGCCACAGTGCACAAGACGTCTGAGCTACAGCTGATTCTGCTTCAAGAAATGCCATCAGTTTCATTGAAACACCAAGCTATGCTACAGACTTAAATTTTTGCAGTTGGTTGATGAATGCATTTTTCTTTTTACATACAGTAATCACAAGCCAATGCACAAGATTGTGCATTATATTCTAGTCTTCGCTGGTTTGCAGTAGAAAGCAATTCTGCTGCACCAAGTGGTGACAAACGGCTGCACAGTGCTTTCTGATCTGATGACTAATGCCACAGGTGACCCTGTGGAAAAATGTAGAACTGCTTGCTCCTGCTGGAGAGGCACACTGTGGACCAAATCGAGGAAGTTATGAAGCTGCAGTCAGTGTGTGGCTTTGGCATGTCACATTAAATTCTTCCCATTAAATTATTGGGGCCAGTAAGTTGCAAATTGTTTGTGAATATGCAATTTTCTCAAGGGGATGTGCCTGTCCAGCTAAATCATACACTTGCTCAAATGTAGTTTGCATAACTATGACTATGAACTCCCCTCCCACAAAGTGCCCTGTGTCTAAAGAAGTGCATGTTTTGCTTCACTTGTTTCTCTCGCATCTTTCATGCATGAACCACACACCTGCAGAGCCACACATTACACACTGCACTGGGATGTAGTAGATAATGTAATCTCAAATGCAACTTGACATTTCACCGAAATTCATGGGATAGTCCTTAGCAACTGCTTAAATTGAATTAGTTGGAGCAGTAGGTTAATATGGGCCATGGAGCATTATTACTTGAGAAACATCCCTCTCTCCTGTGACCTAATCATGTCACTCACAGGCCATGCCCTGCATTCTCCACACCAATGCACCTCATGCACCATCTATTATTGCAGGCAGTTAACCATTTCTGCTCTGAACTTTTTAAATGTTAACGAAAATTATTTATTACATGCATCTGAATGATAAAAGTAGAGGGAAAATACAGAAAAAAATTGACACTGGAGTTTTTGGCCATGAATTGAAAGTATTCCTCCTGAACTACCAGCAGTTCAATGTGTTGTAAGCCGCATGTGGTCTTTCAGACATCTTAATTCACAATCATAATAGCGTTAAGTGTGGCCACAGATTATTTGAAGACCATTTTTGTGCCATCCAAGGCAGGTTATATGCATTAGGCACCAGGCTCCAAAAATAGGCAGCAGAGACCTAACGTCAGCATGCGATGCATGGATATTTTGGAAATTTCAGGGAGAGCGATATTTACCTGGCACAATGTTGACAAATTGTGTAATTAGCATTGCTGACACTCGTAATTAGCATTGCTGACACTCACATTACTAAAATACTTTTCCTGTTTGTTTGTCTCTATGTTGGATATTTCCTGCAAAGCATTATGCTGCCTAGAGGACCAGAAAGGGTTAGCAGCCTTTCAAACTTTGCTGCTTCATAATTCCAAGGTGCTGTTGTCATGGGGCAAGTTAGCTTGCTGTATAGCTGCATAGCATAACCGCAGTTTACATGACTATCTGGGTGAGGCAGGGTGTCTACCAACCGGGAAAACCGGGAATTCTCAGGGATTTTAAGTAGTCTGGAAGAACTCGGGGAAAAGTCAGGGAATTTGTGCCTCTATCAGGAAAAATTAGCTGTAATTTTATTAAAAGGGTCGAAAGTCGCAGTTATGCTGGCTCGAGTAACAGACAGGAAACGTAATGAATCGTCTTTGACGCCCTGTCATCGGCTGGAGGAGTTGCCAGTGTACAGTCAACGACTGACTTTCCGGATGCCCGATAATTTGGACAGCTTCGCGGCAGCACCACGTACCCCATAAAGTCAATGTATCAGAACATCTGAAACTTTGCACCCAAGAACCCTTCATCATCCGATTTTCCGGACTTTTTGTAGTGACCGCAGGTCCGAAACGGCATTAATCAAAGCCACCACCATCTTGATTACCTCGCCGCTTCAAACCATCGCTCTCGCACGCAGATCCGCTGGCAGCCATAGCCACCACTGCGGCAACGCTAGACCTAGCTGCTTTGACGTCTGCTATTAAGCTTCTTGCCGTTGGGTGCCGTGTTTTTCATTGAAATAATTCGCATTTGTCGGCAGTAGCAATGACTTTGCCTTTGTGGTCCTCGCGATTGGATTAGAAACTTGGAGAGCACAGTGTGTCGCACAATGCCAGTTCCCAAAAAGTCAGCTTCACCTTTGTACAGAACTGTTACTGGGTGAAGCATACGCAAAAGTATTGCAGTCAAGCATAACAAGAGTGGGAAGGGGCTATTGCCACGAGACACAGTATGTATTCCTTAATTATACACGCGGACACCAGGTATCTCCTGTGACAGTACGAGCACCGATATGCCTAGTACGTGTGCAGACAAGCCCTCAGAGCGTTTTCGAATGTGCCTGTGGTGCTTTGAGCCCCTAGGGCAGTAAATGATATGCATTTATTTTTTCCTGCTGGCTGATTTTTCGGATGTTTTCGCCACTCCTAGGAAGTATGAAAAATGGGACGTTGACTGTGACTGACCAAGAAGATGCTTCAAACGGTCAGTGGGGCGAACGAGTGGTGGGAGGAGGACAATTGTACTGAAAGGACCTACGCACTGAGGAATGAACGGGAAAGGAAGTGTGCTGTTGCTGTTTTGAAGCAGCTTGAGCTCAAAAAACAGTGTTGGCTGATGCCGAGATGCAGGTGTCCCTCATCCAAACCAAAATAAATTCTTTAAAGTAGCAAAACACAACACTGCGTGGCCCGAGAGTATGTCCGGACAGTTGAGGTTCACTTGGGAGCTGTCGAGAGAGAACCTCAATTGGGGCAAAGTTGGGGCCTCATACCACCTAGCTTGCTTTTATTTGGTCGAAATAGCTTATATTCGAAAATATTTACTTTTGCATGCATCTCCATTTTATTTGTATTTGGGAATGTGCGACTCGATTTCAGTTTTTTATTTAAGACATTTTATTTGCTGTGCATTTTACTAACCCCTCCCTTCTATTCTCTTAATGAATAATATAAACACAACTCTTTAGTATTCAAACTTAAGTCGTTTTTTATTTTTTACATATGCTTGCTAGAAAGTGACAGCATCGGGCAACATGGTTTCAGCCCGTCTTGACATAAAATAGTTCTGCGTCGCTCAGGGAATATTGCAAAGGCACTCAGGGAAAACCTGGAAAACTCGGGAAATTTGGAAATATTAACTTGGCAGACACCCTGTGAGAACATTGCATTCACTGGTGCATCTATCTCGCTTCATGCCCACAGACCACTGCACCACATGAGCATATTGACATCTCCATATCAACTGCATGCTGTGGGAAATAGCACACATCCTCCTTGCTAGGTGGGACTTGACATCATTGCTCATCCACACTGTTTCGGGTGGGATGATTCCTCTTGGAAGTTACCTTTGCATTTATTAGCTGCTTTGGAACATAGTGTGTAAACTGCAGAATTCTGCTGTTTCCACTGCATACATTATGATAGTTCAGGGCTGATTAGCCAATTACTCTTGACAGGAATATACGAGGGGCATTCATAAAGTTTGTACTATAGGTACCATAAATTTGGAGCACGTGTACACAGTAGGGTATCAAAATGAGTGCATGTCTCTCCATCTTTAACGAAATATAAAAATTGTATTGTGTGTACCATAGAACGCCGCTATGGCATTAAAACAAAATCGGCGGCATTCGTCGAGAGAGTTGGTTGAAACACAGGCAGCGATCCGCTTTCTGCATTTCAAGGGACACAATGCCAAAGAGATTCATGCCGAGCTGGTGGAGATGTACAGTGACTGCTGCCATACACCGCCACTAACTCGGCATGAATGTAGAAAGCAGATTGCTGCTCATGCTTCAACCAACTAACTCTCGACAAATACTGCTGATTTTGTTTTTATGCCATAGCCGTGTTCTATGGTACAGAGAATACAATTATATTCTGCGAAAACTATGAGACGTTCACTCATTTTGATGCCTATCCATGTGTGCATGCTCCAAATTTATGGTATTCGTAGCTCTAAAATGTAGTTGAGGAACAGTGTTCATCACTTGCTGCTTTTTCATAATGCCAGTTTTAATTTGGCGACAGTTCAGACACACTAGATTGGATGAAAGCTTTGTGGTGCTGTAGTAGCCTTTTCTAGCCAGGAATCTGAGTTCACTTTAAGCAATTTGTTTAATCAATTTTTTGGGGGTGTGTGTGAATAAAACAGCAGCTTTTTTTTTTTATTGCCTTGCAGAGCGGACTCCACCACTTCCTCGAGCCAGAATGTAGAAGGACGTGCTTTTGTTTGGTCCTGGATAAGCTCACATGCACCCTGGAACCATTTTGGCACTTGTGTATTGTGGTTCTTGTCTGAAGTTCGTTACCCTTCAGTGGTTACCCTTAGGGGAGCAGGAGGCTGTACTTTGAAGTTTTTTCTTTCTTTTTAGCACAATGGTCGTGCTTTTTTTTTATGTATTCTATGCGTACACTGTGATACGACTAACTGCAGAGTAAGTGGTTAAGTATTGTCTGACAGCAGCCGGGTTCTGTACAATGTGTATTTTTAAAGGTACTCCTAAAGTCTCTTGGCTAGTTCTGCTTCAAGTGGGAAGGTTAGGTGGATATTAGAACCTATGTAACCTTTGTTCTCCAGCATTTTACATTCCCATGGCAAATCCTCATTTCGCACAAAATCTGTGTCAAAGAACAAAAAAGTTTTTAAAAATGTCTCATTAAATGTTATTTCTGGAAACTGAGTGGTGGACACTCGTGAAAGTAGTCATTTCTTGCCCTTTCTTATATGTTGGCGAATGATTTGCTTTTTTTTTATCTTTTGAAGTAGCATTTGAACTATTCATGCATATAGCATAACATTTGTGCCACGTATGTTAACCTATCATTAATGCAACTGGTTTTTATTAAATAAATTCACTGATTTTACATACACACTTGCATGTTCACGGTAGCAAAAAGTACCAGCGTCATCTCTTGCTTTACATTCATCTGTATCCAAATCGTTTCACCACAAATCTTGTATCAGTTGGCCCTTTGAAAAAGAAGAAAGCTTTCTAGTACAGTCAAGTCAATGCTGTAGTGCTATTCAGGACTGGTCAGGAAGTGGGATGTGAAGCAAGTACATCTGTGTTTCTGCATGTTTGTAACAGAGAGAGGAGGATTGAGTTAAAAGTATTTCCTGCTCAAAAGAGGCCATGAGTGTGATAGATGAGTTTTTAACATTCTGTGGTGTAACTGGTGGCAAGTTCCAAGTTCCTGAGGTCATTGCTTGGCTCATTGAGTTACACTGTCACTGGGGGATATAGCCAGTCTTGCTTTATCTGCATATTGTCACATGTACATTGTCTGTGTGTATGAGTTAATAGTTCTCTATTGAGATGCTGCATTGTAGTGATAGGGAAGAACCAAATGCTGCTAAAGCTAACTTAGGAATTCAACTCTTTATTGGGTAAACTTTTGACCAGAAAGACAAGGAATACTCAAATCACAAGGGTGGTGAGCACAGTCATCGGTTGTCAAATCTCAACTCGTGAATCAAGGCCATCCGCTATGCATTTCATGCTCACTTACGTTTCGGAATGTAGAATAGTATTCACATTGTGCACAGAATCTCATTATACAAAATGCTTTCACTATAGAACTGGCTACAGCGTTCAAGAAATTTCTGATACAGTAGGGTGTGTCTTGCATTGAACATTAAATTGATCAGGGATAATCTGTGAGAAATGATAACCAGGACAAAGTAAAACAATGTACACATGACAGTGTTCAGGCATCATTATTTGTGACCTTACTGGTGGTTTGGCGAGTGGAAAAGGTATCTTCATTTGCTAGCATTCCTGTATGAAGGATAACACTGAAAACTAAATGGGAACTTAATGGAACCATAAGGTGGCGTGTACTCTACAGGGTGTCCCAATTAACTTTAACCAAGGTTTAAAAATATTTGTGTGGGCAGTAGGAAGGTCATCAAAGAATCTTCTCAGCTGCTCTATGGAGCAAATCACAAATTTTGCATTGCAGAAATAATTAGTCAGTATTATTTAGTCAACTCTGCAAGTCATAAATTTAGGACATTCTCCATCATTCTTTTCGCATTCTAAAGAAAGCCTGCCAAATATGAAAATTCTCACAAGCGTATTTGCGCACCGCAATCACAGTTCTCTCAATTATGACACATGAATGAACAGCACCTTTCAGCGCTGACAGCGATGCGATGTGCTGTCACAGAGAAACTGATATGGCGGCGACAATTTCAGGGTCTTTGCTTTGCATTCACTGTCATAAATGGCTGCCTGTTGCTTTCATCAGTGCAATTGCCACCAATCACTCGCATGAATTTTGAAGCCAACACCTGTATCACTGCCCTCTCACTTATTCAGAAGCAGCATGCTTGGCCAAGTGCGCTGTTCATTCATGTGTAGCACGTTTGAGAGAACCACTACCACTGCATGAAAACACATTGTCATGTGGGTATTTTCATATTTCGCAGACTTTCTTTACAACATGAAAAAAATGATTACATAATAAACACGAGTCTAAACAATGCTGAATCATGTTTCCTCAAGATGTTTCCTACAATTTCCTCATTAGAAGTTGTCTTTAAATATAAAACTTGCGGAGTTGATCAATTAATTTATATTAATTATGCAACCAAAATATAATGCAAAAAAAAAAACTTCTGACTTGCTTCATAAAGTGGCTGACAACATGCTTTTAGTGGTGTCCCCCTATAGCACACCGGGATATACTTAACCCTTTGCTAAAGTTAGCTGGAACACCCTGTATACTAATTATAACATTTTCCATTCCTTATGGCAGCTAAAAAAAAAGATTTTTTTGAGTGTTTGTGTAACCATTTGCTACATTTAGTCCTGGGCCAACAAGAATTTAAAGCAGCCTTTAATTATAGTGTGCTTGTTGAAATTGGTAGCAATTGTTGTCAGAACAATGGAGTCAATGAATTCTATGCAAAGATAAATTTGTTTCTGCTCACAACAGTGCCATGAAATGACATCCACACTG